>NW_020185316.1:1137583-1526228 GCF_003031525.2 Neophocaena asiaeorientalis asiaeorientalis | reverse complement strand
TAATATATATGTAAGCCATGACATACAATAATAAAATGAAACCATGGAAACTTTGGCCATGAAACCACTGCTTATCTTGAGAATTACATTATCAAAACCCTGGTATTTAATTATGTGCTGTACTTTATTCAATCCTTTCACCTGACACAAGAGGCAGCTAAGATATAGAATTTTGTATTTGTTATTATCTTCCTCTATGTTATATACATTTATCACAAATGTATACAACCCCATACAATATAATGTGTAGCTTAGGTTATTTTTAAACTTTGTATAAACATTTTAATATTTATGAAAACTTTTTTTTCATGCAACATTAAATATAGTAGATATGTCCACAATGTAGTATTTCACTGTAATTCATTTTCTTGGCTTGGATGGTACAAGCTAATCATAGTTGCCTTGTTTATTTAGATACAACCCTACATTCTCTCATGATATGACCACTATTACTATAAACTCACTCTTCTCAATAGAACTTTCTCAATCATAGTGTGAGTAATTTAGTTTTCAGAATTTTGGACACATTTAAATACAGAATATTTTAAAGGTTTTTGGTCATGGGTGGCATAACTGTGCTTTATTTGAAATGTTTGAAGTTAATTTTTATAATCATTTAAAAAAATTATTTATTTATTTATTTTTGCGGTACGCTGGCCTCTCACTGTTGGGGCCTCTCCCGTTGCAGAGCACAGACTTCGGACGCGCAGGCTCAGCGGCCATGGCTCATGGGCCCAGCCGCTCCGCGGCATGTGGGATCCTCCCAGACCGGCGCACGAACCCGCATCCCCTGCATCGGCAGGCGGACTCTCAACCACTACGCCACCAGGGAAGCCCCTGTTTTTAATTTTTCTTTTCCTAAAATCTTCATGTGTTTTCCCTTTGGGCCTTCCTGAAACCTAAGATGTCAAAATTAGTACTACAAATATTTATTATTTTTACTCTTACGCCAAAGGATTCATCTTTTTGGGCATAAGCAAATTTATTAGGTAATTCCAATACTATACTCTCTAACTTCTCAGGGATAGAAAATAAAATTATATTTGATCAAATTATCTCATTTTAGCTAAGTGATACTTCCCACAGCCATCTCTCTTTGGTAGTGAAACCTATGGACAAGTACTTCTCTGTGGTTTTTAGATTCTGTCAAAAAAAACCCAAACCCATCAATTCTTCCACCTAGCTGGGAGATCAGCAAAATACCCCCATGACGTGTAATTTTTATTTTATTCTTTTTCATTTTCATGAAAAATTTTTAAAATATTTCTAGAGGATCAATAGGAATTAATACTTCTTAAGCACTGACTGAAAATCGTGCTAACAACACTATAGGGTTTGCTGATTTTTCTCTAACAGATGAGAAAAGAATGAACAGATTTGCCTGTTTTGGAGTTGCACTGTAGATTCTTCAAATAGTTCTTTTTTTTTTAATATTCCTTTTTTTCTCTAAGAGTTTATACTTATTATCTGAAAGAGTATTAGTTCAATATAGGTTACTTTGCCATTCTTGGAACAGAAAAACTTCCTGAAATTTAAATTTTATGTTATCTTCATATTGTAAATTCCTCTTAAGAAACAATCAAATAATGTAAATCTATGAACATTGGAATAATATGTCTAAGCTTTTCATTCATACTGTCATTTCTTAGGGAAAAAAGAAGGGCAGTTTGGAAAACATTATGTAAATAAAAATTTTAATAATGTTTTTTACTAATTTTTTCAATTAATGTTTACAAACATAGCAACTAGTTTATATTTATAAGTAACTAGATAAAGATTCACTTAATTTGTGATTCCCTACGTAGTTTTTATGTGAGCGTCTTCCATTTTTTAAGTGAAAGATGCTACTACAAAGCCTGACTAAATATAGAAAGCACTGCAGATGGAAAGATACCATCATTTGATTATCAACATCAATATTTTAGTGACATCTGACAGGGGCAAATGCAAACAAAGAATTAATGCTGATATTGAAAGGTACTGGCTATGATTATCAGGGAATAACTAGGTGGGCTACATTCTTAAATAAGACGCCAGTGAAATGTCGCTTCCTAGAAAATAAAACAACAACAACAAACACTCACCTAAATGGTTGTTTTATTTCGAGTAGAAAATGATTTTTAATTGCAATTTCATTTGGGTATTTCCATGTAATTTGTTGATTGTTTAACAAGTTTTAAGGTGATATTCCCTAAGACTCCTTTGTAACTGCATATATTAAAAATAATATATATAACATAAATAATCTTTTGCTATTTTTCTTGTCCTTGAAACAGAATGTTTATATTTTCTGGGATTTTTATTCTGGTACACTTAAGTATTTTCAAACAATTGTATCCAACATACAGAAGAATACAGTTAATATTATGGAAATGATTCAATTTACTGAAATGTAATAGTCATTTACTTATTAAATACAAGGTCACAATATTATCATGTCCTCTTAATTTTTGACATATTCCACCAACTTTTCTAGCTAAAGATTGATCTTTAGCCTCTGCCTGCCATCTAGATTGTCAGATATATAGTTTTATTAGGATTGACTTGTCAACCATGAGATGTTGTCAGCCACAACCCTAGAAAGTAAAAATTGTTTATATTTTTCCAGAGTTCCAAAATGTGCTCAGGCAAACCTTCTAGTATTTATGCCCCATTATAAGGTATTCCCTCAATGACCATTCATTTTAGTTTAAGGCCAAGACCCTTAAATAAAAATGAATATTTGTTATGCATCACATTTGGCAAGTGAGTAGAACTGTGGTTAGATGTAAAAAGTCTTCTTCTAGGATATAACATGCCATATATCCCTGTAAATAACTCATTTTATGTGATAAAAGTTCCACTGTGAGAAGGATTATTCCCATAGATTAGGATTTCTTTTTTTTTTTTCTGTTTTCTTCTATTAGAAGTTGTTTAGACCTGGTAGAAATCATTGTTTGTATTTGATGGAAAATTCTCTAGTTCTTACATTTCCAAGCTTAGAATGTGCTGCTTTACTGCTAAGGTAATTAGCTAATATACATTGTTACCACATGCAAACAGTTATGCTAGATATTGTGAGACAAAAATAATTAAAATAATAAATAAAGCAGAATCCTTGCTTATGGAGCCCATAACTTAATAAATATATATCTCCCCAATGCCTCTTAAATCTATTTGGCAAGAATTGATCTTTAAAATATCTGTCCATGTAACAGCTAGCATTAAATAAGTGTACACTGGTGATTTTCAAAGGCTAAAATTGAAGCCTATTGCCTTGTCCTACTGTATTTTCTTATTCCCTTCTTTAGCAACCAATTTCTTTCCAGTCACCTATGCACAAATCACACACATTTGACCTAGTGCTTCCTGCACCTCCTCTTCTTTTGCTTTAATTTTTACGGGGCAGCCACATGGTGTCTGGCCCTCACTCATCTATAATGCCCAAGCCAGCATCACCCCTGGTCTAACTCCAAACCTACCTCCTGGCTGGACTTCTGGAAGGAATCATTCTAAACAAGCAAAAAAGAATAGGAGAGTTATAATCCATTAAAAAACTATTTCCTAATGATTTACATTAGTTTTCATGAACCCTATAAGAAATATAAAATACTTTGTACTTATAGGGATATATTACTAAAAGATTTTTTTTGGCCAAATTCATCAGTTCCATTTCTCTTCTTTCTTTTATCCTTTAATCTACTTTATTTAATGCACATAAAAAGAATCCCTGACTGGACTATATGATTTGTGTTCATATATTTGGTAGAAGTCTTGTTTTGGGGTGGATCTGGAAGACTGCAAAGAGTTAGGGCATCTCATTGAAGGTCGCTATTTCTGTGGGCATTTAAAAAGAAGCAATGGCTGAGTCACAGTTCATTATGTCTTTATCGTCTAAAATAATTATGTCTGATTTGAAGAAATGTGAGATGGAATAGTCATGATGTGGTCCCTACCTATTATTCCAGTTTCTTATTTTGCTGTATTTTACCACTTTCCAAGCATCCTTACACATGCACTTCCATTCTTGGATTATCAGGTTGTTAATACTTCCCCAAAGGCATCATGAAGTTTCAAACCTCTATGTAAATATATTTATTTTTGCCACTTAATCAGGAACACCTTCTTATTCTTTTAAGCTTTAGGACCTTATATTTAGGCTCTAAACTTAGGTCAGAAGCTGTTTTCTATGAAGCTTTGTTATTACAGTGTCTTATATATATATATATAAAACTGTTGAATTTATTTATTTGGCTGTTATCCTATATTTGAGCTCCTTGAAGGCAGAAATTGTATTGTATTCAGCAATCTGCCTTCAGTTAACAGAAGTTATTGTACATAAGATGCTCAATAAAAAATCAATCACCAACTGATTGGCTGAATGAGTGTGTGGAATGGTAGTTCAGATATGTATGCAGGCTGTAAGACAAGCATGTTGATTTGAAAAATGACTCTCTTTCCTTTCCAAATGGAATATTATCAAGATAGTGCCCTCCTATCCCTGAATTATGAACTTAATGTCTACATATTTACTATAATAGTATATGTTACATAAAATTTTATAAAATATACACTCTTTTAAAAATTCATTCAGAGACTATAGACAGCAGACTTGACTCCTCTCTGGCTGGGAACAATCTCTAGTTATATTGGATAGCAGGCCATAGTGGAGACTGCTACAGGTTGCAAATGTAACTGTATAACATGTACCTACATTACCATGGCATTTGAAAGACTGAACATTTACTAGACGTTGCTATAATTTAGAGCCTTGAAAATAATAGTACTGATGTTGGGGGATTCAAACTCTAATTCATGCTAAAACATCATTGCCATCTTGCTCCCTGCCAAAATGTTAACTCAAGTTATGGGTCACTAGATAAATCTTCAGACGCTTCTAAGATCTATGCAGGTCAGTTAAATGTGAAGGTGTTGCATCTACATGAAATAGGTTTAAAGATTCTGTTAAATGAGAGTATACAGAATGCCTTCTTAAAAACATTGATATTAAGAAACATATAAACACAATCTTCAAAAATCTAAAACAAGAAATCTTCGCATTGACCAAATCAGATAAAACTTTTGGCTAAGCAAAACAAGACAAGGTAGGATGCCATAACGATCACTGCTAGACCAAAAGCAAAGAATTCTTATCCATAATTTTTCTTACTCTTGAATTTAACTATTTGAGTCTCCTTGCAATTCCTAGCTCTGCACACTCACTTTGCTAGATGATTATCATCTCCCTCAGTTTTTAAAAACAGCTTTATTGAGGTATAATTGGTATCTAAACACTGCACATATTTAATGTAAACAATTTGATGATTTAGGATATGTGTGTACACCCGTGAACTACAGTCAAGGTAATGGACATATCCATGAATTCCAAAATTTTCCTTGTATCCCTTTGTTCTTTGTTTCTTTTTAAGTTTCATTTTATCATTTTGTTTTCTTTTTTGTGGTAAGAACACTGAAGATGAGATCTACCCTCTTAACTAATGTTTAAGTGCACAATACAGTATTGTTAATTATAGGCACTATGGTTACACAGTAGATCTCTAGAACTTATTTGCTTTACATGACTGAAACTTTATACCCATTGAACAACAGCTTCTCAGCCTCTTCACCTCCAGCCCTTGGCAACCACCATTCTGTACTCTGTTTCTTTAAGTTTGACTAGTTTAGATAGCTCATATAAGTAGAATCATGCATGATATGTTCTTCTATGAATGGCTTATTTCATTTAACATAATGTCCTCCACGTTCATCCATGTTGTTGCATATGTTGGGATTTCCTTCTTTTTTATGCATGAATAATATTCCATTGTAGGAATATACCACATTTTCGTTATCTATTCATCCATCCATGGACACAAAGGTTCTCCATATTTTGGTTATTGTGAATAATACTGCAACGAACATGGGAGTGCAGATATCCTCTTCAAGATCCTGCTTTCAATTCTTTTGGCTATGTACCCAGAGGTGGAATTACTAGATTATATAATAATTCTATTTTTAATATTTCAAGGAAATGCCGTACTGCTGTGCTTTCCACGGTGACTGTATTATTTTACAGACCCACCAACAGTGTACAAGATTCCAATTTCTCCAGATGCTCACCAGCACTTGTCTTTTCTTTATAGTAGCAATCTTAACAGATGTGATTATATCTCATTATAGTTTTGACTTGTATTTCACTAATTATTCCAAGATAATTCGTGATATTGAGCAACTTTTTATGTATATGTTGGCCATTTGTATGTCTTCTTTTGAGAAATATCTAATCAGGTCCTTTGCCCATTTTTATAATCAGGTTATTTGTCTTTTTGTTATTGAGTTGCAGGAGTTTCTTATATATTTCGAATATTAACCCCTTATGTGATATACAACTTGTGGATGTTTTCTCATATTTTGTAGGTTGTTTTTTTATTCTATTGATTATTTCCTAAAATCACATGATCATCTCAATATATACAGAAAAAGCATTTTAAAAAATTCAACATACTTTCATGATAAAAAAAACTAATCATCAGGGAAATGCAAATCAAAACCACAATGAGATATCACCTCATGCCTGTCAGAATGGCTACCATCAAAAAGAACATAAATAACAAATGTTGGTGAGGATGTGGAGAAAAAGAAACCCTCCCACACTGTTGGTGAGAATGTAAATTGTTGCAGTCACTGTGGAAAACATTATGGCGGTTTCTCAAAAAACTAAAAATAGAACTACCATGTGACCCAGCAATTCTACTCTTGGGTACATATCAGAAAATTAAAAACCCACTAATTTGAAAAAATACATGCACCCCAATGTTTATAGCAGCTTAATTTAAAACTGCCATTGTGTGTGTGTATATTTATATATGTATATACAAACACACACACCCACAATGGAATACTACTCAGTCATAAAAAAGAATGAAATTTTGCCATTTGCAGGAATATGGATGGACTTGGAGGGCATTATGCTAAATGAAATAAGTCAGACAGAGAATGACTAATACTATGTGGAATCTAGAAAATATAACAAACTGTGAGTATAATAAAAAAGAAGCAGACTCACAGATAGAGAACAAACTAGTGGTTATCAGTAGGGAGAGGGAGGGAGGGGAGAGGCAATATAGGGGTGGAGAAGTAGAAGGTACAAACTACTGGGTATAAGATAGGCTGCAAGGATGTATTGTATAACACAGAGAATATAGCCAATATTTTGTTACAACTGTAGATGGTGTGTAACCTTTAAAAATTGTATAAAAAATTAAAAACAAGCAAACAAAACAAAAAAGACTCTTAACTAATTAGGTATAAGAGGAATGTCTCCTAATATAATAAAATATGACAAGTCCACAGCTAACATCATGCTCAATGGTGGAAACTGAAAGCTTTTTCCCTAAGACCAGGAATAAGACTCACCACTTCTATTCAATATAGTACTGAAAATTCTATCCAGAGCAATTAGGGAAGAAAAAAAAAGCATCCATTTCAAAAAGTAAGAAGTAAAATTATCTCTGTGGCAGATGATATGATCTTATATGTAGTAATCCTTGAAGACTCCACCAAAAAAAAAGATTAGAACTAATATTTATTGAAGTTGCAGAATATAAAATCAACATATAAAAATTAGTTTCATTTCTATACACTAATAATGAACTATCCAAAAAAGAAATTAAGAAAATTATTTCATTTACAATAGCATCAAAAATAATAAAATATGTAGAAATAAACTTAACCAAATAGGTGAAATATTTGTACCCTGAAAACTACAAAATATTGATGAAAGAAGACACAAATAATTGGAAAGATACCCAACGTTCATCGATTGGAAAACTTAATATTGTTAAAATATCCATACTACCCAAAGTGACCTACTGATTCCATGTTACCCCTATCAAAATCCCAATGGTATTTTGTAAAGAAAGAAAGAAGAAATCCTAAAATTCACATGGAACCACAAAAGACCTAGAATTTCCAAAGCAATCTTGAGAAAGAAGAGCAAAGCTAAAAATATCACATGTCCTGATTCCAAAATGCATTACAAAGTTATAGTAACTAAAACAGTGTGGCACTGACATAAAGATATACACATAGACCAATGGAATAGAATAGAGAGTGCCCAAATAAACCCAAACATATACAGTCAACTGATTTTGACAAGGATGCCAAGATTACACAATAGGGAAAAGAGTCTTTTCAACAAATGAGGTTGGGAAAACTGAAAATTTATGTGCAAAAAAATGAAACTGGACCTTTGTTTTACATCATACAGAAAAGTTAATTCAAGATGAATTAAAAACTCAAAGACCTGAAGCTATAAAACTACCAGAACAAAACACAGAAGAAAAGCTTCTTGCTGTCGGTCTTGTCAATGATTTCTTGGATATGAAAGCAAAAGCACAGATAACAAAAGCAAAAATAGACAAGTGGGACAACATCAAACTAAAAAGCTTCTGCACAGCACAGGAAACAATCATCTCTCTCAGTTTTAAGTGCTCCACTATGAATTGTTAGCTTTTTGACCTCAACATTTCAATACAGCTCAGCCTGCAAGTTACATTTTATCTTTATAAGTGTGAAAACTAACTTCCATTAACCCTAGGCTATCAAAAGACCTCCATCTGTACTGGGTTGGTCTCTCCATAGTTATCACAGGATAGGAGAGAACACTGAATTATCTGAATGGCACTCAAAGAATTATGTTGCAAGAACAACTTTATTTTGAATATTCAAGAGTTTTTTTTCCAATTATTCTAAGTCAGCAGGCCAAAAGGTATCATCAGATTTCAGTATGCTTCTTTCACAAAGAGAGTTACACAAAACATTCTCTCTGTTGGATAATACTGCAAAATAGTTTATTTTTTTACATTTTCTGCTTAATTTGCTCCATATCCTGTAAGTTCTGATGTTTTACTCACAAATAAGTAAAATGTCAACTGTCAACAATTGGCAACATATATCATTTGGACAAATATACCATAATATTGCCTTAAAGGAAATAGTTATAATGATATTTAGCTGTGAAAACCATTTCTTGAGCAGACCTTCATACTGGGTTCATTGAGTATTAGAATTGATATTGAAAATATATCTCTAAAGTAAAAGTAAAGAATTTTCATAAATTTTTTCTTGTAGTAAGTTACATCCAGGAACTCTAAGAGAATGGCCTCAGATCACTTCTTAATGAAAGCAATTCTTTGGTACATCAAGATAATTTGATCAAAGTAAAAAGTTTCTCATGTCATTATTGAATTATGAATCCTAGACTAACAAGAACAGATAGATTCTCTATTCTTAAGTAATTCATGAAGTCCATATTCTTACATGAAAATCAAAGAACCTAACCAACATTTCAACCATGAAGACAATTATTCTGTTTTGATACTGGAGTTTGGATCAAATTAACTAAGGTAATTTAATGGTGTAAAATGAAAATTGATGAATGATTAAATAGTTCTTTTTCTCTTATTCTGGAATAAGAATACTCCTATTCTTTCCTATTTCCAGTGATTGAATTATTTCCTTAAATATAATAAAAACACAAATTTTAAAAATCAATAAAGTATAAAACTGAGCCATATATTAGGCAGAAAAATGGAATTTAGTTGCTTAGTGTATTTTCTATTTTTCTGTAGTAAATGTAACACATTCACCTTCTTTAGTAGATACTTTTGGATATTTCAGCTTTGGATAGTGAAATTATTCATACTTATGTATGTTTCCAAATTTACTCATCATCATAATGAAGGTGAATGCCTGCATCCTCATTTTCATGCATTTTGGGAAAAGGCACTAATGTTATGAGGTGGTACAACAAATCCACATAAGAATTTTTGCTTCTTAAATATAGCAATTAGTCAAAAGTCTTTGTAAAGTTCATCTATTTGTACTCTGAAAGAATATTTAATATACAAGTCCGTTGCTTAAAGTGCCTACCACTCCTTTTTGGGGGCAGAAATCCTGCTAGCTTCTTTTTTCCCTAAAAAACATATTAGATTTTTTTTTTATTGTAGAGCACACATATCAGGGCAAAGTTATGCACACACAACTACAGATCATTTTGGAGAAAAAAAAAGCTTAAAAAAAATAAATCTGCAACTACTTTTGTTATGCAGTTCCAATCTGAGGAATCCATACTGGCAAAGGAGACTGGGGCCCTAAGAAGGGCTTCTTGATGGTGGCTGCCCCAGATTTCTGCAGCCTCAGGCCTGGACCTCTGTAAGACACCTCTGTAAGACACCACCCTGCAGCGGTGGCAGCCTGGGGACTGGAAGGGCTTCTGCTTTCAGCAGGCCTGGGTCTTGGCCCTGGCTGGCAAGGAGACATTCCTAATGAATCTAGATCAGCCAAACTTTATAGGTTTCAAGGAACTGAGTAGGTGGAAACTGTCAAAGACTTCACTTTTTTTCTTTTCATTATTATTTTAAAAAAGCACCTTCCCCAGCTCCCATACAACTGAGGCAGAGGAGGTGTTACCAAACGAAACTTGGGTTCATTTGCCTTCTTGGAGTAAAACCAATCTACTGATATTGGGCTGTGGTAAAGGAAAGTGCAGTGTTTATCGCAAGGCCATTCAAGGAGTAGGGCCAGATAATGCTCAAAAGAACCAAACTCCCTGATGGTTTTCAAGGAAGGGTTTTTAAAGGCAAGGTGAGGGAGAGAGTCACAGGGTGCGTGATTAACTCCTGCACAATTCTCTGACTGGTTGAGGATAAGGTAACAGAGTGATGTCACAGACATTAACATCATCAATCCTCAGGTACCAGCAAGACTGGGGGCTGCATGCTCATGGTCATCATGCAGTTAGCTTCTTCCAGCTGGTAGGGGTTTTAGTATCTGTTAAGCAACTCAAGAATGTTCATCATACACTGTTATATATGTCCATCAGGGAGGAACTAAAGATTCTGTGACTCTACTATATGACTGATCTATTGTTTAAGTTATTACCAGTTCTCCTGACCCAACTGCCATCTTTTGTTATTACATGTTCATATTCTTCCAGTTATTAACTCTTGAGCCAGCCTTTTGTGTCTCAGGGGAGGCCTGGTAGACTAATAATTCTACAAACAAGATGCAGAGGACATGATGGGGTGCGCGGTCTGTCTAGGGAAGGCTCCATAGGGTCCTGCTCAGTTACACAGGCACCTACCCAGTCTGTAGGCCTGAGCTCTGGCCTTGGATGCATGCTGCAGGTGGACAAGGGGGCAAATGCCTTCCTAGGGGATGGCAAGGGGAGAAGCCCCAAATTGGCCAATGTAGGAGAAAGAAAAGGGAAAGAAAAATGCCAGAAGACAACAGAAAAAAAAGAAAAAAACACCTCAAAACTATTTCCATAGTTTAGGATGAAATATGTCCCTGCTTTACTCCAAATAAGCAAAAAGGGAGTTGTCACTGTTTTACCATATTATTATAAATTTTGACCAAGGAAAAGACATGAGTGTTTGGAAGTCTCTCCTTACTAAAATTCTTCTCTGCAGTCCCTATTAGTCTGCAGGAAGATGCATCTCCCACCACTCCCAGTCACCCACAGAGTATCATAAGGGGCCTAGTAGGGCTGCCTCAGTAGCTAAAGATTTCCACCCTCCTGCAGAGCACTGATTGCTGTGGTTAGACTCTATTCAGCATGTGGTTTGGGCATTTGGTAGATTATAAAGAGCACATGAAAATAAATTACTGACTTCTATTTCTCAGTGTTCTGAACTTTCTAATTTTTCATGTTAACAGTAAATAAAATACTGTCTGCTTTGGAGAAATTAAAGAAGTCTTGATTTTAGGAGTCATTAAGATGATTCCAGAAACATGAAATAAAATAAAATGAAAATATTTCACTTATTTTGCTGTTTTGACTATCCCTAATCCTTTCCCCTAAAGTTCCCTAAAATTCTCCTGAGGTACAGCAAAAAGCATGAATAATGAGAAGCTTTATTCAGAAACCTACTCCTGAATGAAAAGGTAATCTTGTGCAGAATTTTCCTATTTTTACTCTCATGTATTTTTCAGGAGAGATCACAAAATCTGATGTGAAATATTATCCTTTACTCATTTTTCATTTTTAAGAGAGGAAATTATATTCTACATGTAATATTTTACCACCTTTCCTGTGAACATCCACAGTAACATGGTCAGAACTATACTATGGCATATGCCATTTAAAAAAAAAATAATAGAGTTTATTTTTTAGAGAAGTTTAGGTTTATAGAAAAAATGAGCAGAAAGTACAGAGAGTTTCCATATAACCACTCTCCTCCACAGTTTCCCCTGTTATTAACACCTTGCATTAATGTGGTAAGTCTGTTAAAATTGATGACATAATATTGATGCCTGTTATTAACTAAAGTCCACAGTTTACATTAGGGTTGACACTTTATCCTGTGTTCTTTGGGTTTTGACAGAAGCATAATGTTATGCATTCACCATTACAGCATCACACAGAATAATTTCACTGCCCTGAGTGTGTCCTGTCCTCCACCTGTTCATCCCTTCTATCTGCCTTCCCAAATCCTGGGAACAACTGATTTTTAAAATCATTTCTAGTTGTGTCTTATCCAGAATGTCATGTAGTTGGAATCATATAGTATGTAACCTTTTCATACTGGCTTCTTTCACTTAGCTATATGTATGTAATACCCTTCCATGTCTTTTCGTGACTTGGTAGCTCATTTCTTTTAATTGCTGAATAATATTCCATTGTTTGGGTATATCACTGTTTGTTTATCCATTTGCCTATTGGTTGTCTCCAGTTTTAGGGAGTTGTAAACAAAGCTGTTATAAACTTCCAAATGCAAGTTATGTGTGAACATATGTTTTTAACTCATTTGTTCACAATTTCTAGAAACATCTAGGAGTGCCATTGCTTGATCATATGGTAAGGCTAAGTTCAGCTTGGAAGAAACTGGTGGGCTATCTTGCAAAGTTACTTGGATTTCCACCAACAATGAATGAGAGTTCTTATTCCATAACCTTGCCAGCATTTGGTGCTATCAGTGTTTTTGGATTTCAGTAATTCTAATAAATAGGTGCATAGTGGAATCTCATTGTTTTAATTTGTAATTAACTCATGACATATGATATTGAACATCTTTTCATACACTTATTTGCTATCTGTAGATATTCTTTGACAAGATGTTTATACACATATTTTGCCCATTTTTAATTGGATTGTCTGTTTTCCTATTCTTAAGTCTAAGAGTTCTTTGCATATTTTGGATACAAGTCCTCTATCAGATAAGTGTTTTTGCAAATATTTTCTCCCAATTTGTAGCTTACCTTTTAATTATCTTAACAGCACTTTGCCTAGAGTAGTTTTTTGTTATAATGAAGTCTAGCTTATCAATTTTGCCTTTCATAGATAATACATTTGGTGTTATATCTAAAAAGTCATCACAAACCCAGTTTACATAGATTATCTTCTATTTTAGTTTCTAGAAGTTTTATAGTTTTGTATTGTACATTTAAATCTATTATCCATTTAGAGTTACTTTTATGAAAGGTCCTAACATATTTTTACTATAATTTATTCCTGTGTTTTTTTGCTATAATATAATCTATAAGAGAATGGGGAGTATTCCCTACTTTAAGTTATACCTCTAATACAAAGATCTGTGTTTGGGATCAATAAATGTTTTTAAATGAATGAATGGGAGAAATGATAGCATGTATATAAATTAACTCTGTAACTATACTGTTTATTCCTAATTATTCAATTTTTACACTTTGAAGTACCTTGGCAAATAGCTCAGTATTTCCTATTTATAGTGGTATAAGAAAGATAACATAAAGAAAAATATTTAAAATACTACAAATAATTTAGTCTAAAGCATTCCAGTGCTTTCTTTTTTTTCTATTTAATGCTTCCCCTTTGAAAATAGGGGGAAAAATAAGCGCAACAAATTGCAAGCAGTAACAATCTAGATATAATAGATATTTACAATAATGTCTATAATGTGAAAATCTGCATAAACTTTAATCTCAAAAATTTATAACATTTTATTTTAAATAAAAATATATTTCAGAATGGAGGATACTGCAATTATCTGGATATTTAGGATACATATTGCTTATGTTATAAGATAAAAATGGAGATTTACGTCAAATATTGTACATAAATTATGCTCAAACAAGCTCAACCCCAATCTTTACAAGCTACCCAAATATTTTTATCTTTGAATATGACAAATTAAGTTGCATATTTAAAGGATTAGCAATTTTGTATATCCAAAATTTTGTATATCAACATGTCTGCTCAGTATTTTAATACACTGATATAGAATTTAAACTGTTCAAATAGAAATGCCTTATATTTTAATAATATCATAAAATTGGGTCCAGAAAGCACTTTTAGGATGTCCTGAGTAATTGAAACAAGTCTTACATAATTTAAAATGCTTCTGAATGAGACAGCAGAGACTACTTAGAAGGATAATTCTACAGTGTATGGTAGCTAAGGGATTATGGAACAATCCTTATTGGAATTGACGTACTAAAATCTGTATGGAATAAAATATAAGAGAACAGCACTTTTTGATATATACAAGTAATGGCTAATGTAATGAAAATAAAAAATAAGCATAGCAGAAATGTAAAGATACTCTAGAAATATTTAAACATTGATTCAAAATTTTACTATTAAATAATTTGTATATTAAATATATGTTTAGGAGAAAAATGTTTATTCAATTTTATGTTCATTTTAAATTGTAACACTCAATGTATTCATGCCCAATATAAAGTAATATTATATCTTACAGTAGGAAAAAAGGGCAAAGATACGTTTTAAAGAAAAGAGAGTTTTCTACATAGTTTTATGTAATTGAATTTTTAGTGCAAATAAATACAGTAGCATAAGTCAACATGTTTAAGGCAGAGGTTTTATTCTTTTTATTTTGAATAAAAGTTTGGGATGTTCATGATTCTCTTTTATTTGAAATCAAAGTGTAGGATTTAACAGGTATGGATATGTAAGTGTGTGTGTGTTTAATAAGTCATAATGTTTTAACTGAGGAAAGTAAATATCAACAAAATTTTGTTGAAGCATGTAGTAGCCAGAAAATAATAGTGCCAATTTAATTGTTGAGCTATCAGTACTTTGCTAATGTATTGAGTTGAATTCATTGATATATTCAAGCAAAGACTAAATTACTATTTATTTAACATTATAAAGGAAATATCTATATTGCTTGGGAGACTAGAGTAAAGAATCACTCAGATTCTTAGATATCTAATATTTTGGGATTTATCAGTTGTCTCTTCCTTTTTGATAGATGTGTTTCCTAAATTAAAATCATTCAGTAAGTGTATTCATTTGCATTTTTAAGTAAATACATCACATCAATAATATTGAAATTTTGTCTTTTGACAGGGCAATTCCACTTCTAGTATTATTATCTTTTACAGGTGTGAAAGGATATTCATTTACAGTTTGTTAAAACTGAATAAGTATAAATGTCTATCAAGAGTAAAATAATTAAATATATTTTGGCACTTCTATATTTTTGAATAAATTTTACCCATTGAAATGAGTTAGAACTATAGTTACTGATCTGTAGAGAAGTAATAATATCGTGTTAAACTAAAAAGGGTAACATAAGAAAAATGGAAATGCAAGTCCCTTTGTTCAAAAGTTATCAAGAATTTCAAGATAGCAGCCATAAAGCAAAATAATTTTCCTAATGAAGGATTATCTTTCCTACAATGTCTTATGCCTAAAAACCACAAAATAGTAAAGCAATACCTGAGATTTTTATTGAAGCAAGTCGGTTAAGTAACACAGAATGTATCACTTTGGCTAATCCTTTTATAAGATGCAGTGTATGCCATTGTCCTTTCAATAAAGCGTAGTGTGTGCACATGAAAAAAAAAAAAGACTTTCAGGGTAGCAATAGCAGAACATTAAAGTATGGATCTTTCTGAGGAGATATTAAGAATTTGTCCAAAATCACAGGGCTACTAAGTAGAAAAGCTAAGATTTGAACTCAGGTAATTTCAGACTGGAACTTGTGCTTACATTTTTTATGCTATAATGCTTCTTTCCCCACCTAATGTTAGAAGACCTAAGTAAAAATGAGTATTATTTCACTGATGCATAACTATCAGAAAAGTTATTGATCTAGAATAAACATCTGAGTCATTTCTATTTTTACAAACATATATTTAACATATGATTAAAAACTAATGCCATCAGTTTCAACACACTGTAAAAATTGTTACATACATACAAAATTGTTATATATATATAAAACTGTTGTGTGTGTGTATATATATATATATATATGTTACTCTTTATTCTCTTCCAAACCACAGTGCTTCAGATTAATACATTCTGACTCAAGTTTAGCAAATGATTTCTCTCCTTTAAGTCTAGATGAGAACTAAGAATAAAGCTCACATTGTATTTTCAGTGGCAATAATATAATCTCTTACCCTAAACAACTTCTATTACACTGGTTACTCATTGAAAGCTAATGATTTTATATTAGAAAAAATATATAAATGCCTTTTTATATTTAATAATATATTTCAGTATTATTACACAGACCAGTAAGCTCTTTTGTTTTATAAAAGATTAATTTGCCTTTCTTTCTTTTAGAACTTAAATGTTTTGGCATACATTTTTTTATATTTATATAAAATCTCACAGTTTTAATTAGATCAGCATGGTATGATTTAATTAATTATTGAACATGATAACATTTTGTGTATAGAAAATACTCCTGTTCTAATAAATTTTATTTTATACTTGATTGGTATATATATTTCTGTTATTTCTCATATGAACCTCCCATTATCATAAGTTATTATTATAAATACCAGGTTACTGGAATTGTTTTTTGATATTTAAAAATATAATTTTTGTCACTTTTCCTTAAGAACAGTAAGAAAAAGAGACAGTAAGAGATAGAAAGATAGCTAGAGATAGAGACATGAGAGAGAGAGGGAGAGAGAAGTTGTAGGAAAATATATCTATTTTATCCAAAGATGGAATACTTAACTGGATTGTCCATAATAAAAAGGAATACTATGGATTCTTTTTATTTTAAAGAAGGAAAATTTAATAAATCTAATATTCAAAGCTGTTAGGAATGAAGTGTTCTTCTAGGTCCTTTAAATATGCTTTTTATATATTACCTTTAAAAAAGTATGTTTATTCATGTGTTTCACTGAGGAACATAATCAAATCAGTCAAATGTGTGTGAATTTGCACCACTGTCAAAAGGCCCAAAGCAGAATTTGATTATAAAGTGATTTTTCATACACCATAGTACACTAGCATATAACTTTCTGGTTTGACCAGAGATTTATTTTTAAAGATAATAGGAAGTAATAATACTTATGATACAAGTTAAGACATAATTTATTTAAAAATGTGTTAGGATTATAGAACATCCTCAGTTGACTGGATATTTGTTCATTTTATTGACAAATTGTTAACTTGTTCAAATCCCCTTAATTACATTGCTTCAATTTCACTGTATTACATTTAGTATGTGGAAGTTACATTTTTAGCTTTTTTTTCAGAAAGTAACTAATTCCTACTTTATTGTAAAACCAGGGTGATTAAAGAACACAAATATTTAATTTTAATGACTTTTTAAAACTTTATTTAATCTACTATAAATTACTTATTAATATCTTTTTAGAACTCAACCATGTAACATATTCTAGCAGTGTGAGATGTTATATTCCAAACAAAGTTTGTAGTTTTAAGGTGCTAGGTAATTTTTACTTTAATAACTTCCTGAAAAAAGTAAATATTTTAAAAGAATGTATATACTCCTAATTGATTTTAAAATACTTGATATTTTTCTGCACCACACTTTCAAAAACAGTTTCTTAATTTTATCCTTTACCATCTGAGTAGGCTGAGAATTTCCCAAATCCTCAAACCCTCATTTGTTTTTTGTTTAACAGTTCTTCCCTCAATTTATTTCCCCCCTCTCACATTTTACTATAAGCAGCAAGAAGAAACCAGGTCACAACCATAACATTTTGCTTGGAAATCGCCTTAGCTAAATATCCACTTTAATCATTTATAAGCTACTCTCCCTACATAAATGAATGAGACAATTCCTCTAAGCTTTCTGCCACTACATAACAAGGATCTCCTTTCCTCCAGGTTCCAATAACATGCCTCTCACTTCCTTTTAAGGCTCAGCGAGTTGTTAATACCCATATTTCTCCTAACATTTTGTTCAAGGAAATCTAGGCTTTTCATTATGTTCCTTAAAGTTAGCTCTTCCGGTCTTCACTCACTGACCACTTCCAAAGACACTCCCACATTTTAGGTATTTGTCAAGGCAGGACCCCATTTCCAGGTACCAAAATCCGTGATAATTTTCTACTGGTGGACAACAAATTCCCACAAATTTAGCAGCTTGCAACAACACTAATTTATTATCTTTCAGTTCTATAGGTCATAAGTCTAGTGGAGTTGGCTGGGTTCTCTGCCTATCAGTCACAGAAGGCTAAAGTCAAATTATCAGCTGGCCTGGGCTCTTATCTGGACACTCTGTGGAAGAATCCTCTTCGGAGCTCATTATGGTTGATGGAGTAATCCAGTTCCTTGTGGTGGTAGGTCTGAAATACCCATTTATTTGTTGGCTGTCAATTGAGATGTGCTCTCTACATCTATAAACTATATGCCTTGGTTCTTGTCAGACCACCTCTATCTTCAAACCAGCAAGGGTGCAGTGAATCCTTTTCACACTACTAACCTCTCTTTTTTCTGTTACCAGCCAGAGAAAACTCTCTGCTTCTAAAGGAATCATGTAATTAAATTAAGCTCACTGAGAAAATTTACTTTTTGCCATATAATACAAATAAGCACAGGAATAATACAACAAGACAAAAGTCATGAGGGTCATCTTAAAATTCTACCTGCCACATGTACTGATTTTTTAATTCAATGATTTATCATGTGACCACCTCTTCGAAAAACATAGTGTCAACTATATTGAAGCTAAAATGTTAGAACAGTTGATCTTCATGATGGCTATCTGATTAGATGACTGCAAGATTAACTTCATCATCAATTGATCACACTCACCAGTCTCCAGTTTCTCCATTATTTTCCTTGCCTCACCAAGTATTACAGACGAACACTTCTCTACCTCTACTACCTAACCCTCACACAATACTACTTACAAAAATAGCCTTTTAAGTTAGATCATAGGCTACAGCAAGTATTTGTCTACACAGAATATGGGTATACACAAAAACCTGCACACAGATGTTTGTAGAAGCTTTCATTCATAATTGCTAAAACTTGGAAGCAACCATAACACCTTCAGCAGGAGAATGGATAAATAAATGTGGTACGCCCAAACAATGGAATATTATTCAGTGCCAGAAATAAGTGCACTATCGAGTCATGAAGAGACATGGAGTAAACTTAAATGCAACTTAAATGTGTATTACTAAGTAAAAAAAGGCAATCTGAAAATGCTGCATACTGTATCCAACTGCAGGACATTCTGGAAAAGGCAAACTATGGGGGCAGTAAAATGTTCAGTGGTTGCTGTGGGTGGGAGGAAATGAAGAGGCAAAGGCACAGAGGAGTTTTAGGGGAGTAAAAATCTCTGATATTACTTATATGATGTTACTTATAGTGATGGATACTTGTCGTTATATATTTGTCCAAAAACAAAGAATGCAGAACACCAAGAGTGAATTATAATGTAAACTATGAACTTTGGGTGATTATGACGTTTCAGTGTAGGTCCATCAGTTTTAACAAATGTATTGTTCTAGAGATGTTGATAATGGGGAAGGCCATGCATGTATGGGGGCAGAGGGTTTATGTGAGATCTCTGTACCTTCCTTCATCTTAGTTGTGCTGTGAACCTAAAACAACCCTAAAAAAATTACCTTTTAAAAAAAGGGGAAATTCATGACCTGCCTCTGCCTCGTCCTAATATCAAGTTTATTTGTAAGTTAGCTGGTATAATTTTGATGTATTATTAACTCCCTCAAACAGAATTGTATAACATAAAGAAAAACCTTGCTTTCTTATGCGTGTTCCAACAACGGCATGTAGCAAGGTCAGATACTGGTCAGAGTGAGGACAGACTATGTCCTCTACAGAATTCCTAAATTTCTTACAAACTGGTCAAATACTATCAAATTCAAACTCACCTATGCAGGCCTATGGAGGATTGATGATATCATGTGTGGGATCTGTTGTCTTACAAGACTGAATTCTAACTCTTTATCCTATTTGTTTTGTAGCATTGCACCATTAATTATCTCATCTGAGTGAGGCTTATTTGTAATACTAAGAGTTAATAGTGGAATTACTGTCAAAATATGCAATATATTTTAGCGATCTTCTCCCTCCTTCATAATTCATTTCAAACATCTGTGATTGATTTACAATTCAAGAAATTGAGAACCCTGACAGAAAATGAAATAATTATGCTGTGATTGATACTTGCTTTGTATTATATTTCTCTTATATTCTGATTCATGATTCTGGTTAATTAATGGTATAACACTGGCTGTTTTCAGTGACTAAATTGGAAGGAAATCTTGCCTATAATGAACCTCTGTAATGCACTCAGATTATCTGATGTCACCTTAAAAAACTGTAAAATATCTTTTCACTTCTGCTGTCAGAGAAAAGCCTTAGAATTAGCATTTAATTCACACACACACACACACACACACGCACACACGAATGAGATTTGTACACATATATCTCTTCATAATATTAAATTTTAAAAGATAAAATAATATGCTCAGGAAAAGCATAATATGCATGAAATTATGGCCTGAATTAGAGTGGATTAAGAGACAAATCGCTTATCGCTTGTTTTCTGCAGGGGAAAGAATAAAATGAAATATATTTCATAATACTACCACAAAGAGTTTTAGTCTATAAGAAAACAGAAAGTCTCAACTCCTCAGAAGTAATCTGAAATGAGACACAATTTGCAAGATATCACATAGCAGTGTTATAAATTTTGAAAGTAGTGGAAATTCATAGGGTCTAGTCTCCTATGAAATTGAGCAATGCATATTCCTCAGCTTGCAAAGACTAAAATAGATCAATACCAGTCAGAACCTAAAGTCTGCTGTGCTATCAGCCTAGAAGAATAAACACAATATACATGCTGTTGCTATGTGAACAAGGTCCTTTTGCATGTGAGGGATTGTTTTAAACAAAAATTCAACTAGAATTGCTAATATATGGACAACTGTAATCTTCAAAGTGAAAGAGAATTTCTAGGCATAGGTATTCATTTGAAGAAATTTCTTTTCAATTTGGATTTTATAAGTGTTGCAACTTAAAGCCTTGAGACAATTATAGTCAAGAAACTGAGCCACTTAGGGCAGTTAGTAGATAGTTTTCTTATATACAAAGGAAATGTCAAAGTCAGAATACTTATTAGGCAAGTCTTTCTCAAAAACTGCTCTTTAGAAACAATATTTGCTTTCTTACTAGGATAATGACATAACTCTAATGTTCTTTATTAGAATTTCCTTATTCAAAAGATTAAATGAAGCCACTAAATGTGAGATAACATTTGTAAAACATATAACTGATGAAAAGCTGATGTCCGAAATACATATGAAGATAGTGTATAAATCAAGAAAGACAGACAACCTAATGGAAAAACAAGAGACTTGAAAAGATACTTAACCAAGGAATAAGTGAAAAGTGTTCAACCACTTTAACAATCACATGAATGCACAGTCTGAAACAATGCACACTGATACACACTCACTTGAATAGTTATGAGAAAAAGACTGGCAAAACTAAGTGTCAATAAAGATATGGATCTATAGGAATTCTCGTATACTGTTGATGGGAGTGAAAATCTGCCAGCTGGTAAAATTCTTTAAAATATTCTGGATAAGGTGAATATATATATATACCCAATAGAAATGTTTGTAAGTGTTCATCAAAATATATGAATTAGAATTCTTATTACAACAACATTATTAATAGCTGTCAGAGATCAAAAAAAAATCCAATGTTCATCAACAGTAGAATGGATAATGGTATTTATGCTATAGAATACTATACATCAGAGAAAATCAACTACAGATGTTAAGTGACATAAATAATGAACTAAGATAATGCTTAACCAATGAAGGCAAATTCAAAAGAACATACATTATATGATTCCTTTATATAAAGTTCTAAATCAAGCAAATAATTTTATATTTTAAGAAGCTGTGTTACATAATAGTTGCAAACATTGGGTTTCCAGTCAGGGCTGGGGACTCAGCTTCAAGTTATTTGACCTTGGTCAGGTTGCTTCACCACCATGTGCCTCATGTCTTTATTGGCAAAGAAGTCACTGTATTAGCACTAATCTTGTATGGTTTCTACGTGCTCAACACAATAATGCAAATAAAGTACATCTCAATCTCAAGATTCATGGCACATTGAAAACACTCAATAAACATAATTACATTAATTTAAATAATAATGTATCATTCATAATAAAAGGAAATAAGAAAAGCACTAAATAGAAATATCAATGGAAATCTACTTAACTCAAAATTGTACTATGCTGTATATTATGTAATTAATTTCTACTCTCTTGAGTAGCTCAAATATTTTACATTCCTTTTTTAAAATATTCCATTGTATTAAATTCCTTTTGGATTAAAACACATTGAATTGCAGCTGAACCCTGAGTGGCTCAGTATTTAGTACCAGACACGGTTTCAAACATCTAACCCTCTAGGACGAGATTTTGGTACTGGCTTTCCGACCTGCTTTAAGTTTAAAGGCAATGAAGATAAGGCTAACATCAGAGAATGGAACTGTAGTAGTCTAAGGAACATAGTGTCAAAATTGTCACTTAGGGACTTCCCTGTTGGTCCAGCGGTTAAGACTCTGTGCTCCCAATAAAGGGGGTCTGGGTTCGATCACTGGTCAGGGAACTGGAACCCGCATGCTGCAACTAAAGACCCAGAGCAGCCAAATAAATAAATACATATTTTAAAAAACCCCAAAATTGTCACTTAAATCATCACCTGTGGTTGCCTGGAATACAGTGCCTACTGAGGGCATAGCTATGGAGGACCAAGTACTGGCCAAAATAACACTTGTGCTGGGTATGTAAGAGAAAGTGGTTATGGAGTGGGTTAAATGCTTCTCACAGCACTAAAAAAATTGAAGAATGAAACCAACAGGATTTTTTCAATTCAGTGTTCAAGGTATATAGAGAGAGCTAGTAAGTTTCTATGATTACCACAAAAAAAAAAAAAAATCAGATCTCCAAAAACCATACAAAGAATTTGTTACTGGTGGGTGATAAATTATTATGTAGGTTGAATTCACAAATTTACCAGATTTCTTTGGTTATTCATTTGGGAAAAAAATAAGACCTGAGAGTTGGAAGGATGAAATTTAGATAATTCTGAGGATCACAAACGCCAAATCTCACTGAACCTTTCTAGTCAGCAGAGACAGCTCCTCTTCCACTGTCTGAGGCAATCTGTCTTGCATCAACTGGAAATCCGTTAAGACCTTAATTTAGATACCTATCTTTCAAGGACCTACCAATTTTCTTCATTCCTACCACTCCTCAGTGAGTCTTGAACTGTAATTATATTCCAATTCCAGCCTATCCCAGGGTCCAGTTAAGAAATCGAAACTGGGATAGCAAGAGCGTGCATGGTTTTCAAATTTATGTGTTCAAAACCATAGGTAATTATGTGAAACAGTTTGCTAAACCAAGAGAAGAGGAAAACTGTAAGTTCAAAGTGTTACATCTAGCAGCTAGGAATCTCTCTCTCTCTCTCTTCTTTCTCTCTTTCAGTTAGATCTCTAAAACAGACTCATTGGTAGTATATACTCAGCATGAGATTAAAGTACCAGACATTTCTGGGTATAGTCAAGAACTGTACAGTTCTTAGTAGCCAAATGTGCCTATCAAGCAATTTAAATGTGGCTATCCAAATGAACATGTGTTTTAAGTGTAAAAAGCACACACCAGATTTTGAAGACTTATATCTTGACTTGATTTTTATATCTTAAAGGTAAAATATCATTAATGCATTTTTATACTGATTACATGTTGAAGTAATGATATTTTGGATATATTGGAGTAAATAAAATGTATTATTGTTACCTGTTTCTTTTTTTTTTTTTTTTTTTTTTTTTTTTGCGGTACGCGGGCCTCTCACTGTTGTGGCCTCTCCCGTTGCGGAGCACAGGCTCCGGACGCGCAGGCTCAGCGGCCATGGCTCACAGGCCCAGCTGCTCTGCAGCATGTGGGATCTTCCCGGACCAGGGCACGATCCCGCATCCCCTGCGTCGGCAGGCTGACTCTCAACCACTGCGCCACCAGGGAAGCCCACCTGTTTCTTTTAAATGTGCATTCTAGAACATCTAAAATTACATAACTGGCTATCACTGTATTCAATATTATACATCTAGAAAAAAGGATCTAAAGATTTAGAGAGATTGGGGTGTTGACATAAATTTATAATGTACATTTGGTTTATACAACTATTGACTAAGACCCATAACAGGGCCCAGAAGTTACTCTCTTCACCAATACTTGAACAGCTCTTTGGTGAGGAGAGGGCCAACATTTGGAATCCTGTAGTATAGTTGGGGGATTGTAGACATTGAATTAGACCTGAGTCCTCAGTGGGAAGGATAGACTTCAGCTTTTACACATCATCGGTCAGTTCTCACAGATACTGTAATGGACAGCAAAGCCAGAGTTAGGATCCCTGTGTTCTGCTGGGCTGTAGTGTAGGATATAGCATTTGTTCTAAACTCGTCACTAACAAATTCTTCTATTTTTTCCATACCCATAAGGCTTAGGTATCAAAGAGTAGCTATAGGAGAGGCATAAAAATTTTGTTCCCTGTTTATGGCCCTTAGTATTTAATGCAAAAAATAATCCCACCGGGAGTAACCAAAACCAAATTAATTTTCCTTCACCTAGACTAAACTTAATCAGTCTTCTTTATGACTCTAGGCTGTAAATTCCTTTCCTCAGAGCATTTACTTTAGAAAATTTGTAATTGTCCATTCCTCAGCTGCCCCTTTGTTACTGCAAATCTTTTTATAAAGACTCTTGTCAATTTTACAACATAAGAACATCTTTCTCAAGGACCTGGGAGCCATCTCTTTGAAATGTAATCATCAAAATAAATAAGGTTCCTTTCTCTCAATCTCTGTGGGAGGGTAAAGCAGGCATTTTGCTCCAACTTGTAAAACTACCACCTCTCATGAAGATACTAGAGCATTTACATTTCCTTTGCATAAAGCCAGTCTACAAATACAGATGGCCTATAATCTCCCTTTGCCATCTCTTAAAATTCAGTATTGTTAAGCTCAGGCTGAATTCTGGCCTTTCTCCCCTATTGCAATAGGCTGGAATAAAGTATTCCTTGCATGTTTAACTTTGTTCAGTACAATTTTTGCTTTGACAGGAGATTCAACAATGCTTCCATTGTTCTAGAAGCCTAGATTAACTGTCAGCCATTATAGTCTTACCATGTCATGGGACAAATAGGCATAAAAGTGAAGTATGGTATAGACTGAAGCGGTTATTTTTGTTATTCAAATTTGCTACATTATGTGTATGAGGAAGGCTATACCAGGAATTTGTGGGGTATTCTGCTCTGCCTTATTGTACTGCCCTTTCAGTCATAAAGTTAATAAAAAACTATAGCAACACAATGCAAGCAGGACCACTGAAGGCTACGGTTATGCCTGAATGAAGATTTGAGCCATGCTACAAGGTATAACCACTGACCACCCAAAATGCATCTAGGTAATTAACTAGAACAACTGAGGACAAAAGAATGATAAAGATAGGAAAAATGAATATGGGAAGAGTAATGAAGGAAGGTTTTTGCTCATTTTAACTACAGTCTAGGAAAAGAATAGAGAAACAAGAGCTGTTAGCTACCCATACTTTCTACCTTGATCTGTGAGTCTCAGATTCACATTCATCCTTCTATATTCTACAGTTAGCTTCTAGTTAATTCTGCCTGTGGGAAACATTCATGTGAAATTGAAAGAGGGAGAGAGAAATCATAGGTTTTCTTTCTTGTTTCTTGCTCTAGCAGGGGCTATGTGTATAAAAACCAGGAACTGAAAGCACATATAAACAATCTCACACACAATTATGCACCTATTTCACAAATAGATATGGTAATGAATACTATTAAATAAACAAAACACTACTAAATTAAAAATGGCAGTAAATTGAGTGGTTAATAAAATCTGATAATATATGATTTATGCCAAAAATCTAGTCACGTCACAATAATAAAATTCTGCAATTTTTAATATAGCTAATTATATTAAAAAATAATTTGGAGATTTTTTTTATGGTGTTAGAAGGTAGGGCTAAGTTGCTCTTTAGGGAGTAAATGGGTAGTGTTTGGGGAAATTACTTGAGATACAAGATGAAACCTCAAGAGCTTGGGTGTGTGTGTAGAACTACAGGGTCTAGGGAAAGAGAAACAATTTTTGAAGCTCCGAAGAGAGCCTGGGTGGAGCTTTCAGTTCAGACAGTACAGTGGAAAGATTTACTTAAGTGTCAGAGAAAGCAGATAGATGCTCCTCAGGAGTTCTTCAAAACTCTAGACTCTCAGACTATGGCATGGCATGGATTAATCAATTTTACTTTGTATTTCTGGGCCATATTCATATCTGGGCTATAAATCCCTTTGGGTCATCATGCCTCAGGTGAACTAAGGTGCAGTTACCAGCTATCTATCAAATTAAATCAAAAACATGGAACTCTTCATGGGAACAGAGACTGATGACAGATCGCTTTGGGCCATCCTACAAACATGCTAAGTTTGAAGAAAATTTTAGAATCTTCTTTTAGACCAGTTTAATTGTCTTAGGGGGTAATTGTTCACAAGTATACACACGTGTTATACATAGTACACGCTTACGGACTATGCACTGTTAGTATTTTAGACAAAAGCTAAGAATGCTTACTATAGGAGGAATTTGAAAAAAATATGATTCAATTATGTATCTAAATATACATTTTCAACATTTTATTGAGGAAAAAATGAAGTGCATATCAGACATGCTTATGCTAGTCTGGATATCCCACCTGCTTCACCTGCCAAGATAAAATCACCTGGATCCCACTGTGTCATTGGTGATTGCACAAACACTGTTTCTTCTCTAGAAGCTACAATAAATCAGGAACTAGCAACATTCTTGGAACATGCAGTGTCAGAGAATGGGAGGAGTGTTTTAAATGGTTGTTGGTTTAATATGCAACAGTAGAGGAGTTTCACTTCTGGAGGCAAATAGAAGAAAGAGATTGATAAACAGTTTCTAGTTCTGCCACTGCCACTAGTAGTTAAGTATTGTCTCAAGGTTGCCAATGGCTCAGATTCTGGTAGATTGCCTCATAAAAGTCAAATGGATCTTCTCTACTATGGAAAGGCATAAATCAATTTTTTAACCATAAACCAACACTTAGGAGAAAAGGCATCTAGATATATGTTGAGATTAAACATATTTTGCAACAAAGAACACATAACATTATTTTATATTACAGTATGGTAAAGCAGACTGGCTATGAGTAATTGAATACTGGAGCAGTTTGTACTGGACTTTATAACAGAAGCTCAACTTCGCTGAGAGATCTGAGAAGTCCTTATCTTCTCATTTTAACAAAATCATTTTAGTTTTAGGAAGAGAGCAGTCTTATTTTAGTGAACCAATGGACTCTTTTACACCTCAGTTCTAAGAAAATGATTTTAGCTTGAGATCTAAAGAAAGAGAAGTAGCTGGCTTGTGATGAGAAGAGTAAGCATAACAATTCAGAGGTGAGATAAAATGGGCATACTTGAGGTTCTGGAAGATAACCAGTATGTCTAACGCTTGACCAGAAAGAGGAAGTGCAGGATCAGATTGCAAAGGGAGGCAGGGCCTGGTCATACCAACACTGGGGCTTAGGTTTTGTTCACAATATAGTGCGAAGCCACTGAAGGATTTTAAATAGGGCAGCTGAAACCATGAATGCATGAAGGTGGGGGTGAGGAACCACCACCTAAAAGGATAAAAGTAGTGATGATGAGAAGACTATGAAGCCGGGAGTGTTGGTCTCAGAGAAGCTGACTGTGGAGTCCAAACGCTCCACAACTTTAGGTGCTTTAAGGGTTGGGGTATTGGGAATCTCTTGTCGAGTAGACTGCAGGAAAAAAACATGTCTTTGGGGGACAACCAGTTTTAAATTGAGATAAATTTGTGAAGTGATGATACAGAAATTTGCAGATAACAAAGTGTCATATTATTTATCAATTGTAGTTACCTCAGTTGAAAAGCAAAAATTTCAAACTTACAACTCGGGTAAAATAACAACTAATAGAGTCCTGTTTTATGCCACTGAGATGTCACGCAACAACTTCCTCCCTTCATGTCGTTCTGCTGGCTGCTAGCATATGCCATCATCGCCTTGGTTGTTGAGAGGCAGCCCGTGTTAAAAAGACCAACACTCTGTCAATACTCTATAAGAAGGATGTTTAGTAGATGTGTACCTAAATGAAGAAAAATTATATATTTTTTTAATTTTGGAATTTTATACTTAAAGTTTAGAGAGTAAGATGATGGGTCACATCCAGCTTCCCCATTAACCTTCTCTTCATCCTTTATACAAGTTATGGAATAAACTCATTTGTAAAGAGAAGTTTAAAGGCTTCAGGAAGGCTAGAGAGAGAGGCCAGTAAGCTCAGAGATGTGACTAGAGAAAAACATGGATACACTTGAGTCTTCCTGCCGTTTTGTCAACTAATTTTCCAAATCTATTTTCTGATTGATTTTGCTTTGGATTTATTATAATTATCAAATTTCTTATTTAGAACTTTATGATGATGTCTCTGTTTAGCCAATCAAACTCAAATAAGAGCAGCAATGCCTCTACTAAATAAGCATTTACCTCTCAAAAGAATAAACTGTCCTCGAGCCATTTTCCCCCTAAAAGCACTACATAAAATTTGTAGCTGATTTAACAAATACTTCTTAAATTGAAATAAATTAATCCTATTATGTCATTCTGAAAATAACTTTGGAAATTATCTTTCTTGACGTGGCCTCAAGGTAATCCATATGTATCCTCACAAATAAATATGCAGTTTAAAAGGAAAGATTATAACATAACTAATTTCCAGTGGTATCTAAAGCAATACCATGCTAGGAAAAAAATGCTTAGTTATATAACTAAGTTATAGTTAGTTTTATAATCATAAAACAATACCTACAGACACAATTATAATCACAAAAGATGCAGCACATTTAAGGTAGCTTCATTTCAGTTGTACAGCAAAACACGAGCTGTTAAAATGCCTCATTTCCCTTGATGAACTTTATTCCTTCTCTTCTTACTGTAAATAACCTCTGGGCTTAGACATGAGATATTGATTTATGTTTAATCAAGGATTAATGATTGCTTTAATTAAGATGCTTTAATTAATGTAATTAATTGAGAATTTTATGGTCTACTAAAAATCCCCAAGTTTCATATTCAGGGTTGCTAAAATTTAACAGAAATGAATTTTTTGTTGGAGAGCCTGCCACCTGCGAATTCCTTCAACTCTTTTGATCCATGTCTGTCCAAAGCTGATCTACCTAGGGGTGTGATATAAGACTCCATTGTAGACTTGGGTTCATTCCTCACACTGTATTTTATTACTCTAGCATCAATTTCTGCATTGCAATCAGTAGAAGTACTCAGGGGTCCTTTTTGAGATATCCTATAAATCAAAACAGATGATCAAGCATTATATAGCACCTATTTGAAATCTTATCTTTAGAAAATTTTATATATTTAATAAATTAAATCAGATTCTTGTTGGATTAGTATGAAGAATAATTTCCTCATCATAGCTCTATTTAGAAAGTCCTAGTAAAAATAAATGATTCATGCATTAAGGAAATCTGAGTAATATTACATCCTTGTTGCTCTACTGTTGTGATAGGCTCTATTTATGAAAAGAGGTGTTTAAAATCATTCATTATCTCACTAACGGTTTTTTTAAACAACTGGTTTCATATACTTTTTTTTTAAAGCCTACATATATATTCTCAACTAAATAGATAGCAGTAGTATCAACATTGCTTCTCACTGTGAATTTCTGAATCACTGACTCATACTTTTTGAAAAATTTCTTCTTTATAAAAATGTCAGAGGGCTTCCCTGGTGGCGCAGTGGTTGAGAGTCTGCCTGCCGATTCAGGGGACATGGGTTCGTGCCCTGGTCCGGGAAGATCCCACATGCCGCGGAGCGGCTGGGCCCATGAGCCATGGCCGCTGAGCCTGCGCGTCCGGAGCCTGTGCTCCGCAACGGGAGAGGCCACAGCAGTGAGAGGCCCACGTACCGCAAAAAAAAAAAAAAAAAAAAGTCAGCTCCATCTGAAGAATGCCACTTCTTCATCTGGATTCTTGCTGCCATGTGTTGATGTCTTGGTGATTTACTCTCCTTGAATGAAGACCTTTGATCTGACTCAAATCTGTTTCTCTTTTTTCTAATCCTGTACCATTATTAGTGATTTTATACTAAGTAAAATGAACATGACAAATCATCCCAAATCCTGGACTCTGTTCTTTCAACTCATCATTGCTACCCACTCTCTGATTACTGTTTTCTCTGAATGTGCTTTCAACTCCTCCCGACGTCTCTACAGACTGTCAACCTATTCAGTTCTAAACCATTTGACTTCACTTTTTTGAACACTATTCATCAACCCCTTTCTGGCTTCAACATTTCTTGTCTAGACTTGATTTACTGCTTATCGTAAAACTTATTCTTCAGTGAATGCTCTCAAATCACTTGTGCAGCTCACACTTCCTTTTACCACATTGAAAAAAATTCTCAATTAGTTATGACAAATGCCTCTCTATTATGCATCCACGTCTTTGCATATTGGTTAGGAAAACCCACAAAAAAGAGGTTGCCTTCTCTGACTTCATGAGAAACTCTATTACTTTTCCTTTTTGGCTGAACTTTAGTTTTTCTATATAAAATTTTTATACATCCTCTTCTGTCCTCTTACCTCCCAATCCCCAACCTCTACACGCATCTCAGGAGATACTGTCTTCTCAAAGAAAAAAGTGCTTAGTTATAATCTCTTTATCTTCCCACACTCAAACCTAGTGTATTAGTTTCCTATTGCTAACAAATTACCATCTAGTGGCTTAACACAGCATGTTTATTCTTTTGCAGTTCTGGAGGTCAGAATTCCAAAAATGTGTCTTAAGGCACTAAAATTAAAGTGTTAGCAGTGCTATATTCTTTCTGGAGGCTCTGGGGGAAAATCAGTTCTCTTGTGTTTTTTAGCTTCTAGATGTTGCTGGTATTCCTTGGTTCATGGGTCCCTTCCAGCAAGGCCATTAATCGGACCTCTGCTTCTGTCTCCATATTTCCTTCTTCATCCCATCCCTCCTGCCTCCCTCTAAGTTCCCTGTGATCACATTTTGGACCAGCAAAATAATCCAGTTCAATAACTCCCCATCTCTAAAATCTCAACTTAATCACACCATCCAAATTCCTTTTGACAGGTAACCCATTCACAGGTTTGAGGGATTTGAACACTGGAAACTTTGTGGGGGCAAAGTTTTGGCCTACTGTACCTACAATCCTACCTGCCTGCAGTTTACCACTGCTTCTTCTTCCCTCCTATCATAATAAACAAAAGCATTCCTTCATTTATCCAAAAAAAAAAACCAAAAGACAAACAACAACAACAAAAAACAATCACTCCACTTGTGCTCTGTTCTTTGAATCTCATTTCCTCCCAATTTCAGAACATCGTTACTTAATTTACTCTCATTTTACTTACAATACCAATCTTAATTTTACTTAGAATTGGTCAACCACTTACGAAATTGGATATAAAAATAACCCTCCCTCCACAAAAAGCCAATGCTATATACCATTTCTCTTCTTTATTTCCCATTCATTCTTTAACTCACCTCAAACTGGCTTAAGTTCTCCACTTTTCTATTAATACAGTCAACAAAATCCACCATTTATTGTGATATTAAAGTAAAATATACTAAATTCTGTCATCTTTCTTTGATTTAAAGGTAGTACATCCTAATTGTTTCCAGTTGAACTCACTGCCTCCTCTATTTTAGATCATTTTCCAGCTTTTCCTCCTTTTCTGTTTGATCCTAAATGTCAACATTCTCAAATGTTTTGTCTTTAGCTGTATTTTATATGTGGACTCTTTCTCCAGGCAGTATCATTCTGATTCAGAGGTGAGGTCTTTCCAATTATAATCTACATCCTTAACACCAGGATTTATATGTTGGAGTACTCTAGACTTCAATATCAAACTTCTTATATGGCATCTCTATTTGCCTCTCATCACTGACAAAAAATAGGAAACCTTGTAGAAATTATTTTCACAATAGTTGCGAAGTATTAAACACCTCAACCAATGCTATTTTCATCCATGAAAACATATTTTTTTGTTTCTCAGACAATTAGTTAGCCTCTTATCTGGCCTTGCCTCATCTACTCTCATCCCATCTTCCAGTAGCCAGCAGAGTGATCCATTTAGAATGTAAGCAATGGTATGTCCCTTCCGTGATCAAAATTATTCAGCATCTTTCTATATCAGACTACTCTTCAAGACACTACTATGGCCTGTAAAACCAGACCATACATTATCTGACGCCTTATCTAATCAATTTCTACACTTATTCCCATTAGAGTCTTCATGCTGGCCTCTTAGCATCCTACATTTTTCTCGAACAAATAAGCCTTTATACTTGCTAGTTTCTCTGCAGGGAATTTTCTTCCTCCAGGTATATGTAAGGCTTGTTCCTTTAATTTTTTATCTTCTTTTTACTTTTTCTTCTTACTATCTATTATCAGTTTACTCCATGATCCCTCCTGTAGGATGTAGAGTCAATGATGAGAGTACGCTGTCTGTATCCTCAATGTCCTGTTACTTGCTTAATGCACTTACTAGTTATATGGCTGTTGACATGTTACTTAACATGCATAGCCTCAGTAATATTACATCTGAAATTTAAATAATACTAGAGCCTAGTATCATAGTGTTGGAAAAAGAATTATATAAGATAAACCATATAAAGTATTTAGCTCAGTTAATAAATGTTAGCTTACATGACTTTATCTCTGACTCCAGATGTGCTTAATACTGTCCTTATGTATCATTTATAGAAAGAGAAATGTTTGCTTTCTTATGTGCAGTTCTTCTCTCCAAATCAATGCATTCTGATCTACTAATCTAGGCTCAGGGAATTTAGAATAGTCATTGAGGATAATATACAAGGTTGAAACTCATATAGTTTACCCTTCTTTTCTCTCTCTCATTCAATCTTTTTCTCCCTGCTGTGGATATAAAGCCTATAAAACATAAAGCTGTATGCCCAAAACATATAAAAAACTTAAGAAGGGAAATTCTTAATTTAATATTAAAAACTCTATGATAGCATAAGGTAACTACACATTTCCATTTTTACCTTCAAAGTTTAAGTTATTTCCTTCAAAATGACCTGTCATCTGAAAATTCCAGATGTCTGACACCTGCTTATGTCTTTTAAAAAGACTGCTTGAGGGCCTCCCTGGTGGCGCAGTGGTTGAGAATCTGCCTGCCAATGCAGGGGACACAGGTTCGAGCCCTGGTCTGGAAGGATCCCACATGCCGCGGAGCAACTAGCCCCGTGAGCCACAATTACTGAGCCTGCGAGTCTGGAGCCTGTGCTCCGCAACAAGAGAGGCTGCGATAGTGAGAGGTCGGTGCACCGCGATGAAGAGTGGCCCCCGCTTGCCGCAACTAGAGAAAGCCCTTGCACAGAAATGAAGAACCAACACGGCCATAAATAAATAAATAAATAAAATTAAAAAAAAAAAAAAAAAAGACTGCTTGAAAATAATAGATGGGCAGCAACTAAGATAATTTTTCTATTATAATGTGCATTTGCACAACCAAGCATTTGAGCTGATATTCTTCTCACTTGACAACTAATTTAATTCATGGCAACATAATGGGCTATATAAAGATTGATTGCTTATATGCCAAATTTCAAAGAATAAAAAATATATAGTCACATTAAAATTTCCATGGCATAACTCCTAACAAAAGTAAATAGAGAAAGATAAGTAGAGATCCATGCAAAAGCATATAGGAACAAGCTGTAGAAATGCAAACTGAAGTCAAAAGTTAAAATAAGTTTCACAACTGACTATTTCTATTTGTCAAGAGAAGGACATTCCATAAATTTTAGAGCTAATGGAAACTTAACATTTTATAAAATATCTCACTCCATATTCTTAATTTATTTCTACACTCATAAAAATCTGTAAGCAATTAGATTCAAAGTATAATTGCTAATAACTTGAGACAAGAATGATAACTAGTTGATTAGTTATCGACAGAATTTCCATATTGTCTTTAGTCAAACATGTGTATTCCTGAGAGCCCAAGTAAAGGTTTATCTTCCGACTAATGTATAACCAAACCCACACTCAAACTTCAAGGTTGAAGATCTACTACATGAACATATTTTTAATGTTTTTTTCATAATGCTTACTTTCTATATAATGGTTCTTTTAAGTGTAAAATTATAATGGCTCTTTTAAGTGCAAAATTATGTAATTATTAGCAAATGATTCAGTGTCTCCAAGAGAATGTTGCCAGTTTAGTAATAGAAAACCTGCATTTGTTATCACTAGTACTGTATTTCATACAAGTAAATATTTCAGAGAGCAAGTGCTTCCTGTTTCAAAAAAAAATAATTTACTTGAAGAACCTTGCATAAAAAATATTTCCCCAATGTAAAACATCCTGTTGAGTTTCTTAAATGGGGTAAATAAATTTTAACTTTTATAATAATTTTGCCTTTCTTTTTTTCACATTAGTACTGAAATTTACATTTGACTTTAGGAGGTAATTGACTGGAATTTTTTTTTTTTTTTTTTTTCTTGCGGTACGCGGGCCTCTCACTGTTGTGGCCTCTCCCGTTGTGGAGCACAGGCTCTGGACACGCAGGCTCAGCGGCCATGGCTCACAGGCCCAGCCGCTCCGCAGCATGTGGGATCTTCCCGGACCGGGGCACGAACCCATGTCGCCTGCATCGGCAGGCGGACTCTCAACCACTGCTCCACCAGGGAAGCCCTTGACTGGAATTTAACCCTTGGCCCCAGGAAGATTATCAGGTTCTTAGTTTCTACTTCTCACAACTGCTTCTGTACCAGCACTTTCTTTTACAATTTTCTACATGTAAATCTCTGCGGCTAAGAAAAGTCAAACCACAAAAATTATTAATGAAGTAAGGATCAATATATTTTCCTCTGAATAAAAAATGTAAAATTGACTGTATTCACTTTATTTCTTCATTTTTTTTTCTTTATGTATATGTTTTCAGCTCATCTTTAGATGGTCAACACCTGGTTGGTGACAGCTAGTTATGTGAGTTTCCCCTTTTTATATAATAATTTTATGTAATAACTGAAGAGAAGTTTGGGTAGGTAGAATAATGGAGGCCAAAAGATGTTCATGCTCTAATCCCCCAACTCTGTGAATATGTAAATTTTCATTGTAAAGGTATTTTTCAAATGTAATTGAGATAATGATCTTGGGATGGGGAGATTATCCTGGATTGTCTGGGTGGAGATAGCAGGTGAGCTAGAGTTGTAGAATATGTGATGATGGAAGTAGGAGAGAGAGACAGGGAGAGAGGGAGAGGGAGAGAGAGACAGGGAGAGAGGGAGAGGGAGTGTGAAGGGGGGAGAGAGAGAAAGGGAGGTAGAGGGCGGTTTGAAAATGTTTGTTGCTGGCTTTGAAGATGAAAGAAGGGCCCATGAACCAAAGAACATCAGAGACCTCTAGAAGCTGGAAAAGGCAAGGAATAGATTCTCCCTTAGAGCCTCCAGTAGAAGCACAGACCTGTTGACTAGTTGATTTGGACTTTTGACCTCCAGAACAGTAAAATAATAAATTTGTGTTATTTTGAGTAATTAAGTTTGTGGTAATTTGTCATAGCAGCAATGGGAAACCAATATAGAAGTTGTGGGTAGATTAAATATGAAATGAATTAAAATATGTAAACATGTTAGAAAATTATTTCACTTTTAATCATACCCTTTGATTACAGCAAGCAAGTAATTATATTAATTATTGTATTAATTTACTTTTTATCATGATACTACGAGATGTAATTAACAGGGAAGTTAAACAACATAGAAGGAAATAGATTAAAGAGAAGTGTAGTACCTCAGTATCTGATTTCAAGAAGAGAAATTAAGGAAGTTCTTACTATGGTATTTTAATAAAGTAGGAAAAGGACTGCTAACAAGTCTAACCATTGGTTTTCCAGAATAAATTATTTATGAAATTTTCTTAAGCTGTGAGAGAAGAGGGAACACAATACAGTGAAGTTAGCTTTATTCAAAAAATATATATATTAATACATTTACATATATTTTATTTCTTAAAATAAAACTCGCAAGTCAGAGAAAAAGTAAGATACGTCTTTCATGATATTTTAAGCAATCTTACTTTCTAGATATACATATGTATCAAAAGTATAGGTGCTACCTCTATTTTAAATAAAATAATTTTCTGTTGGATCTAGAGGATAAAATAAGAGAATATTTATGACATTGTCATTTATAATGGTAAGAAATTTCATAATAAAAATTTATAGATGTTTTACAGAGACAAAATAAGCAATTTATAACTTCTTTGCATATTTTTATAAATAAAACAATTCCTATAAAGATGACTTTTGATAATTCAGGGCCTGATCATTTGTTTTCTTGTTATTTTTGTTTTTTTTGCAGTACGCGGGCCTCTCACTGTTGTGGCCTCTCCCGTTGCGGAGCACAGGCTCCGGACGCGCAAGCTCAGCGGCCATGGCTCACGGGCCTAGCCGCTCCGCGGCATGTGGGATTTTCCCAAACCGGGGCACGAACCCGTGTCGCCTGCATCGGCAGGCGGACTCTCAACCACTGCGCCACCAGGGAAGCCCTGATCATTTGTTTTTGAGGCACTTCAGCTGTTTTGAACATTTTTGGCATCAGAAATTTTGATTGGGTTTTGGTTCTGCCTCTTATGCCTTGGGGTGATAGCCTGTGGGTGACCACCCAACTGCATCGACAACATCTGGAGCCCAAGTCCCCACTGAGGAAAAACAGCAGGGCAAGGCCGGCAGAAATGATGCCAGATGTGCTATAATGATTGTATTTGCAAAATAAGTTGGTTTTATGTACTTTGTCACTTTTAACGCTTAAAAAAAGTCTGGTAGGGCTTCCCTGGTGGTGCAGTGGTTGAGAGTCCGCCTGCCGATGCAGGGGACACAGGTCCGTGCCCCGGTCCGGGAAGATCCCACATGCCACGGAGTGGCTGGGCCCGTGAGCCATGGCTGCTGAGCCTGCGCGTCCGGAGCCTGTGCTCCGCAACGGGAGAGGCCACAGCAGTGAGAGGCCCACGTAACGTAAAGAAAAAAAAAAAAAAAATCTGGTAAACATTTGGTATTTTATTTAGGGTCTTTGGCAGTATTAAAAATCTATATGAATTCACTGGTAATAATAAAAAACACTTTGCTATTTGTGTCTGTATTTGGTAGGGAAGCCTGACAAATAAATAGCAGATTGTTAGATATCATTTAACTCAACAAATGATTAAGAAGCACTTTTAAGAAGGACTGATGGTGTGGTTTCCTTTTTCCTCTGTTTTAAATCAATCATTGTTGATTCCTAAGACCATTCCTAAGACCACAACAGGAGGGTAATTTTTAGGATACAGCACAGAAAATATGATCCAATTTAATTCCATTTCAAACTATTCAACAGTACTAGGCACAATCATGTAAAGATAAATTAGTTAAAAGTGTCAAAGTCCTCACAGAGTCCAGGAACTAGAAATACTAGAATATACACAGAAGACGCCATAGTAGGCACAGTGCATCGTCTGGTCATGACGATTTACAAGACTTCCCTGCCTTCCCCTCTCTTCCTCCTCCCCACATTGATTTCATCATGGTAACAATATGCCTAGCTTCAGTCAGCAGGACTTAAAGACAAGTCTGCTGGGAACCTTTTTGCAAAACATTTACTCCCTTACAAACATGCAAGGAGGGAGCTTTATCTTGCCACCTTTGCTATTTCATCTTACTTGAAACATAGATTTGATGCTAAAAGTTGTGGCCATCCTACTATAATCATGAGGTGATAAAAGAAGGACAAAGGGCCAAAGGCTAGGGACTGTAGAGAATAAAAGAAAAAGAACAGATCCTGGGTGATTTGTTGAGCAGAAAAATTGATGCCAGCAGCCACCCTCCCACCCCAGCCTTCCCGTTAAGTGGAAAAAGAAATCTCTGCACAGTTTAAGCCCTTATTAATTCAGCTTTTGCTACTCGCAGCTGATAGCTTTTCAAGCTGATAAACAAAATATAAATATCTTGTATTAAAAAGGGACTAAAGTAATCTATTTAATTAATAAGCATTAGTTAGGATTATGTAAATTAATGAAATAACCTGAAATGTATATTCATATATATTTAAATATTTCATATACATATATAAATGTTAGGATATGATAAGTAAAAATCATGTAAGAGTAAAGAATGATGAGAGATGCTACTTTAAATGGAAGTTAGTAGAGATTTTTCCAGAGGAGATAATTTTATAATCACATGGGTGAATAGGATATTGTATCACTTAAAAAATTTAGTAGCTTTCAATCACCAAGATGATAAATTTCTGAAATCCAAAGAGCCTTCAAGGTCCAGTGATAACCTGAACTCAGACACCATTTCCAACCTCTTCTCCAACAAAGGATCTCAGTACCTCATACCCCAAAGAGCTTCAAACATTTCACTGTTTTCCTACAATTCACTCACTCATTTACTTACTCATTCATTCAGTAAATATTCTTTGAGCACTGATTATATGCAAGGTATTGTCACAGAAGAAAAAAAAAACCTTCTGTAGCTGTCTATTTATTGTTATGTCTTTTTCCCAATGTTGGTGTATCAATTAGACCAAAAGTTCCACAGCAGCAGGGATTGTATTTCTTATTGCTCACCATTTTATTCCCAGCATCTAGCAGTATTCCTGGTACTTGGCAGGAAATCTCATAGTACTTGTTAAATGCATGAGTGAATAGATGAGTCTGCCTCTGCTATTTTATGAAAACAATAGAAAGCATTTGGAAGGCTTTCTTAACTTCCTATTGCAAATCTGTGGATAAATTAGGAAACTATTGTTTCTGTAATATTGAGAAAATTGCAGTGGCCAAATCAAATGAATAAAAATTAAAAGATTAAAATATTTTATTATTGATTTTGTGGGCAGTATTTAGAATACCGTGGTTTCTAAATAACTCTTAAATATTGTACTCAGTACAGGAATAATTTACAAGATACTTTTACCATTTTTACAACTTGACCCACAGGTATGCTTTGAAAAACATCTTTAAAATAACAGAACTTTACTGATTTGAATTATTACTTATTGTGACATTCTCTGTGTAGACTTTTCTTACTTTAGTCTGTATTACCAATGAGTCCTACCTTAGTAATACTATCACAAGTACTTTTTTCTAAGTAGAAGTTTATAACTCTTAGAATCTTTGTGATTTTTCTTCAGAGTACCTTCTGAAGTCAAAGGTCTCCAAAAGCAAATATAGAAGCTATAGATGGACTCAGTAGGGAACCAACCACACAGAATGAGTTGAATTACACCATGGGAACCAGCTTTTGAAGATAGTCTCTCTGGGTCAGGTTGGAGTACAGTGTTAATGTCAAACAACCATCCACACAAACCAAGGTCTCCTGTGACTTCAGCAGTTGTTCCCATTAAAGTAGTCAATTATGAGTTCCATAATGACTGAGTCCACTTATATAGGTTCCAATTCTATTCCAAAAGAAAGTATGCTGGTTATGATGGACTTTTAAGCTTTACAAGGGATCTCACTATGTGTTTTATACACTCTGTACTGCCCATTTCCACATGTCTTTGCAATCTATGAAATTGGCTACCATAGAACCATGATTGTGAATAAAAAATAAAATTCTGGTATTGAATGGCCTGCCTGAATCTGGAAACATGCCCCATATTTCCTTTATCAGAAAATATGCTATTTTTAAAATGTAATGTATCATTTGAGTTACTTTCACCTAAGACATACCAAATAATAAAAGAGATGCTAACAATAATATCATATTTCCTATCCAAATAAAGATTAGTATCTAAGAAGGGAAGGAAGAAAACCATTAAATGCTTTATAAATTATAACAATGTAATTATTTGGTGGTTCAATTAGCTAATGACTAAAGTTCTTTGAGTTCTTAGGGAAAAGAGTTCAATATGACAGTAAAGAATTATGATTTTTATAAGCTAAATAACTCATATCAAGAAAAAAAATTCTATAATTTGAAGACCATTTTTATTAGTTTTAAAATTATAGTTGTGATAGTAGTAAATAGTTTCAATGTAGCTAGGAAAGGGAGAAAAATATTAATTACACTTATTAGAAAAGAGGTAGAGATAATAGTTTAGCTTAAGATACACAATATAGAATAGAAATTTCATAAAAGGCAGAATATTTTAATGAATGTACATTGTTATTCTATCCTTGTGTTCCATAATTGTTAAGGCTAGTTTCCTAGTATTGATGATCCATCAAATAAATTGACTTGTAATATAATTGATGTTCTACTGACATCAGTAAAATTCAATTTATGTTCAGCTATTAAAATATATATGTGGCATCTTTGCACTGGTTAGCTACTATAATAAATCTATTTTACAAAATAAATCAATGTAAATTTATTTTAAAAAATTGGAATATATTGGGTTTATCTGAATTTCCTTTTTTAAAATCATTTGAACATTTGAAAGGCAACAAAGCAAAAATGCAGTCTAAGGAAATGTTCATGCATTTTCCCCAAGTATTTTGGTAAATTATCTCCATAAACAATTTTAGAAATAAACTCTTTAGCTTTTTGAGGAGACCTGCTGTGGTGATTGACAATTTTCTTGAGATGCTTGGGAAGGTTTTTTAAGTAAATGAGTTCATATTCTACTCACTTGATTATTGTCCTTGAAAAATGCCCGTCCCATTCCAAAAAAACATCATAAGCAGAAGATATAAATGTCTTGCTGTTTGGCTCCAGGTTTAGAATCATGACATCTCCTTCCATCTGGCTACTCCCCATCAGAGGTTTCTCACTGCATTTAGAATAAACTCCAAATCCCTTGATATAGCCCAGAAGATTCTACCTGATTGTGATGGTTAGTTTTATGTCTCAAATTAGCTAGGATATAGCACCTAGTTATTTAATCAAACATCAGTGTAGGTATTGCTGTTAACCTAAATGGTTAACATGTACCATCAGTTGACAGTAAGTAAAGGTGATTACCCTCGATAATGTGGACGGACTTCATCCAATTACTTGAAAATCCATAGGAGCAAAACCTGAGGTTTCCTGGAGAAGAAATTCTGCCTCATAGCTACAGCATCAATTCCTATCTGAATTTCTAGCCTGCTAACCTGTCCTACAGATGTTGAACTTGCCAGTCCCCACAATTGTATAAGTCAACTCCTTAAAATCAGTTTCTTTGTGTGTGTGTATGTGTACACGTATACACATACACATGTATATCCTGATGGTTCTGTTTCTCTGGAGAACCCTGACTGATATAATGATCTAACTTTGTGCTATCTCCAACCTCATTTCCCTCTACTCTCTCCCTTACCCAGTCTGCTCCAGGCACACTGGCTTGCATTTAACATTTTTGCATTAGAAATGGCTGCTATTTTCCTCTCTGGTGTCCAAGTTCCTAATCTGGCCATTTCTGTACCATGTGTCTCTATCTCTTTTAGAGTTCCAATTTTTTTCTTGAAAACTGGCCAAATATACTCTTCTCTTTTTTTTTTTTTTTTTTTTTTTGTACAGGGGCCTTTCACTGCTGTGTCCTAGCATAAGAACTCAGTAACCCTTATTCAGACATAAGTGGGCTTTTTGTATTTTCTGTATTTGGTTGGTTATGTGTTTGTTTGGGGGTCTGATTTCATGCAAAATATACTCTTCTTTTTTTTTTTTTTTTTTTTCGGTACACGGGCCTCTCACTGCTGTGGCCTCTCCCATTGTGGAGCACAGGCTCCGGACGCGCAGGCTCAACGGCCATGGCTCACGGGCCTAGACCCTCCTCAGCATGTGGGATCTTCCCGGACTGGGGCACGAACCCGTGTCCCCTGCATCGGCAGGCGGACTCTCAACCACTGCGCCACCAGGGAAGCCCCAAATATATTCTTATTACAAGTGAGACTTACTCATAATGACATGAAGTTATTATCAGTTTTTCTTTCGTTTTCTTACATTTTGTTTCTACTTTTGCTTCAGATAGTTTAATATTTCCTTTTTAATTGCTGGGAATGGATATTTCACTTAGAAAATTAAAGACAAAAGATTTTAAGAGAAAACTGCATCCTCCAAAACATTATCTATGACCTCAACTAACTCCCGCCCCCACCTTTTTGCATCTATCTGCCTATCTCCTATAACTCTTTTTCTTGCACTATTTGAAAAATAATAATGATCTTCATTAAGAAAGAAATATTTGCATAGCCTGAGTCTTGATTCCACTCAGTCCTTGTTTAATCTGGTTTACATTATGAAATGGGTGAGGTAAATATTTCTAGATTCTTGATATCTTCTTTGCTTTCTATGTATTTTAGCAGAACTTTTCATTAAAGTTATTAAATTAAGTATACTTAGCCAATCAATATTAATAGCTACAAATACACTTAATATTTTTCAAACTTGTTTAGCAATGTTTTACCTCTTTCATCTTGGTCATTTTTGCCATTTTAAAAACATTTGGTTCTCGTTCCCAAAAGAACGGGTTAACATCTCAAAATTACAGTGTTCTTCTAATTTTTTTTATCAGTGAACTATTTGCTTAATAGGAATGTTTTCCTGCTAAAAACTATCAATAATAAAAAAATTCATAAGTGTCTATAACTAAGCCTTTCTGTTCTCTCTTGTTCCCATTTCTTTCTAACTGCAAACCATACTTCTCTGGAAATAGGATATTTACTCCTTAATTGGCTTTCTCCTCCTGCTGTTAATTCTTTAGCTAAAGTCATAATCCCAAATTTGTGACATTATAATCATCTCTACAGTTACTAATTGTTCTAAAATGCTACTTCAGGTGAAGATATACAGTCATTAGCCAGACTCATCAAGAAAAAAAGGGATAAGACTCAAATCAATAGAATTAGAAATGAAAAAGGAGAAGTAACAACTGACACTGCAGAAATACAAAGGATCATGGGAGATTACTACAAGAAACTCTATGCCAATAAAATGGACACCCTGGAAGAAATGGACAAATTCTTAGAAATGCACAACCTGCAGAACCAGGAAGAAATAGAAAATATGAACAGACCAATCACAAGCACTGAAATTGAAACTATGACTAAAAATCTTCCAACAAACAAAAGCCCAGGACCAGACAGCTTCACAGGCAAATTCTATCAAACATTTGGAGAAGAGCTAACACCTATCCTTCTCAAACTCTTCCAAAATATAGCAGAGGGAGGAACCCTCCCAAACTCATTCTGATACCAATACCAGACAAAGATGTCACAAAAAAGGAAAACAACAGGCCAATATCAATGATGAACATAGATGCAAAAATCATCAACCACAAACTAGAAAACAGAATCCAACAGCACATTAAAGGGATCATACACCACGATCAAGTGGGGTTTATCCCAGGAATGCAAGGATTCTTCAGTATACACAAAGCAATCAACATGATACACCATATTAACAAACTGAAGGATAAAAATCATATGATAATCTCAATAGATGCAGAAAAACTTTCAACAAATTCAGCACCCACTTATGATAAAAACTCTCCAGAAAGTAGGCATAGAGGGAACATACCTCCACATGATAAAGGCCATATATCGCAAACCCACAGCCAACATCATTCTCAATGGTTTCCACTAAGATCAGGAACAAGACAAGGTTGCCCACTCTCACCATTATTATTCAACATAGTTTTGGAAGTTTTAGCCACAGCAATCAGAGAAGAAGAAGAAATAAAAAGAATCCAAATCAGAAAAGAAGAAGTAAAACTGTCACTGTGTGCAGATGACGTGATACTATACATAGAGACTCCTAAATATCCTGCCAGAAAACTACTAGAGCTAATCAATGATTTTGGTAAAGTAACAGGATACAAAATTAATGCACAGAAATCTCTTGCATTCCTATACACTAATGATTAAAAATCTGAAAGAGAAATTAAAGAAACACTACCATTTACCACTGCAACAAAAAGAATAAAACACCTAGGAATAAACCTACCTAAAGAGACAAAAGACGTGTATGCAGAAAACTATAAGACACTGATGAACAAAAGTAAAGATGATACAAACAGATGGAGTGATATACCATGTTCTTGGATTGGAAGAATCAACACTGTGAAAATGATTATACTACCCAAAGCAATCTACAGATTCAATGCAATCCCTATCAAACTACCAATGGGATTTTTCAGAGAACTAGATCAAAAAATTTCAGAATTTGTATGGAAACACAAAAGACCCCCAATAGCTAAAACAATCCTGAGAAAGAAAAATGGAGCTAGAAGAATTAGGCTCCCTGACTTCAGATTATACTACAAAGCTACAGTAATCAAGACAGTATGATACTGGCACAAAAACAGAAATATAGATCAATGGAACAGGATAGAAAGCCCAGAGATAGACCCACACATATATGGTCACCTTATCTTTGATAAAGAAGGCAAGAATATACAATGGACAAAAGACAGCCTCTTCAATAAGTGGTGCTGGGAAAACTGAACAGCTCCATGTAAAAGCATGAAATTAGAACACTTCCAAACACCACACACAAAAATAAACTCAAAATGGATTAAAGACCTAAATGTAAGGCCAGACACTATAAATCTCTTAGAGGAAAACATAGGAAGAACACTCTTTGACATAAATCACAGCAAGATCCTTTTTGACCCACCTCCTAGAGAAATGGAAATAAAAACACAGATAAACAAATGGGACCTAATGAAACTGAAAAGCTTTTGCACAGCAAAGGAAACCATAAAGAAGACAAAAAGTCAACCTCAGAATGGGAGAAAATATTTGCAAATGAAGCAAGTGAGAAAGGATTAATCTCCTATACGTACACGCAGCTCATTGAGCTCAATATCAAAAACAAAAAAAAAAAAACCCAATCCAAAAGTGGGTAGAAGATCTAAACAGACGTTTCTCTAAAGAAGATATACAGCTTGCCAACAAACACATGAAAGGATGCCCAACATCACTAATCATTTGAGAAATGCAAATCAAAACTACAATGAGGTATCACATCACACCAGTCAGAATGGCCATCCTCAATAAAATTTACAAACAATAAATGCTGGAGAGAGTGTGGAGAAAAGGGAACCCTCCTACACTGTTGGTGGGTATGTAAATTGATACATCCACCACGGAGAACAGGATGGAGGTTCTTTAAAAAACTAAAAATAGAACTACCATATGACCCAGCAATCCCACTACTGGGCATATACCTTGAGAAAATCATAACTCAAAAAGAGTCATGTAACATAATGTTCACTGACCCACTATTTATAATAGCCAGGACATGGAAGCAACCTAAGTGTCCATCGACAGATGAATAGATAAAGATGGTGTGGTACATATATACAATGGAATATTACTCAGCCATAAAAAGAAATGAAACTGAGTTATTTGTAGTGAGGTCAGTGGACCTAGAATCTGTCATACAGAGTGAAGTCAGAAAGAGAAAAACAAATACTGTATGCTAACACAAATATATGGAGTCTAAAAAAACAAAATGGTTCTGAAGAACCTAGGTGCAGGACAGGAATAAAGATGCAGATGTAGGGAATGGACTTGAGGACATGGAGAAGGGGAAGGGCAAGCTGGGATGAAGTGAGAAAGTGGCATGGACATATACACACTACCAAATATAAGATAGATAGCTATTTGGAAGCAGCTGCATAGCACAGGGAGATTAGCTCAGTACTTTGTGTCCACCTAGAGGGGTGGGATAGGGAGGTGGGAGGGATATGCAAGAGGGAGGGGATATAGGTATATAAGTATACATATAGCTGATTCACTTTGTTATACAGCAGAAACTAACACAACAACGTAAAGCAATTATACTCCAATAAAGATGTTAAAAAATAAATACGAAAAAAAAAATAAAAAATAAACACATGACTGAAGCTGTGAGAATTTAATCCTGTCAAGTGGGAACTTATATTGTTTAAATGGACACTATCTTTAATTAACTTTGTTCAAAGTGAAAACACATTTTTAGAATAGCTCAAGCGTACATTTAGTTTCAATAAAGGCAATTCTAAACTTTGAATGTTCTTTGGAAATATAACTATTGCCCTAATGCTCTGCATTTTTATTCTTTACTAATGTATTAGATAATTACTGAATGCAGTTTCAATATGTCCATGTTTGTATATGTACCTTGAATGGAACTGAAAATAAACCATCAATTAAACTCTGAAGAGACATGGATTGAGAGAGATTTGAAAACAGAAGGGAATAATTAGACAATGGGTAAACAGAAACCAACTACAAATTAGATGAAAGGCAGAGTGTAATTCAATAGGAATTGATTAGGAAATGTTATAAGAACAATGAGGATTTATTGGTGAAGGAATTAATAATCATGGTGATGTATTTCTAACAGAACTAATTAAAGTAGGAAGCCTTGCACTGGTGAGTAAAAGATGGGTACTAAAGAAGACATGACCCTCAAAGAGATTTGAAGATTATTGCAATAGGCTCTAGAAAATAATCTATTTACTTGTATCCCCTTGAGTTCAGCCTATGTGGCATGAACCGTTCTGATATCAGAGAATGAGATAGAAACAATGCAAAATTCTAGTTCCAAGAGATTCACAATTTAACAAGGATAATTACCTCATTAACTAACAATAATGGAACTCTAGGGATGAAAGCTGAACTAATTAATAAAAAACAACAAAGGCTGTGTCTTTCTGGAAGTGGATAGCATATTTAAGTACCTGAAAATAGAATACAATTATAATAGGATGTAATTACTACAAAATGAAAGTACAATAAAAAATAAAATGGCTAGCAGGAATAAACCATTTTTTGAGATAGTAGGAATAAAAATGAATATATTAGTTGCCATGGTAAACAAGAATGCCTTCACTTCCCTTGTTGGGGAATCAAATTGACCAAAGCTAAATTTATATTTTTACTATTTATAAGGATTTCACCTAAAAGTAAAATGGCACCCAAGGGTTGAAAGGAAGGGAAAAGGTATATAGTTCAATGTGTTCATGATAATAGAGGCCAAGTGTAGTGATACTAGTAACAGGGAAATCCACACCCACTCTTCTCAGAGCTTGACCAGTTAATTACATAAAAATAAAAATGCGAGCTTCCCTGGTGGCGCAGTGGTTGAGAGTCCACCTGCCGATGCAGGGGACATGGGTTCGTGCCCAGTCCGGGAAGATCCCACATGCCGCGGAGCGGCTGGGCCCATGAGCCATGGCTGCTGAGCCTGTGTGTCTGGAGCCTGTGCTCCACAACGGGAGAGGCCACAACAGTGAGAGGCCCGCGTACCACAAAAATAAATAATAAATAAATGCATGTAGAATTTAATATGAAATAAATAAGAAACGATTTAATTTAAACACCAGTATTACCTAAATATTTTATTTGTGCTATAAAATATATTGCACACTACCAGCGAAAACAAAACAAAACAAAACAAAACATGAAACACTGTAGAGGAACTGAGCATTGGTTTACAATATAGAAAAAGACATGTATTCCAAAATAAGAAATCATACAGGTTGCAATGTATAGGTAGAATTGGGCCCATGCTGCAGTAAGGGGGATCAAAAACAAGTTCCCTTGATAGCTTGCTCCGAGGCAGGGCGAGCAGGTTCCTTATATGGGAGTGAGAGTAGGAGTGTGTCCAGGGGTCGGGCTGGAGGGGTGGTTCAGGTGGTTTGCCCACCCCTTTGTGATGTTGAGTGCAGCGGGCATGCCCGGTACCCTGGTTTTTCTCCTGAGCCCCTCCTTTTGCTTTGGGCTCTTCAGAAGTGACAGTTGAGCTTTTTTGGTCTTTTTGTATCTTTTGTCCAGAATTTGCCCCAACTTTGCATGCACACAGTTATTTTTAGTCCCTTATAGTTTCTTTGTATTTTGTTGCTTGAGGAGACATTTGTCCAGGTGCAAGCAGTGCAGCACAGCTGCAAAGAGTCCCAGGTCCCAGCCTGTCTCAATTTCACTGATAAATAGAACTGCATTTACAGAACACCCATGCGAAAATTTGACAAATGATTACAAGAGAAATAAAAATACAAGAGAAAAATACTAATAATGAAGCTGAAAAGCTATAAAGTCAAAGTTAAAGCTAAAATTAAAAATAAAGATTGGGGATGTAATGTACAACATTATATCATGCGAATATAATGTACAACATGGTGACTATATGTCATGGAAATGTAATGTACAGCATGGTAAGTCCAGTTATTAATACTGTATATTTGGAAGTTGCTAAGAGAATAAAAGTTTATATCACAAGAAAGAAAAAATTTTGTAACTATGAATGGTGAGACATTAAATAGACATGGTGATCGTTTTGCCATGTATTCAAATATCAAATCATTATGTTATACACCTGTAACTAATACAATGTTATATGCCAATTATACCTCAATTAAAAAAAGGATTTTTGAAAAATCCAATATATTCAACAGAACCCTGGTACAGTCTTCTAACAGAAAAGAGAGAGGCATACTCATAATGCACACACACACACACACACACAGAATTGTATAATAGTATCTTCTACTATCAATCCTGGCCTACCAAGTTTAACAGCCACTGCTGATCTTCTCAAGGAAGCTTATGCTTCCCTCACCTCTATGTTCTTTATCAACTTAGATAAAGAATTCCTAAGGCCCTTCTGAGATCCTTTCACTATCCATAAATAGAATTTTCCAGCATAGGAGATTTTAATCTCTAGTCAGTAGAAGTTAGTGGTTTTTCCAGTAGCCCCACTGTAGCTTGCACATTTAAATAGTAGCACACCCAATTGTCTGAGCCTTTTGGTTTCTTCCACAGTTTGTTACGACACTTCTTACATCTCTACTTCATTAAGGTGAGCCAATTCTTTCCCCAAACTTGCATGAGCTGCCCTGACAGCATATTATAACCATATCCTGAAATCCTTTCATGATGTTAAACTCTGTATAATGGAAGAGTGACCCTATCCTAGCGAACCATTTTAATTCAACTTTACTTTTTACCTCCTTTAATCCAGTCCCCTCAGGAGGCACTGCTAGTCCTACTCTCCCAGATCCATGATAGCCACGTCTTGTAGCTTCTTTGGTTTATAATCTTTCTATTTCTTTAGCAAACCCGAAACTTTCCAAGTCAATTCATGTAGAGATTTGACCCTAGTTCCTGGTCCGGTGGTGAGGAGATATGGGTAGATTCTGAGGAAAGCAGCATTACCATCTATTTTTTTTTTAAACATCTTTATGGGAGTATAATTGTTTTACAGTGTTGTGTTAGTTTCTGTTGTATAACAAAGTGAATCAGCTATATGTATATGTATATTCCCATATCCCCTCCCTCTTGCATCTCCCTCCCACCCTCCTTATCCCACCCCACTAAGTGGTTGCAAAGCACCAAGCTGATCTCCCTGTGCCATGCAGCTGCTTCCCACTAGCCATCCATTTTACATTTGGTAGTGTATATATGTCAATGCTACTCTCTCACTTCATCCCAGCTTATCCTTCTCCCTCCCCATGTCCTCAAGTCCATTCTCTACGTCTGTGTCTTTATTCCTGTCCTGCCCCTAGTTTCATCAGAACCTTTTTTTTTTTAATGTTTTATATATATGTGTTAGCGTACGGTATTTGTTTTCTTTCTGACTTCACTTTGTATGACAGATTCTAGGTCCATCGACCTCACTACAAATAACTCAGTTTCATTTCTTTTTATGGCTGAGTAATATTCCATCGTATACATGTGCCACATCTTTATCCATTCATCTGTCGATGGACACTTAGGTTGCTTCCATGTCCTGGCTATGGTAAATCGTGCTGCAAGCACTATTATCTTGTGAGACATCTTCTCCTTTGAGATTTTTGCACAGTCCTTAAGCAAGGTAGGCTTTCAACTACTTTTTAAATCTGCCTTTCAACTAAGAAGGGTAGGGGCTTCCCTGGTAGCACAGTGGTTGAGAATCTGCCTGCCAATGCAGGGGACACAGGTTCAAGCCCTGGTCTGGAAAGATCCCACATGCCACGGAGCAACTAGACCCGTGAGCCACAACTACTGAGCCTGTGCGTCTGGAGGCTGTGCTCCACAACAAGAGAGGCTGCGATAGTGACAGGCCTGTGCACCGTGATGAAGAGTGGCCACCGCTTGCTGCAATTAGAGAAAGCCCTCCCACAGAAACGAAGACCCAACACAGCCAAAAATAAATATAAAAATAAATTAAAAAAAAAAGAAGGGTAAAGAGTTAAGTGAATGAATCGCTCTACCTATTATGCCATGATTGTGATTATTATGCAAATGAGTCTAAACTGGATTTAATATTCATGAGTTTATTGATACCCTAAGCTTACTGATACCTATGTTTATTGATACTCTAAACTTTCTTTAAATGCCAGAGATATAGTATGACATTGGGCATTCCTTTTCACTTGTATTTCTCTGGTTCACCACAGGTGAAAGGCTTAGCAACTATTCACTGTAATGTTATGCAATAAATAATGAAGGGGTTCATTGGCCAGTAAGTAATGCCACACTAGAATGCCATCCACAGAGTCTGCTCTTGAGGGTTAACTGTGTTTTTCCTCTCTTTATCTGGCATTCTTGGGATTCTCTCCTACTCTACTCTTCTAATTCCTGCCTGTACAGGCTAAATAGCTTTTGCCATTCCATTGGCATATAGCAGTCCTAGATCTTGCCTAGTTGCCTCATACAGAGATGTAGCTCTAGATTCCGGTGTGGTGGAGGGGAAGGCAGAATACCAAATGTTTTAGGTTAGGTTTCCAAGAAAAAGAAGGAGAAATTATCCAGATGCACATAATTTATAGAATGTGCTTCATAAAACCCCACCATAGAGGGAATGAAAAGAAGAGGGAATGGAAAGGAAATGGGCAAGTATGTAGTCTCAGATAAAATCTAGCTAGAGTTGCCTCCAAATAAGGAAAAGAATCCATACTCCTTTCTATATGCATCAGTGAGCCATTGGCTACTGGCCACCCCAGGTGTCGGGGTTAGGTGAATGAAGTTTCCCAGGGTAAGGTGGATCTCATAGTTGTGGCTAATTCTCTGGAGAAGCTGGCATGGGGTTGAAAGAGAAGGAGGTGATGGTAGTGAGTAGATAGTACCCAACTCTCACAGCTGCTGGGAATTAGTACACTCGCTCTTTAAATGGAATCTGGATGGAGAATCCACAGCATCTTTTAAGAAGGTGATTCATTTTTGTTTTATATTTATTCTTATATTATCTAGTAATGCAATTCTGAGAAATCTACTTTACTTATTTTTAGTTCTTGCATCTGAAGAATAAGGGAATGGACTGGATATTAGCTAAGGCTTAGTTATAGCTAATATTGATTCTCCTTGTCTAAATATGGGAAAAACAGTATCTTTTTCAAGTCTTATTTTGATGAATTTTTAAGATAAAAATTTGAAAGGTAAATTCTAAACTGTTATACTTATGCAAGGTATTCTTAATTATATACCCATTATTTGACAAAAATATCCACTATCAATTTATACTAATAGATAATACTTAATGGTTATGAATGAATTACACTGCATCAGCATCTGGGCATCTCACACAGAGGATTATAGTAGAGGGGATCATCTGTTAATTACAGCAAAGTTTCTCAACCTCAACACTCTTAGCATATTGGGCTGGATGATTCTTTTTGTGGAGTTCTCTCTTTGCACTGTAGGATGTTTAGCAGCATTTCTGGCCTTCACCCACTAGATACCACCAGTTGAAAACTGCTGGTTTACAGCATAAAGCACAAGAGCATATGTCATCTGTTTCTATCACAGACTACTTAGGCAGTCCAAAGAGATCACAGAGTTCCATGTGAGACAGTGCTAAGGATTTTCAGGACAAAACCTGAAAATATATTTTAATTTTACATATATGTATATGTAAATTCTCTAGTCATGGGCCAAAGTGAGCAGATATACCAAAGAGATTGATGACACTGGTAGCTCAGAAAACTTGTAACCGAAAACCACCGTATTTTATTGTTCAGGGTAGAACCCAGAAGCAGAAGGCCCAAATTGTTCAGTAGGGCACCTGAATATTCTAGAGATATGTTGTTGAAAGCCAAGAGCTTAGGGATGGGGACTTCCCTGGTGGTCCAGTGGTAAAGAATCCGTCTTACGATTCAGGGAACACGGGTTCAATCCCTGGTCAGGGAACTAGGATCCCACATGCTGCAGGGCAACTAAGTCCACGTGCTACAACTACTGAGCTTGCGTACCTCAACTAGAGAGCCTGCGAGTTGCAAACTACAGATCCTATGCACTCTGGAGCCCACGTGCCACAACTATAGAAGAGAAAACCCGTGTGCCGCAATGAAAGATCCTGCATGCCTCAATGAAGATCCTGTGTCTGCACCTAAGACCTGACGTAGCCAAAAACAAATAAATAATAAATCTTAAAAAAAAATAATGCTGAAAAAAAAAGAGCCTAGGGATGGCAGAGCTAAACGTGCCCAAGCAACTAGAAAAGAGGAGGTATACTATATTCTGGATGATGCTGATATTACAATTAACTATGCTCAAACTTTCTCTGAAAGTCTACTACCGAAAAGAGACTAAAGGTGGTAGCATTCTAGGGAAGCTAGAGTTCGTTAATAAAAGAGTATGGCTTGTCCACATCAGTTCTCCAGTGTGGCTTGCAGATGTGTGGAATTACCAGAACTATAGAGAAAGGTAACCACAATATACAGATCTGCAGAGCAGCAAAGTCAAAAGTAAGCCATGCACCTTGATCAGAACCAGAAAATACAGGAGAACTAGGCATTACTATGGCCTGACTTAGAACTAGCCATGAATCTGACTAGCCAGAGCTAATCAAAATCCTTTTTTCTCTAAATGTCCTATGGAAAGAAGAATCGTTGCAAGTCTATGATTTTTTAAAATTGAAGTATGGTTGATTAAAATATTATATTAGTTTCAGGTGTACAACATAGTGTTTCAAAACTTTTGTAGATTAAGTCTGTAATTTTTTTTGTATGTGGAAATATATTGGGAGAAAGACGAAGGTTGACTGGGGTCCCACACTTAAAGTAGTTTTCCCCAAAATCTATTATCAGCAGATAGTAAAATATCACTTCTGAGGGTCACTGTTTCAGTTTTCAGGCCAGTGTCCTCTTCAGTAAAACTTCAGACCCCTGGGCTATATGCTTTGACAGTTGTCACACCCATTATTGATTCCAACAGAGAATGTCCATAAAAACTCAATTCACTTATGTTGTTGTCACAGAAAGAGGAAAAGGAATAACAAAGAAAATGTTTGGTGTCTTTTGCTGATTTATACAACTATAATAAGGTAAAATCTACTGCTTGAACAAATGCTAATATCTGAGCTCCAACTTAAAAAAAATTACTTTTAAGTTGTTAATGAAACCTTTAAGAGCACATGTCACATTCTTTTGCTTCACTTTATGTCACCCTTCCTTTTCCATTATATTTTGACTCAGACCTACTCTTCCTGTCCCTTGAGGCAGAGGATCAACCTAACCTATTTTATTTAATTGCCATTTAGATTTGAAGGGATTTTCCATCTTGAAAGTAGAATTTTTATAATGAAGGATATATCAGTAAAACACACTTTAAAAATTAAACAATTGAGGTGAACTTGTTATATACTGAATTCCATTAAGCAAATCTTAATAATAAAAACAAAACAAAAAAAAGGGTTTTCATCATTTATCACTATCTAAACAGCTTCAATAAAGTTAATTAAAAATCTTTCTAATTTTCACAGTAGGTAATAGTTTCAATCAAGACTCTAATAACTTTTTCCAAAAAATATTATAATATAAATGTGTTTTTATACCAAGTATCAATTTTCAGGTTGATTTAGTCACACAAAGTGCATAATTTTAAAGTAACATGTATTGCTCATCAAGTGAGTCATATTAGGGGGATCTAAACACTGCCTCTTTTAGATAAAGTGATACATGAATGACACGTACAGAATGAAAGTTTAGATGCTCTTTATTTTTGCCATAGGTGGACCACCTGTTATCGCACATGCTACCTTTCATGCTAATACTAACTCACTGCCACTGTTCACTGAATGTAAAGCCAAGTGAGTACTGAGAGGAAGATGACCTGCAAGCACTTGCTCTCGTGTTGGACTTCGGTTTTGCCTGCATTGATGTCAAATCCTCATTTTAGAACAAAGTTTCCTTAGCCATTAAAACTGAACAGAGCTTCCTAGAGCTTCTGCTAAGTAGGAAGTTCTTCCTCTGTGATCCAATGTCTAACCTCAGATAACCTAACCTGATGATTTTATGAAGAGGGCATTGACTTCCAAGGCATCTGGTTTAACGTTAAGAATTCTTTCCTATTTTCATACCATTCTTTTTTTATATTGAGCCAAATATAGTTCATCCACTGCAGCTATTCCTCCCTTTCCTGTCCTTAGTGTTGTACTTTTTCTGTACTTTAAAGCACTCATTCATTTAAAACGTATTTATCAAGGATGTACTCTATGCAAGGAAATGTACAAAGAACAACTCCAAATAATAACACAGAACATTACTACATGACATCTTTTCAAATATTTGAGGACATATGTCTACCTTATTCAGGCTTAACTTGCAAGTGTGACTCAACCATTTTATATTGATGTCACCTTATAAACATCACTGCAATCCATAGTGCACTTATTCTTATCTTCATTACTGTTCTCTTAGTCAAAGTTTCCTAGTTGTCCTTGCATATACCATAACTTCATGCTAATTCTTCATTCAACGGACAATGATCCCTAAGGCATGCAAAAATTGATTCACTTTCTGTCTGGTTAACATCAATTAAACAGCTTTTCATTGCAACAATAATGCAGTGTAAAACTTTTATAAAACACTGTACAAATATCCTGGTTGATCTGGCCCTTGCTACTTTTCCAACACTGATTTTCACTACTCTCCCTGTTGGGCACACAGGTTTTTATTCACATTTGAAATGTTCCAAGCTCTTCCCTGCCTCCAGACCTTAGCACATGCAATTTCTCTTCCTAGATTTCACATCAGCCTACTCTTCCTACCCATCATTCTTCAGAAATGACCAGAGATGAAACCAACTCTACCTATTCATGGCAGAAATTGCTAGATGTTTACCAATATCCATTCATTTGTCTTCTGAACTACATTTCTTGGACATGTAACCAAGTGGAATGGGAGTGGAAGTGATGTGTATCACTTTGGGAACAAGACTTTAAGAAGCAGTGTGCCTTCTACAGCTCTCTTATTTTTCATCTCCCTGAACTGATGTAGTAACAAGTCCCCAGGGAATTGAGGATCACTTGGAAACTTGGTTGCTGAGTATTAAAGAAAGAAAAGCCACATCAAAACAAGAACATTCTCTCTGGACAACCAAGCAAGTTTAGTGCTAACATTCCTGTCTTCTTCTTTGTTTTATTTTGGATTTGCATAAATGATACTACCATTGCCCTTTACAGCTGAAGATAATGAGCAGGATAGCTAAGGCATGCAATAAATAAAGAAATCAATACATATTTAGTGTATTTTCAGGAAGAGAAGGAAAACAGTAAGGTGTTAAGTGTGTTAATTCCAGAGTTCATCCCTCCCCAAGAGCAACTGGCCACAAGAGAACTACATTTTGCATTTTAGAATCACCTTGTTGATTTTTACTAAAAATACTAGTGGGACTTTTTGGGAAATTATGTTAAATAATTACAACAATTTGGGGAAAATGGACAGTGTTACATGTTCCTATTAATGACAATGGTATCAAGCTCTTTTCATTTGGCTCTTCTTTAATTTCTTTTATTGCTCCTTTGTAGTTTTTAGTGTAGATCCAGAATACATTTTGTTATATTTATACCCATATATTCCATGTTTTGTGATGTTGTTAGAATTGTATTATTTTTTTAAATCTCAGTAATCAAATATTTATTATTGTTACATAGAAATGTAATGGATTTTTATATATTTACCTTATAGCTTGAAACATTATTAAATTCACTAATTAGATCTAGCAGCTTATTGAGAAATTCTTTGGGATTTTCTATGCATTGAATCATATTTTCTGCAAGCAGAGAGAGTTTTGTTACTTTCCTAAACTGTATGACTTGTATTTTGTTTATTTGCTCATTGCACTAGCTAGGAACTCCACTTTGATGTTAAAAATAACCAGAAAAGGGTGGGAGCCACTTCACGGAGGCAGCCCTGAGAGAGCACTGTGGTACTGAGACCATCTGGACACAGTACACGTGACTCAAGGCATAAATGACTGGAAGCAGAATGGACTGATCAAGAAGCAGTTAGGAGACCTTCAAAATGGTGGAGAAGTAAGAGGTGGAGATCACCTTCTTCCCCACAAATACATCAGAAATAGATCTACATGTGGAACAACTCCTACAGAACACCCACTGAATGCTGGCAGAAGACCTCAGACTTCCCCAAAGGCAAGAAACTGCCCATGTACCTGGGTAGGGCAAAAGAAAAAAGGAAAAACAGAGACAAAAGAATAGGGATGGGACCTGCACCTCTGGGAGGGAGCTGTGAAGGAGGAAAGGTTTCCACACACTAGGAAGCCCCTTCACTGGTAGGGACGGGGGGTGGGCAGGGGGGAATTTTTGGAGCCACGGAAGAGAGTGCAGCAACTGGGGTGCAGAGGGCAAAGCAGAGAGATCCCCACACAGAGGATCGGTGCTGACCAGCATTCACCAGCCTGAGAGGCTTATCTGCTCACCTGACGGGTAGGTGGGGGCTGAGAGCTGAGGCTCGGGCTTTGAGGCTCGGACTTTGGAGGTCAGATCCCAGGGAGAGGACTGGGGTTGGCTGCGTGAACACAACCTGAGGGGGCTAGTGCGCCACAGCTAGCTGGGAGGGAGTCCCGGAAAAACCCTGGACCTGCATAAGAGGCAAGAGACCATTATTTTGGGGTGTGTGAGGAGAGGGGATTTCTTCCCCATCTGGCCAAAGAAGCCAGAGTGCTGCCTAAATGAGCTCCAGAGACGGGCGTGAACTGTGGCTATCAACTCAGACACCAGAAACAGGCATGAATCTCTAACGCTGCTGCTGCTACCAAGAATCCTGTGTGCAAGAGAAGGTCACTACCCACACACCCCCAGAAGTCTGTGCAGCACGCCACTGCCAGGGTCCAGCGATCCTCAGGCTCCTCAGGCTGTTGCAAAGTCATGCTGGCCTCTGCCGCTGCAGGCTCGCCCTGCATTCCAATTATAACTATGATACCCGTCCCTCCCCCTGGCCTGAGTGAGCCAGAGCCCTCTAGTCAGCTGCTGCTTTAACCCAATCCTGTATGGGCAGGAACAGATGCCTGAGGGCAATCTACACACAGAGGTGGGGCCAAAACCAAAGCTGAACCCCAGGAACTGTGAGAATAACAAAGAGAAATGGAAATCTCTCCCAGCAGCCTCAGGAGCGGCAGATTAAATCCCCACAATCAACTGGAGGTACCTTGCATCTGTGAAGTACCTGAATAGACAACGAATGTTTCCAAAATTGAGGCAGTGGACTTTGGGAGCAACTGTAGACTTGGGGTTTGTTGTCTGTGACTGACTCGTTTCTAATTTTTATGTTTATCTTAGTATAGTTTTTAGCTCTTGCTATCATTGGTGGATTTGTTTATTGGTTTCATTGCTCTCTTCTTTATTTTATTACTTTTTAATATTTTTAATGTAATAATTAAAAAAAAATTTTATTACAATTATTTTTCCTTTTTTTCTCCCTTTTATTCTGAGCCATGTGGCTGACAAGGTCTTGGTGCTCTGGCCTGGTGTCAGGCCTGAGCCTCTGAGGTGAGAAAGCTGAGTTCAAGACATTGGACCACAAGGGACCTCCTGGCCCCATGTAATATCAATCAGTGAGAGCTCTCCCAGAGGTCTCTGTCTCAACTCTAAGATCCAGCTCTACCCAACGGCCAGCAAGCTCCAGTGCTGGACATCCGATGGCAAACAACTAGCAAGACAGGATCATAACACCACCCCTTAGAAAAGAGGCTGCCTAAAATCATACTAAGTTCACACACATCACAAAACACATGACTGGACTCGGCCCTGCCCACCACAAAGACAAGATCCAGCCCCACCCACCAGAACACAGGCACCATTCCCCTCCACCAGGAAGCCTACACAAGCCACTGAACCAGCCTAACCCACTCGGGGCAGACACCAAAAACAACGGGAACTACGAACCTGAAGCCATCAAAAAGGAGACCCCAAACACAGTAAGTAAAGGAAAATGGGAAGACAGAGAAATATGCAGTGGATGAAGGAGCAAGGTAAAAACCCACCAGACCAAACAAATGAAGAGGAAATAGGCAGTCTACCTGAAAAACAATTCAGAGTAATGAGAGTAAAGATGATCCAAAATCTTGGAAATAGAATGAAGAAAATACAAGAAACACTTAAAAAGGACCTAGAAGAACTAAAGAACAAACAAACAATGATGAACAACACAGTAAATGAAATTAAAAAGTCTCTGGAAGGAATCAATAGCAGAATAACGGAGGCAAAAGAAGAGATAAGTGTCCTGGAAGATAAAAGAGTGGAAATAACTGCCACAGAGCAGAATAAAGAAAAAAGGATGAAAAGAATTGAGGACAGTCCAAGAGATGTCTGGGACAACATTAAACGCACCAACATTTGGATTATAGCAGTCCCAGAAGAAGAGAAAAAGAGAGGGTTTCACTGGTCAGAATGGCCCTCATCAAAAAATCTACAAACAATAAATGCTGGAGAGGGTGTGGAGAAAAGCGAACCCTCTTGCACTTTTGGTGGGAATGTAAACTGATACAGCCACTATGGAGAACAGTATGGAGGTTCCGTAAAAAACTAAAAATAGAAGTACCATATGACCCAACAATCCCACTACTACGCATATACCCCGAGAAAACCATAATTGAAAAAGAGTCATTACCACAATATTCATTGCAGCACTCTTTACAGTAGCCAGGACATGGCAGCCACCTAAAGTTCCATGGACAGATGAATGGATAAAGAAGATGTGGCACATATATACAATGGAATATTACTCAGCCATAAAAATTAATGAAATTGAGTTATTTGTAGTGAGGTGGATGGACCTAGAGTCTGTCATACAGAGTGAAGTAAGTCAGAAAGAGAACAACACCGTACGCTAACACATACGTATGGAAAATTAAAAAAAAAATGGTTCTGATGAACCTAGGGGCAGAATAGGAATAAAGACACAGATGTAGAGAATGGACTTGAGGACACAGGAAGGGGGAAGGTTTAGCTGGGACGAAGTGAGAGAGTAGCATTGACATATATACACTACTAAATGTAAAATAGCTAGCAGGAAGCAGCTGCATTGCATGGGGAGATCAGCTCTGTGCTTTGTGACCACCTGGAGCGGTGGGATAGGGAGGGTGGGAAGGAGACGCAAGAGGGAGGAGATATGGGGATATATGTATACATATAGCTGATTCACTTTGTTATACAGCAGATATTAACACAGCATTGTAAACCAATTATACTCCAATAAAAATGTTAAAAAGTTAAAAATAACCAGAAAAGTAGGCTATATACACCTTGCTTGACACTCAGTGTAAAAGAATTCAGTCATTGGACAATAAATAAGGTATTAAGTGTAGAACTGTTAATAAACTTCTTATATTAGAATGGTTTTGGATTTACAGAAAAAATGCAAACATGAGAGATCTTTTATATCTCACACCCAATTTTCCCTATGATTAACATCTTTTATTAGAATCGTACCTTTGTCACAATTTATGATCCAAGATGGATACATTGCTTTTTTTCTTATGTTTCTTTTCTTATAATGTTGTCTCCTACTTTTGTTATTAGATTAATGCTGATGCTATTAACTAATTTGGGGAAATCCTCAGTCATTATAGCTTCAAATATTTCTTCTGTTCCTTTCTGTCTTCTCATTCTGGTATTCGAATTATACCTATGTTACACTTTTCATAGGTGTCTCACTGTCCTTGGCTGTTTTGTTCTGTTTTTTTTCAGTCTTTGTTCTCTTTGCTTTTCAGTTTTGAAGGTTTCTATTGAGATATCCTCAAGCTCAGAAATTCTGTCCTCAGCCATATCATGTGCTAGTAAGCCTATCAAATGCAGTTTTCATTTCTATTACAGTGTGTTTGATCTCTAATCTTTCTTTCTGGTTCTTTCTTAGGCTTCCATTTGTCTGCTTACAAAGCCTACCTGTTCTTGCATGCTGTCTATCCATTAAAACCCTTAGCATATTAATGATAGTTGTTTTAAATTCCTACTCTGATAATTCCAACATTCCTGCCATGTCTGGTTCTGATCCTTGCTCTGTCTCTTCAAATTGGGTATTTTGCCTTGTGGTATGACTCGTAATTTTTTTGATAGCTGGACGTGCTATACCAGGTAAAAGGGACTGCTGTAAATAGGCCTTCAGTAATGTGGTGGTAAGGTGTTGGGGGAGAGAAAGTATTCTATAATCCTACAATTGTCTTAGTCTTCAGTGAGACTGTGCCTCTGGACTGTGAATTTCAAAAGTGTTTTCAGTTCTTTTCTCCACCTTAGGTGAAAGAGGATGGCTAGAGTTGTTCCAACATCTACTTCATCACTGATTCTGTTTTATTTTATTGATCTTTACCTTTATAATGGGTTTTTACCTTGCATTTTTGTGTGTACCATGTGTTTCTTGCATGCTAAATAATGTGAGGAACACTTGAGTCTGAGATAAATTATATTTATGACTTTGAATATCAATACCCTTCCTTCTGGCTAGGCCACTAATATAGGGGATTGAATTATTCCAATCAGTAATAGACTTGTGATTGGTTTTGTTTCTGTAATGTTTATTATGGGTTTAACACTTATATCAAAGACATCTATTGTTACCTATAATTGGAGAGTGGCCTGGTTTGCTAGAGTTTTCCCTCAATATTCCTATTCCATCCTAACTTTAGGACTTTTTGTGTATAATTTCTTCAGAGAGTATCTTTCTCTTTGTTATTCTTCCCCTGTGGTAGATGGCTCTTGCCTTTACTCAGTGAAGTAAAGCTACTCAGTGAAGCTAGTCTGTTGGAGAAAATGCAGAATCAATGAGAAATGCCTCTTGTGAGACCAAAGAAAACAGGGTATTCTAAAAGCTAAGGATGCCCAGAAATGGAGACTATCTTCACCACCCACTGCCATGTCCAAGGAAATTATATGGCCTACAACTGGCCATAGCCTGAAGGACAGACCTTTTTCCCCTTTTCCATCTCCAATACAACTAAAGTCTACCTTGTGGTCCAGAGGGTTTGGTGCCTATCCGCTTTTAATTTCAGGATTTTTTCCTTAGGAGAGAAGAGTTTTGATCAGGATTTTTGCCTTTCCCCTGGTGGCCACTTCTACCTTCCTCAAGGCTCATGCAATGTGGATGACTTCATCTAGGCTCCCTCCCATCCTTCAAACTCTCGTGCATGTGTCTTGTGGTGTTCCACCATGATAAGCCCAAGTATGGCTAGAAAATCTCCGATATGTCTGCCACTGTCATGCTAAGCCACATCAGTCTTTAGCAATGAATTAAGGATTGTAACTAAATTCTTCTTACTCACTTAGAAGGCAGTACTACCTTCCCCTTACCCTCTGACATAAGTGAGCCAGTCTTTGGGCTCTGTATCTCCTTATATTCATCTTTCTTTAGATTTTAGGCTATCTCATTGCTCTGTAATGTCAAATATTTGATGGGTTTAAACATTTTTTAAAAGATTATCTTTCTTTTTTGTTGTTCTTATGATAAAAACACTTTCTAGCTTTCTACTTCTTAGGCATAAAATCAGACCCTTATTTACATTTTAAATTACATTATTTATTGTTGTCATATGCTCCATTTTATATTCTCTTGGGATTTCTTTCATTGTATATACTTTATGTTTCAGGTCTACCAAATTGTCAATTGTTCAAACAATCTTTTACAACTTCTCACTCGACAGTGTGGTCCCAATAAAGAAATAATCTATCAATCCACAATACAACTCAGACTTTAATGTGTTTTCTTCCTGCCTAATATCTATAGTAAGTCTCATCTTCCATATTCTTTCCATAAGCATTCTAACTGTATAAATCTCCCAGGCATGTGGATTAAGAAACTGCCATATTTTCTTCCAAGACTAGAATAATTGTATACATTTTAAATCCCCTAATAAGACATGAGGTCGTCTGTGCTGATCTTTCAAATCTAGACAAATCAGTACTGAGTGGTTTTCTGACAGTTCTTAGTATTGATTCTGCCACTGCAGCTTTGAAAAGTGCTGTTTGATTTTCATTCATTAGAGCTATCTCTGGGAAAGTCTTTTCAGTTGGTTCACAACCTCTCCCTGTCTCATTCTCTCTGCTGAATTTCTATGTTCCCCAGCAATTCTCCAAGATCTATTATAAGTTAAAAATTTACCTAATGGAAACTGCTTCTTTACAGAAGAAAGCAGGAAACAAATGTAGAAAGCAAAGATAGAACTAAAACTAGAAAAACTGAACTTTGCAACCCCAGTGTAAAAGTTGACTAAGACTAGGATGCTAAATTGATGTAAAAACTTTGGGGTCTAAATTCTTTGGTAATAATATACTCAAAAGGGAAAAATAAACCTTTACAATGAAACAGTTATGGCAGTTAGTACCTCAACCAAGTGTTCAAAGTTAACATGACCAATAGTTATAAATAACAAAGAAAATTGATCAATTAATAAGGGACCTTTATGGCAGTCTTAAATTTGAAGAAATTACACAACTATTTCAAACAAATTAAATAATGTATATCCTTATGCTAGAAATGGTAGCACCACATGACACCTACCAATCAGATCATCAGTTTCTGTGTTGCCTTTTATGGCTTTAAGATTGGAGGGTACAGATGCTTCACCCTCAACTTTTATACAATCACTGTCAACCAGAGGGCAGTTTAGAGTAAAGCAATGGCAAATTGGACTTAAAATCATGAAGCTGGTCCATATTTTTACCTGTATTTCTCTTACAAGGTATATTGTTTAGTTGATTAACAGAATTAAAACTTACATATGTATGTGTGTATATATACTAGTAGATGTATATATACATATATACACGCACACATATAAAATACATCTACTAGTATATATACACACATGCATATATAATCACATATATGTATGCATATGTATATATATGTGTGTGTATATATATATATGGAGAGAGAGAGAGAGAGACACTATGTACACACACACAGATTTTTTTCAAAATCACAAAGTGGAGAGTAAATTTAAAAATTAGTCAAACTCTATGAGCTGAATGTCAAAATTTATATAATCAAACGTGGAAAAACACCAGGAGTTACATCTTCAAATGATCTGATACACATATATATGGGTGTGTGCATATTTGTGTGCACATATACGTGTTTGTACATATGTTTGTGTATATGTGTATACATATAATTTCCCCCTTCCAATTTTTCTTTCTCCTCTTTTTCTGAGATTTTAATTATACAGATGTTTGACTGTGATATTATCTAGCTAGTCTCCTTGCTCTGTTCATTGTTTACACTATTGTTTTCTTTTTGTTCTTCACATTGGGCAATTTTTATTGCAGTATCTTCAAGGTCACTTTATCTTTCCTCTGCCATGTCCTTTAAGCTGCTAAGCTCATCCAGTAAACTTTTTATTTCAGATATTGTATTTTTCAGGTGTAAACTTCCCATTTGCTTCCTTTCTATCATATCTATATGTCTGCTAAGAATTCCCCTTTCCCTTCATCAGGAGCATATTGCATTAAATTTTATTTAGAGTAGTTATAATACCTACTTTAACATGTTTTCTGATACTTTCAATATCAGGATCTTCTTTTCATTGGTTTCAATTTATTTTGTTTTCTTTTGAGAATGATTTCTATCCACTCATTTTTTCATATATCAGGTAATTTTAGATTGCATTCTTGAAATTATGGATATCAACTTGTGGAGAGAGGGGATTATTTTATTTTTCTCACTTGAGACTTGTTTCTTCTGCTTTAACATTCAATTATTTTAATTGGACTTGAATCAGAAACTGTTTCTTAGGCTACATCGTTGGTCTCATTTCAGATCTTTTGTTTTTAGCTGAGTTTTATTTTAGTCTGTTCCAGACATGTGGTTGAGGGGTCAGACAGAGATATAGTGTATAGAATTCGAGAATTTTTGGCTCTTTTCCTTCCACAATTTTCCCTTTTCTTTGCAGCAACCAGTGACTCCCTATATTCAGTTCTCTAATTTTTCAGGCCACAAAACTGTGGACTTCCTATTACCACTGCCCCCTCATATGCTGCACTGACAGTGCATGACTTCAAGGTAAAATCCACAAAATGTTGGAAAGTACTTTGTAAAATTCCACTCCTATGAACATGCAACTCCATTAAAATCTGCTTCTTTTTGTTCACCAATGCTGTTTTTTTGTTTTATATCCAAGTTTTATAGTGGTTTCCTTTGGAGAATCAGTTGGGTAACATCTTAATCATTAACAGAAGTTTAAATCCTGCCTATACTCTTTCCTGATTACATAATATGTCATATTGTTTTATGTTTCAGGCATTTTAAATGCTGTTTCCTTTGCCTAAAATGTTTCAGTCCTTTACTTCATTGTCCTAATGTCAATCTTCAAATATCAGATTGTTCTTTTGATCACATTGTCGTCTCTTTTCAATAATCAGCAATAGCCCCCCCTGCACTTCTAACGTTGTTTCATAAACACAGGTTTGCTTAATTATTTATCATATTAAAATATATACATCTTAAAATCTAAGTCCATATTTTAGCATTTCTTTATATCTCAAGGTCTATCCAATATATGTTTGTTGGATGAATGAAAGGACTGAGATGAGTGAAATTAAACTGAATCATCCTCTGTTCCCCTCCATTGCCTCTTGTTGACAGAAAATTTATTTGGTGAATGTCTTCCATCTGCAACGGAGAGAATTTTCAAAATTACCACAAGAAAATGGTCATGGAAGCCAGATGAATTCTAAGGTTAAGTGGAAACACACTGTTAAATCGAATTAAAGAAAAGAATGTGAGGAGGATGGTATTTCTGAAAGATATTCAGAACTTGCAAAATCATACTAAATGTCTCAACAAACACTTCAGCTGTCAGGAGCAGTACCCCTAGAATTAATTGATGAGCTATGCACAACCTGTTTGCTACATTATTCACCATAGAAGGAATGTTAATGAATAAATCATAATGCAGAAATAAGGTTTTTTGTTTTAAAGCTCCTAAATGTGGTTATGATCTAAGAAAATACTTATTTAACTGGATTTTTATTTTCATTTTCTGAATTTTATTTATTTTTTATACAGCAGGTTCGTATTAGTTATCTATTTTATACATATTAGTGTATATATGTCAATCCCAACCTCCCAATTCATCCCACAACCACCAGCCCCCCACCCTACCCCCCCACCCTGCTTTCCCCCCCTTGGTGTCCATACGTTTGTTCTCTACATCTGTGTCTCTATTTCTGCCTTGCAAACCAGTTCATCTGCCATTTTTCTAGATTCCACATGTATGCTTTAATATACGATATTTGTTTTTCTCTTTCTGACTTACTTCACATTGTATGACAGTCTCTAGGTTCATTTGCACCACTTACTGGAGAGACCATCTTTTCTCCATTGTATATCCTTGCCTCTTTTGTCATAGATTAGTTGACCATAGGTGCATGGGTTAATCTCTGGGCTTTCCATCCTGTTCCATTGATCTATATTTCTGTTTTTGTGCCAATACCATATTGTCTTGATTACTGTAGCTTTGTAGTATAGTGTGAAGTCAGGGAGCCTGATTCCTCCAGCTCCATTTTTTCCCTCAAGATTGCTTTGGCTATTTGGGGTCTTTTGCGTCTCCATACAAATTTTAAGATTTTTTTTTTGTTCCAGTTCTGTAAATAATGCCATTGGTAATTTCATAGTGATTGCATTGAATCTGTAGATTGCTTTGGGTAGTAGAGTCATTTTCACAACATTGATTCTTCGAATACAAGAACATAGTATATCTCTCCATCTGGTTGTGTTATCTTTGATTTCTTTCATCAGTGTATTATAGTTTTCTGAGTACAGGTCTTTTACCTCCTTAGGCAGGTTTATTCCTAGGTATTTTATTCCTTTTGTTGCAATGGTGAATGGGAGTTTTTCCTTAATTTTTCTTTCTGGTGTTTCATTGTTAGTGTACAGGAATGCAAGAGATTTCTGTGCATTAATTTTGTATCCTGGAACTTTACCAAATTCATTGAATAGCTCTATTAGTTTTCTGGTGACATCTTTAGGTGTCTCTATCTGTAGTATCATGTCATCTGCAAAGAGTGACAGTTTTACTTCTCCTTTTCCAATTTGTATTCCCTTTATTTCTTTTTCTTCTGATTGCCACGGCTAGGACTTCCAAAACTATGTTGCATAATAATGGCGAGAGTGGACATCCTTGTCTTGTTCCTGATCTTAGAAGAAATGCATTCAGTTTTTCACCATTGAGAATGATGTTTGTTGTGGGTTTGTCGTATATGGCCTTTATTACGTTGAGGTAGGTTCCCTCTATGCCCGCTTTCTGGAGAGTTTTTATCATAAATGGGTGTTGAATTTTGTCAAAGCTTTTTCTGCATCCATTGAGATGATCATGTGGTTTTTATTTTTCAATTTGTTAATATGATGCATCACAATGATTGATTTGAATATATTGAAGAATGCTTGCATTCTTGGGATAAACACCACTTGATCATAGTATATGATCCTTTTAATGTGTTGTTGGATTTTGTTTGCTGGTATTTTGTTGAGGATTTTTGCATCTCTATTTATCAGTGAAATTGGCCTGTAATCATTTTATAGTATCTCTGTTTCTGGTATCAGGGTTACGCTGGTGTCATAGAATGAGTTTGGGAGTGTTCCTTTCTCTGCAATTTTTTGGAAGAGATTGAGATGGATGGGTGTTAGCTGTTCTCTAAATGTTTGATAGAGTTCACCTGTGAAGCCATGTGGTCCTGGACTTTTGTTTGTTGGAAGATTTTTAATCACAGTTTCAATTTAATTACTTGTAATTGGTCTGTTCATATTTTCTATTTCTTCCTGGTTCAGTCTTGGAAGGTTATACCTTTCTAGAAATTTGTCCATTTTTCCAGGTTGTCCATTTCATTGGCATAGAGTTGCCTGTAGCAGTCTCTTAGGATGCTTTGTATTTCTGTGGTGTCCATTGTAACTTCTCCTTTTTCATTTCTAATTTTATTGATTTGAGTCCTCTCCCTCTTTTTCTTGATGAGTCTGGCTAATGGTTTATCAATTTTATCTTTCAAAGAACCAGCTTTTACTTTTATTGAACTTTGCTATTGTTTTCTTTGTTTCTATTTCATTTATTTCTGCTCTGATCTTTAGGATTTCTTTCCTTCTACTAACTTTTGGTTTTGTTTGTTCTTCTTTCTCTAGTTTCTTTAGGTGTAAAGTTTGATTGTTTATTTGAGATTTTTCTTGTTTCTGAGGTAGGACTGTATTGCTATAAACTTCCCTCTTAGAACTGCTTTTGCTGCATCCCACAGGTTTTGGGTCGTCGTGTTTTCATTGTCAATTGTTTCTAGGTATTGTCTGATTTCTTCAGTGCTCTCTTGGTTATTTAGTAACGTATTGTTTAGCCACCATGTGTTTGTGTTTTTTACGTTTTTTTCCCCTGTAACTGATTTCTAATCTCACAGCATTGTGGTCAGAAAAGTTGCTTCATATGATTTCAATTCTCTTCAATTTACTGAGGCTTGATTTATGACCCAAGATGTGATCTGTCCTGGAGAATGTTCCATGTGCCCTTGAGACGAAAGTGTACTCTATTTTCAAATAGAATGTCCTATAAATATCAATTAAATCTATCTGGTCTATGGTGTCATTTAAAGCTTTTGTTTCCTTATTAATTTTCTGTCTGGATGACCTGTCCATTGGTGTGAGTTGTTGATGTCCCCCACTATTATTGTGTTACTATCTATTTCCTCTTTTATAGCTGTTAGCATTTGCCTTATGTATTGAGGTGCTCCTATGTTGGGTGCATATATATTTATAATTGTTATATCTTCTTCTTGGATTGATCCTTTGATCATTACATAGTGTCCTTCCTTGTCTCTTGTAACATTACTTATTTTAAAATCTATTTTATCAGATATGAGTATTGCTACTCCAGCTTTCTTTTGATTTCCATTTGCATGGAATATCTTTTTCCATCCCCTCACTTTCAGTCTGTATGTGTTCCTAGGTCTGAAGTGGGTCTCTTGTAGACAGCATATATATGGGTCTTGTTTTAGTATCCATTCAGTGAGCCTGTGTCTTTTGGTTGGAGCATTTAATCCATTCATGTTTAAGGTAATTATTGATATGTATGTTCCTTAGAGAAGTTCCTTCAACATGTGTTGTAGAGCTGGTTTGGTGGTGCTGAATTCTCTTAGCTTTTGCTTGGCTGTAAAAATTTAATTTCTCCATCAAATCTGAATGAAGTCCTTGCTGGGTAGAGTAAACTTGGTTGTAGCTTCTTCTCTTTCATCACTTTAAATATATCGTGCCACTCCCTTCTGGCTTGTAGAGTTTCTGCTGAGAAATCAGCTGTTAACGTTATGGGAGTTCCCATGTATGTTATTTGTCATTTGTCCCTTGTTGCTTTTAATAATTTTTCTTTGTTTTTAGTTTTTGTCAATTTGATTACTAGGTATATTGGCATGTTTCTGTTTGGGTTTATCCTGCCTGGGACTCTCTGTGCTTCCTGGACTTGGGTGGCTTTTTCCTTTCCAATTGTAGGGAAGTTTTTGACTATAATCTCTTCATATATTTTCTTGGGTTCTTTCTCTCTCTCTTCTCCTTCTGGGACCCCTATTATGTGACTGTTGTTGCATTTAATGTTGTCTCAGTGGTCTCCTAGGCTGTCTTCATTTCTTTTCATTCTTTTTTCTTTATTCTGTTCTGCAGCAGTGAATTCCACCATTGTGTCTTCCATGTCACTTATCCGTCCTTTTGTGTCAGTTATTCTGCTATTGATTCCTTCTAGTGTATTTTTCATTTCAGTTATTGTATTGTTCATCTCTGTTTGTTTGTTCTTTAATCCTTGTAGGTGTTTGTTCTTTAATTTTTCTAGGTGTTTGTTAAACATTTCTTCCATCTTCTCGATCTTTGCCTCCATTCTTTTTCTGAGGTCCTGTATCATCTTCACTATCATTATTCTGAATCCTTTTTTTGGAAAGTTGCCTGTCTCCACTTCATTTAGTTATTTTTCTGGGGTTTTATCTTGTTCCTTCATCTGATACACAGACCTCTGCCTTTTCATTTTGTCTATCTTTCTGTGAATGTGGTTTTCATTCCAAAGGCTGCAAAATTGTAGTTCTTCTTGCTTGCTTCTTCTGTCTCAGGGTTTTTAATCACTCTGTGATAAAAATTTATTTTTCATGTATATTTGTAGTAGACTTTTCTGTTTTGGTGCTGCCTGATTTTTCTCAAAATATCTACGTCTCTGCCAGTCCTTGTTTCAGCCTTGAGCATCAGTATAGTTCTTTGTAGACTCCTATAATTATAAATGTAGTCTAAAGATTACTACTGCCTCCAACAATGCAGTAGTTTTTAGACAATGCCTTGTTTCTAATACTCTTACTGAGAAATTTATTATTTGGGTTTTAAAGTGATGATTAGTAAGTATTATATAATAATATTAATTTGAAGTATATTTCAGGAGATCCTTCTGTCCCATATTGATTATAGTAAGGAAAAGAATAATAGATTCATTTTTTTTTTGCTCTGCTATGCAGCATGTGGGATCCTACTTCCCTGGCCAGGGATTGAAACTGCACCCCCTTTACTGGAAGCTCAGAGTCCCAACCACTGGACCACCAGGGAGGTTCTAAGAGTCATAGATTCTGATAGATATAGGGTTTGTGCTAGTTAGTCTTGTAGATATGGACACTTCTAAAATATGGTCTTATACTCAAGGGGATTATAGTCTGTTTGGGTGATGGAATATACATAGCATATAAAATATTGTCCAGTTACGGTAACAATAGAGATTACATTGACAGAAAGATTGGAAGGTTGAAGGATTTCATAGGATGATGGATATCATCTGTTACCTATCCATAAAGGATATTAGCATGAATATCATTTTTTATATCAATGTTTTTAGATAAGGTATGTTATCTTTGGCATTTATACTTGTTATTTATTTTTTAGGTTATTTCATTTAGTTTTTTATTTTTGTATCTAGAGTGACTAGAAAAGTGTTAACTACATAGCTTTTATATTAGAGAATTTTGTTTGTAGTATTAGTTCTGCTCTTGTAAGTTATCTGAAAAAAATTTGGCAAGTGGTAACTACATATCTTTTTTTATTATGGAATTTTTGACATATTAGTTCTACATTTGCAAATTATCTGAATAATCAATAACCAAAATATATTATTTGAAATACAGTAGCAATTAACATATTTTCATCAACATAATTATATTTCCACTGATAATTATAATGTGTAAGAGCAAAAATGACTTAAAATATACATATAAATTAGATATTCATTAAACAAAATCATCCAGTCATAAGAGATATCCTTTTCTAGTTCCCATGGTAGATAAGAATCTTAACTTGTCTGCCAGGAGGACTGAAATCTATAGTTATGGTCAATAATCACATCTGGCCCAATTTCTTACAATACCCATATAAGACTGCTTCAAGGAATTAAATAAAGTAATACTGGTGGCCATGTTGAAGAGAAGAAGTCACCATAATACATTGATATGTAACGAGTGCTTTGTCTTAAAAAGCAATAACAGCTAAAACACATTTTCTAAACAATTCAGGCATGAGGACATGTCAAAGCTTTATTTTACCTTGTTCTAAGGTATAAGGCCTCAAGCTGGTAAATTCAAAGATTTAGTCTTATTAGGGTGATTTTATAAACAAGGTAATGCTAAAACTATGGAGTGACCACAATAACTTGTAACTACAATCACCTGTTTTATTAACACAAATAATTTGAACTTTGTTTCAGTATTTATAGCAGGCATGTGAGTGACAAGAATTAAGCTGTGAACCCATTGTAAATGTAGACATTTTGGTGAGTCCTCTGAAGTTCTATTTTAAAAAATAGCAACCTAGGGTATATCAGGCAGTCAGGTCTCTTGTTTTGTAGAGAAGGTACTCTGAGAAAGAGAATCTGACAGTCTGAGAGATATGAAAACATGATATAAACATGGAATGTTACAATGTTCAGATCCCTGACTACAACTGTGACTACAGCCACTCCATTTTTGGTGGTCCAATGGTTCACCAATTTAAGTCAGTCAATCTCCTGTTCTGTTTTGTTTTGTTAGGATGTATTTGATTTAATTTTCTGCCATTTGTAACAGAAGTATCCTAACTAATAGGACAGGAATTCTGAAAACTTTTGCAAGTTTCACAAGACTCAACATAGAAAGTTCGGGACATCAAAGGAGAAAACAAGGAACACAAGATGGAAAGGTAAAATCATGGCATTTGCAAACAGTGTTTCAGTGACACTTTAAAAACCAAGAAGAAGAATATCAGAAATTGAGTTTCTATTTTCATTGAAAAGGAAATGGACCACCCATTTTTGTTTCTTATTTACTCTCTTCAATATGGTAAGCTCAGTTAAAAAGTTGACAAAATTTGAACACATTTCAGACCCCAGAAACCTTAACAAATGTTGAAATAAACTGATGAATGTCCTCTAATTATTATATTTATTGTTCGTAACAGTCAAAGACACCTACACTAGAGGCAGTTTACAAAAGACTGAAATATCATTGTGCCTAATACAGGCAATGCTGCAAACTTATTGACAGTGCAAAAAATGACAGACAAAGAAAAAATTTTGACTTCAATTATGCCTTGGGCTGAGCGATATCAAGTCTATTACAATCTCATGATTTGGAGGTTCTTAGAGATTACTGCGTTGTCATCTCTCAAAGTCATTCTAGAAATGAAACAAATCAAGAGGAGCTAGGGTGAGGATGATAAAACCATAGTTAAGTTTGCCTAAGTTTATAAATATTTATCAAAGATTCTATCAGAATTTAAAAATAAAATGTTCATATTAAAACCTTAAATATTTTAAGAAGTTGATTTCTAGCTAAACAAATTTAGGTCTATTGTGACTGCTTTTAAAAAATGTCTTTACAATAATATTATCTCTGACAAAACAAATAAAGGTCTCTTTTGAGAAGGTTCAGCTTAGAAACAAAAACAAAAATTGTTCTTTTATATGCTGACAGGTTACCTAGAAGGAGTTGCTTTTTATACCAAAAAAAGTAACAAAACACACTCCAATCTACTGAAGATAATTGTATTATCTGAAATTACAAAAGACACAGACGTCAATCATCCATAGGGGGATACACCATAAATAGTAAATTGGATTAAGAACAACAAAACAACTTATGATGAGAGAACAAGCTGAAAAAGTCTATAAAATTATTTGTATCAAATGTATAAACAAATATATAAAAACTAAAACCATAATCAAAGGACAGGAAAAAATATGAAGGGGCAAAATTTTTAAAAGAAGTGAATAGGATAACTAGAATTATTAAATGTGATTTTTGAAATAGAAAAACAAAAATTCAATGGAAAACTTAAGCTAATTTTAGAGTAAAGAGATTTCAGGAGTACTAGCAAACAGATCTAAAGGAATTGGCTAGAACAAAGCACAGAAAGATGGACAGAAGATTCTGCAGTATTTAATTGAGTATAGTGGCACCAGAGTTCTTAAATATAAAAGTCCAATTTTATAATAAATTAGAGAAAATACAGTAACCCTCTTTCCAGGGCCATGATGTTAATATTTGCAGGACCACATTCCATATTCTAGCATATATAAATGGTGCCACGTGGAGTTGTGCAACGCATAACCTACATGATCTTATATAGAGAACTTTCTTCCATTCCCTCCCTCCTATGCTATTTCTAACATTTTATTTTTAACCCAAATAATACAATATTTGCACAAGTAGTATAACAAATTAAATTATGAAATTATTTCAATCCAGCTCCTACAAAATGTCAGCTTAAGAATTCCTAGAACTCTGTTTATAGGAATTCTTAGACATTCTTTTAGATGGTTTCAGTTCCCACTGAAATTATTTAAGTAAATTACAAGTTAATGTTATGATTTCCATTTTGTTGGTATTCAATTCAAAAAGTATTCATTTGATAAAAATTTTTGTGTCTTTAGTATATTTAGTTGAACGCACCGTGTTTGTTGTAATATTTTCTTCTTTATAAAAGGATTCACTGGATGAATCCCACTTCCTTTCTGTATGCAGTTCCAAAAGAAAACAATGCTCCTCATTCCCCAAAATATATATGGCTTCTTTTGTCAGAGAGTAAATTGTCTGGAATTGGGAAAGTCAGTTAGTTCTTTCTGTCACTCCAGCTGTCCTTTGAGTCCATTATTCTTTATTGAGAAGGCTCATTTCCCTTCGTATTTTAATGCAATTCCAGAAGTTATAATAATAGCTCTCTACATTTGGTATGATAGAATAATGATCTCTTCCACTTTCTGCTTCAGTGTCATTCAATAAATTTAAACCTTTAAAAAATGTATTAAGTGTGATAGGAAAGCACTTCAGTAGGAATGTTACTAATGTGTAGTAGATATTCCAATAAATAAACCTTTCCTTATTCTCCAGATGTGGTTTTTACTCTGCATTACTATTCACAGTAAACAACAGACTAGTAAAATAGACAGTACAGGTTTAATGATTAATTAAACTGCATTGCATTGACATTCCCTAAGCCAGTAAGCTCTATATAATTGATTTGCTTTCAGAGGTCAATGTGAAACAGCAGTTTGAAAGTGACATCTTCAAATAAATTCTGATTGTTGACCCTTGCTGTAGCTGTTTTTCTGTATATCATTGGCTAAGGCATTAAACCTGTGAGTTTCTTCACCTGTATTACATGGTAAGAATAATGATTTTCTACCAGAGAATTGTGAAGGTAATTGTTGACTATACAACCTTTAAGACCCTATAGAATATTGATGCCTAGTTTTTAAAAATTCAGATAAAATTAATATATGCCTATTTAATGATCACTGAATATATTTTATCTCAGTGTATACATATACAAGTTATACTGTAAATTATATACATTATTGAGGTTAACTCTTCTAAAATACCAATGACTTAACTGACTTTAAATGTTAAAAGAAAACTTACAGATTGATAAATAAACAATATATTATAGTATTTGAAATGAAGCATAATTTTCCTTCAACCTTACAGTTTGCATTTACCCTGTAGTTTCTGTGTCTTCACCAAAAATATAGTAGCTTACACTGCCAACATATTCTTGAAGTATATGTGGTTTATACTTTATTGAATATTTAAAAAACTGAGAGCATGTTTATATTATGTCACAATTATTGTAATGATATGTTTGTGTGATGCTGAAGCTCAGTGGCATTTTCCTGGGACAAATGCTCTATAATTTGGAACAATTAGGAAATCCAAACAACCTAGAGAGATTTGAACAGTGGATTAAAATAGGAAAGGAAAAATGGATGGTCAAGCTGTAGCTTAGAATCCCATTGTCTGGCTTTTCTTTAAGGAAAAAATGATCAGAGGAGGCTAGTTGCTTCTCTTAGTTCTAAGGTATGTAAGGAGTAGGCTGTAAGGCAGAAAGAACATATAGTGGGTAAAATGGGATGTTCTATTCATTGTCTTAATCCAACTTTCTCCTTCATCCAACCATTTTTGTCAACAGGCTATACCCTGAAGGCACTAGGGTCACAAGGTCTGGGGTGTAGTAAATAAAAAATATTTCAAGGAACAGAAGCTAGGAGATGATAACTCCTGTATGAGGTGACCCCAAAGTGAAAATAGTTAAAGGGAATGGAGATGGTGGGATTAGCAACCCTAGTATGCAGACCTTTTCATTGGTGCTTATGTGGCAACACTCTGTTCATGTCCTATTGCTTCCTGAAACCCAAAGTGCCTCTGATAACATGGGGTATAGAGGGAGCGATAGGCAGAGAAAGAGAAGGTCCACAATTATCTCAGAAAAAATATTGACACAAATTCATACCAACAAAGGCAAAAATCTGAGCCAATCTCTGACTAGATATGAATAATGATAGAAAGGGTCATTGAGTACAATTTTCAGAGGAAGAATTCAGAACTTTACCTCCCACTTCAGAAATCCATTGCTCTAATATCACTTTGATATAGTTGTAACTGAAAAAAGAAATGTAGGAACAGCTTCATCATTCTATTACTGGGTACAAACTTGGTTTGGAAAGCATGCTTCAATGAATCTGATTTCTCTGATCACTTCATCAATAAGACCAATCCAGTTAGAGAGGCAAAACAAACAAAATAATTTGTTTTGTAAAAATGGATACTCAGTCCAACCAGCAAGCTAGTAATATGGCCATAGATGAGACCAATGCCATTTTTCAGGATTACCTTATATCTTGGATCTGCCTACTTATTTTTGCAAACCCCGAGTGTGTTTTGATATAAAGGGAAGCTTAATTTTTTATGAACATATAGTTTGGAAATTGAGAACTAAGCCTTCTCCCAAAACAATAGCTATTAATTGTAGTTGAAGGAACGAATGCTAAACTTATCAGCATGGAACAGCTATAAAAGATGAAGGATTTTAGACTTGGTTACTAAAGTATCGGCTTGAAGACAAAAATGAAATGGATAACCTCTAATTAGTAGTTATAAGAAGAGGCAGGGCTTCCCTGGTGGCGCAGTGGTCGAGAGTTCACCTGCCAATGGTGTCCCAGTCCGGGAAAATCCCACATGCCGCGGAGCAGCTAGGCCCGTGAGCCATGGCCACTGAGCCTGCACATCTGGAGCCTGTGCTCCGCAACGGGAGAGGCCCCAACAGTGAGAGGCCCACGTACCACAAACAAAAAAAAGAAGAGGAAAGGAGAGAGAAGGGAAGAAAGAGAGAAGGAGAGATGAGGGACGGAAGGAAGAAGGGAGGGAGGGAAGGACGGAAGGAAGGGAGGGAGGGAGAAAAGAGTACATTTACACCTTGATATCACCTAAGCCATTTTATCTGGATTTATCTTTAGAGCCAAAAATGGATACCTAAATCTATCAATAAAGATTGGGGCAAGACTTTTATAACATAGTCATCTTTCACAAATTTTGATAAAAATTTTAGAATATGGAATACAAATATAATTTTTCCAGATTAAAGAGGTAGCTGTACACCTTTGTACAATCAGAAAATAGTTGTGATCAATCTATTGCCAGTTATATCCCCAACTGAATGATTATTTATGGCAGGCCATGGAGAGGGTGGCTCTGTTGACACATTAAATAAATGCAAGGTTCAGCAAAAAATAAAACACAATAGAAGCTAGATTATACAACATGATCCTATAGCATTATATATTACTAGATCATGTAACTCTGGTACAGCAAGAAAATATGATCCAGGAAGCTAGAATTTATGTCCAGATGGGGTGGTATAAAAGGAATAAAATTGATCTTATTTTTCACAAAATATTAGCAGCAACACTAATCCCCTCTACACACATATACCGCCATGCTTCTAAACTCCTTTAACTGCCATGATTTTAGGCTCTTCTAAATTTCTTTAGGCTGCTGAAGCCACCAAATTTCAGGTGTGATTCCAAAGGAAACAAATGAGGCACTAGAGAATTTGTCCCATTCAAACCAACATTATCACTTATCAGAAGAGGTCCCCTAAATAATAGTATATAGGTGGCTGAACTAACAATGCACATGAACTACATTCACTTTTGCTAAACTATTCCACGTGGGACATAAACAATAATTTTTAAAATTATAAAGTCATGATGCTCATTTAATCAAAAATGATTTTATATGTTTACCATGTATCAGGAAAATTAAAACAATGGGTATGTATAAATACCCTGGCTTTAGAGATAAGGGACCTCACATGATCAGTTAAAGATTGCACTGTAGATAATACAACTACAAGTTGACCAAGCTTTAATATTGCCTTCCAAATTTCTGAAGTCATGCTTTTCCTACTATGTGACAGTAATCTTTATCTTTTTTTTGGGGGGGACAGTAATTTTTTAGTGCTATTTCTTTCCTAAGATCTACTTGGAGGTATGAATATATTTTTTTCCAAGATCACAGTAGAGGTGTGATTCCAAAAGTATATGAGAATAATGTGATTGGTATTATTCCTTTATCCAATAACTTTCACCCGGCATGTATTGAATGATGGTGGAGGGGGAGCTATTTCAATATTTATTTGTTTAATTATGTTCCCTTGATGCATTTATCTACTTATTTTAATTCATTCAACAAATATTTATTGAGCAACTATTATTTGCCAGGTATTATTACATTCACTTGGGATAAAGCAATGACTAATAGAAAAAAATAAGTACAACCTTCTAAGCCTCCACAGAATGTACACTGTAGCTGTTCCACAGTTCCATCTGTGCTGCACTGAATATTTGTGCTATACTGACAGGCTTCATTAGCTTGCACAAATTCTAACATCTGTGCGTCTCTGAACAGGGCTGAATTTTCTCTTTAGCAATCTGACCCTAAAAAAAGACATCAGGTTAGGGTCAGTGGGATACAGTGCACAGTCAACAGCCTGCCCACCATTTCAATGGCCTCATTTATATTTGTTTTCTAATTGTGCTAATCACATTTGCTATCCGGAAATATGTGGGCATCCAATAAATTGTTGTCTGATATATTTATTATGAACATGTGTATAAAATTAAATCAGGTGAGCCAAAATTTGTGGCTTTCTAGGAAAAGTATAGTGAGTCTTCACATTATGTGTGATTTTAAACATATATTTCATAGATTCTTGAATATGCTAGGTAGAGAGAGAAAGCATAGTAAACTGTACATGGAAGCTGAGAAATCTCATTGGAAAATGGAAGCTTCATAATTAAAACCTTACTTTCCACCTGACCAACTTCAAGTTACCATAATTATACTGTTGTTTACATTAACTTTGAATAATGGGCTACATTTTAGCTACATTATTACAGAATATGAGAGACTGCATTAAATGTTTTAACAGCTAAAGTAAGCCAATGGCATACATAGTTTTTCTCTTTTTTAAAAGAAGATTCTTGCCTGCTATCTCATCACATTATTGTTTTTTTCTCTATGTTTAAACTTCTGAAGATTTATAACGAAGAACCATTTAGGTTCTAATAACCTAACTTTTGTCATTATCATACCAGCTCAATCTGAGTTTACAGAAGTGGTTATTTGAGAAGCCATATTAGAGGGAAAGTATGTGGTATCAGATAACTTTCTGAAACTTTTTGGATGGAAAAATATAAAGGGGAATGAATTATTATATAATAACATACAGTGGACAATAGACCTAGTTGTTTATGGATTTGATTAAAAGTTAAGTGTCTCAAAGCTATGGAAGGTAGACAATTTATTCATGGAGACACCTATAAAATCCCCCTTTCCCCAGCTGGAGGGAATTTAACAAACACTTTAAAAGCCAGTTGAAACTTGTCATAGTTAGGGAGGATTACAAGTTTCCTATAACTTTGCAAGGAATTAGTGACGAAGACTTAATTATGATTTGGTTGTCAATTATGGTTTAGATTCTGTCACAAAGAGGGCTGAGTAAGCCAAGAGAGTAAAGACAGTCTCTTGTTTGACGAGTTTTTTTGAAATTATTACTTCATCAGGCAACTTGATAAGATAAGGAAACAAATATTTCATGAAAAGATAATCTGTTTAAATTGTATCCTAATGATTGACTAACAGAAGTTTGGATCATGAAATAAATTATATAATAATAAGAGTAATATGTTTAAAAAATAAAGGTAAAAGTTACTCAGATAACAAAAGAAGGTAGAAATCTAATGGAATCTACAAAAAAAAAGCTATTCAATCTGATGTTTAGCTAGATTCCAAGATACAAGATAGTTATACAAACCTCACCTGTATATTTTTTTCCCCTTTCTCCCATTTTTCTTCTTGCTTTTGTATTAATGGAGTATTATTGTTATTCCATTTTATCTAACTGTTGGGTTATTATTTAAAATTTATTTTTATATCTTTACTTCATTGCCCTAAGGTTTGAAAAATAATATCTTTTATTTATTAGAGTCTAGCTACAAAATGGTATTATACCATTTCACATAACAGTGTAAAATACCAAGGATTTATTCATACAAATTTGGTTTTTTGAGAATTATTTTTCTTACATATAAAGCCTAGATTTTACTAGCTGTAAAACAAAAAAATTCAGGAAAGGGAAATATCACCTGAAGTCTTTGTTTTGCTCAACATTTTCACCAATAGCAAAGATTTAAAACTGGAACACTCAAGTTTTTCAAAAGCTACTTACAGGTTATTTGTCAAGGCAGGAACAGTTTCCATGGAGATAGAATCAAGTACCCTCAGCAAGAGGTCTCAGAAGTCTGTTAAATTTCAATGAATGAAACTTAGCACTCTTCTAATAACATAATCTAATTACTAAGTGCTAAATTCAGCAACAATTTCTCAAACATTCTTCTAGAGTGACTGTCATGATTCTTTAAACGGTGACTGACTGAAAATAATTGGAGGCCAGTTTTTAAAATTGTTCCAGTGGAAACTGTGCACATTTAACCCTGTACAAAACTACCATTTTATAGAATTCACAACTCAGCTGTGTATTTAAATAAACTACTTTTAAAATAGTATCACTTCAGTAATGAAGATGTGGTTGAATTCTCTGTGGGAGCTCGGACATACAAGGTCTGTTATTTGTCATCACAATATCGGCTTTCAGGTTTTGGAACCAAATCCTCTTATTTACCGAAGTGCATACTTATGATATCCTGACATGATCAAGTTATCATAGAAGTAGTAAGTCTGTATTAGATCTACTTCCTCTTGACACTGTATTAATATCTAAGGCATATTTTTCCCCTCAAAAATATTTTATTTACCAACATGGAGTAATATTACTCTATATTTTATTTTCTCTCTGCTGAAAAAAATATTTTGAAAAAAATTTTACATGCTCTAATACAGGAGACTTTAACCAGATGAGTGAAGTAAAAGAAAGAATGCATCAATTAGCCAAGTTTCAATCATAGGAACATATGTTAAAGCATTTGGCTGAATTATCTAGTTATTTAATAAAAGTTTCTCTTTTATTTTGGTTAAAAACCTTTTGGGGGGGATAAATAAATAAACACAACCTTTAATAAACTTCTTTAGAGAGAGCAAACAAGTATCAATTTACCTCCCCCTTCCCATTCTGAGAGTGGGTGCCTTATATTTATTCCTATTTTATGTTTATATCTCAGCTACAGTACATTTGAAACCTAGTCTCAGTTCTGATCACTAAGTATTAGAAAATAAAATGAAGAAGTTCATGTATATTCAGTGAGTGAGAGGACTTTAGAAAATCTAAAATGAAGTTAATTACAAAATGATTGAAATAAATAGATGGGTACTACAAAGAGCCAACATTAGAAAAAACTATATCAAGTTAAATGTCATTTACTTGGTAAAGTCACCTCCAACTTCCCCAGAAGTATTGGATTATTCAAGAGTTTCTTCATTTCATCTCTTTGATAATATTTACCACATTATAAGATAGATAAACAGCTGTCTTTTCAGTATGATACTACTTATCTAGTTATATAGATGTTATATAAAAAATTACAAGTTTAAAAATTTATAATACATGGAAATTAAGAAATCTAAAGTACTTAGATTTCAATAATATCAAGAATCCTAAAAGACCCAAGGATGAACACAGTGAAATATGTGTAATACTTGTTCAATAACAAATACAAAATATTGCTGAGAGAGATTAAAGGCCTAAATAAATGGAGAGCTATGCGGACAAACAGCAAATGTTGCCCGCCACCAAGCCATCAACCACTGCAGCCACTGCTGACGGTACACTCAGAGAGTAATTCAGGATGGAAAAAAGCAGGATACTGGCCCTAGATAGTTAAGATGCTTATCTAAGGAATAATTTCAAGGAGCTCAGAATCTTACACCTTCCCATACATAGAAAAGCATTATAATCACTAACTTGAGATGTCTGTTTTTTGTGATTAGCAGTAATCTTTTGATGTTCAACTACATTTTTTTTTCCAGTAAAACTCGTATATATACTGGCTCTTCCCCTACTTCTTTGGAACAGTTCTTCAGAGATACCTGAGAGGCTGTCTCCCGGGCTGTGGTCTTCAGTAAGGCCCGTGAATAAAATATAACTCAAAACTTCCAGGTTGTTTGTTTTTCTGCAGTCAACAGCTATTAACAGGATCATGGAGTTGAAGACAATATTTTTAAGATGACAATTTTTCCTAAGGTAATCTATAGAAGTAAGACAACCCCATCAAAATTCCAGTGAATCATTTTGGAAAAATTAAAAGCTGCCTCTAAAATGAATCTTAAAATACAAAGACCTGTAAGAGCAAAACATTCTTGAAAAGAAAGATCTAAACTGGAGGTCTTTTACTGTAGTAGACTGAAAAATGGTCTCCCCAAAGTATGTCCACATCTAGTATGTGAAACCTGTAAATTTTACATTGGAAAAAGGATTTTTGCAGCTGTGATTAATTTAAGGATCTTGAGATGAGGAGATAATTCTATATGATTTGGGTTGGCTCTAAATGGTATCCCCCCATCCTAATAAAAGAGAAGCAAGGGGAGATTATGTCACGGGGAAGAGACCCACACCTGTACAGAGGATAACCTGCTTTCTCTTTTTTTCTCACACCACAATCCATTAATCTATGCTCACAGCTGTTCTTGCTTAACAGAAACTAAGGCAGAAGGCCACATAAGAAAAACTGCAGAACCAGCCTGAGCCAGAAATGCCCAAAATGGCAACAGTCAACCGTCCTGAATCAGTTCCAGCCTGACCACAAGGGCAGCACTGTGTAGATGAGACTCAAAGCGTCTAAAAGTTCCCTTTGCTTCATTACCATCCTAGGATCGCCACCCAAAGAGGACACTGGTACTTTGCCAGAAACAATTAGTGCCATGCGCAAAGGACTGCATAAGCTCAGGCTATTTCTGGAACTCTCCACCTCTTTCCACAAATTCTGGTCGTGCACCCATCTCTTACCCCTTAAAAGATTTCTGGCTTCCCTCCTTCAGGGAGAAGCGGTCTTTAAAGCATGAGCTCTCCCTTCCCCATTCTTTGATCAACGAATAAAGTTTCTGCTCTGCTTTGCAGAACCTGGTCTTTTTCAACTGACGCGAGTAGCACCAGGCAAGTAAAGGACCCAGTCAGGGTCCACCTGATTTCATAGAATGGGTAACAATTAAACAGACACACAGAGAAGGAGAAGGCCATGTGACCATGGAGGCAGAGATTGGAGTGATGAGGCCACCAGTCAAGGAATGCTGGCAGCTACCAGAAGCTGGACAAAACAGCGAATGGATTCTCCCTGAGAGACTCCAGAAGGAGCACAGCTTTGCTGGCATCTATATTTCAGCTCAGTAAAACTGGTTTTGGATTTCTGGCCTCCAGAACTGTGACAGATAAATTTCTGTTGTTTTCAGTCACAAAATTTGTGGTAATTTATTACTGAAGTCATGAGTTGCTAATACAAATACTCAAGGCAGTATAAAATTGGAATAAATATAGACAAATGGAATAGAATATAGATTCCAGAAATATATTCATACTTATGTGGTCAAGTTATTTTCAACATAAAGGCCAAAGCAAATCAATGGGAAAATAAAAGTTTTTAAGATAAATATTACTGAAACAACAGGCTTTCTATAAGGAAAAGTATGAACTTCAACTCATACCATACACAAACATTAATTTATGATGAATCATAGACCTAAATGTGAAAGCTAAATTTACAAATCTTCTAGAAAAAAGGAACCTCTGGCACATTCCACAACTCTGAAGTACCTCAAAAACATTGTGTTTAAAGAAATAGATACAAAAGAATAACTAACATATGTTGAAAGGAATTAGAGCAGTTTTGCTTCTGAGGGAATGGATATTCTTGCATGAATAGCTTTATTTCTCCTTTCTGAAATTTATGCTTTTAATATTTTCATACCAATTTCATAATGTTGAATAGAAAAGAGATGAGTAAATTTTTTCCTAATTTTACAATCAAAAGGTTCAATTTAACACTGTAATAAGATGTTCATCATACAATTTTTGTAAATATTTATTATCAGATTAAGTTTCATTTTGTATTAGTTTACTTATCATTTCTTGATGTGGGATTTTGTTAAATAATCAAAAAGCCTTTTTTTTTTTTTTCATTTTCCTTTTTTCCCTAGTCTATTGTGTTGTAAGTTATATTATTTTTCTAATGTCAATTAACTTTGTATTTCTGGAATAAATACCACTTGTTTATGATATCTTGTCCATGTTATATATTGTTAGATTCAACTGTCTAATATTGCAACTGTGCTTATAAGGGTTATTAGTTTGTCATTTCCTTTCCTTGTAATGTTCTTATCTGGTTTTTAAACTTAATTTAGTTTTGGCTGCATTGGGTCTTCGTTGCTGCGTGCGGGTTTTCTCTAGTTGCGGCGAGTGGGGGCTACTCTTCGTTGTGGTGCGCGGGTTTCTCATTGTGGGGGCTTCTCTTGTTGCAGAGCATAGGCTCTAGGTGTGTGGGCTTCAGTAGTTGTGGCATGAGGGCTCAGTGGTTGTGGCTCATGGACTCTAGAGTGCAGGCTCAGTAGTCATGGCGCAAGGGCTTAGCTGCTCTGTGGCATGTGGGATCTCCCCAGACCAGGGCTCAAACCCATATCCCCTGCATTGGCAGGCAGATTCCTAACCACTGTGGCACTAGGGAATTCATCTTATCTGTTTTTGATATAAGGATAACATTTTTCATAAAATGAGTTGGAAATTGGCATCTTCCATTTTCTGAATTTTTTTATTTGGTACTTGATGGAGAATTGGTATTATTTCCTCTTTAAATATTCAATAGAATTCAATATTGAAGCCAAATAAATGTGGAAAATGTGGAATTTTTCTTTCTTATGGAAAGAATATTTATTTTTAACTGTAAATTAAAATTGTTTAATAGATATGGAATTATTCAGGTTATCTCCTTCTTTAGTGAACTCAGGAAGTTTATGTCTTAAAGGAATTTTCTCAATTCATCTAAGTTTCCAGTTTTGTTGACCTAATATGCTTTATAATATATTTGTATTACCTATTGAGGTCTGTAGGATATGTAATTCTTATATTATAGATTGGTATTTTCTCTTAAACTAAGGGCTTATTATTTAATGTAATTTTTTTTTTTTTTTCCCGTGGTACGCGGGCCTCTCACTGCTGTGGCCTCTCCCGTCGTGGAGCACAGGCTCCAGACGCGCAGGCTCAGAGGCCATGGTTCACGGGCCCAGCCGCTCCACGGCACGTGGGATCTTCCCGGACCGGGGCACGAACCCGTGTCCCCTGCATCGGCAGGTGGACTCTCAACCACTGCACCACCAGGGAAGCCCCTAATGTAATTTTTTTGTATTATTGATTGCTGTTTTCTCTTTTCAACTAAGGGCTTTTTTTTTGAACTTTTCAATGAAATAGGTTTTAACTTTGTTACTCTGTGTTTTATTTCATTGTTTTGGGGGTGGTTTTTTTTGGCTCTAATTTTATTTTTTTCATTCTACTTACTTTGGACTTGCTTTGTTTCTCTTTTTTAAAATTTTGAGATGGACTCTTAGGTCATTTATTTTAGATCTTTCTTCCTTTACAACTTTGTGTTTTATAATCTCATTGGCCAAAGATCTGTTTCTTACTGGTTTGATACAAAATACTGACATTGACAAAGATATCATAAAATCCATCATATAAGTAAAACTATAGGATCATCTTTGATAAACTAATTACCAGCATTAATTCAGCCAGTAATTAAGAATCACAGCAATTGAAAACTTGCAGTGAGTGCCCTGTGCCTTTTTTTACAGTCTAAGCGAAAGAAACTTGGTAACGATTTTGCCAAATTTAACAATAATCCTGAATGATGTTTCCAGTATTGAGTTGTGAGCCTGAATGAATTTTTCCTAAACCTATTTCTCTTTAATAATGTAAAAGTAAATTTTAATCAAGCATGTTAGAAGAAAGAACAAACTCTCTTTCTATAATTTCTTTAAAGTTATATTGTGAAATCACTGTCCCATGAAGAAATGGTCATAAACTGTGGCACTGGTTTTTAGAAAAATGTATCCTACAGCTGTGTTGAGATTTTTATTAGTAAAATTGTTTTGTTTTGGGGTGGCTTTTTTTTTTTGGACTTTGCTAAGTTTGTGGGTTTTGTAATTTGTTGTGATTTACTTTCTCATTCTAAACTCTTAGTCTATGTAAATTGGTAACTGTAATTTGCATTATTTTCCTAAGAAGGCAACACAGTTGTATAAGCTTCAGGCACCTTAATACCTGGATCATCCCTTGCCTGTATCAATCCATAACATCAATAATAATAATTATCATTTGCTAAGAGCCAGAGAGAATTTTATCTTTTCTATTGTATAAATGAGCGGACTTGAGTAGTAACCACCTTTACACATATAATAATTGAATTGGCATTAGAATAGAGTTCATATCTCTAAAGTCTGAACTATGTTTTCACTATACTGCCTTTGATACACATGAATAGTTGTTTTCTATTGCTTTACGTTTCCGCTTTTTTTTTTACTGTGTCATTTCCTGTGCTCATGTACCCTCTCTTGCTCCCTGCACAGTCCTCATCCCACACAGTGCCCTTATCTTTTCAATTTATTTAGTATCTGATTCTGTTGTGCCTACCTTATCCTGAGCCATGTCCTCTCTTTGACCATTAAACCTTGAATATACCTTTCTCTCATTTATGTATATGGGGAGAATGCTTTCTTTCATACCCACATTAATTTAAACACAAGCTTTAATGTTTTGTTCTGTGTCCTGCTTTCTATTATGTTATCCTCGTTCCTGTTTGACTAATATTATTTCATTTTTTTCTAGTTTATATGTTAACCCTGTATCTATGACACTTGGCTTCTTATATTTCTTATTTTGACAAGTATGATGGAACTGTTTATGTTGTAGATAAGCTTGCAATTTTATAAATACATGGAGGCAATTACAAATCCAAGATAAACTGTTACAAAAAGTGGGAAAAAACATAATCACAGGCTGATTATACTTTAAGAACTTGTAAATTATTTAATGAACTGGAAGTAATTATATTAACATAACATGAAATTTCCTAAAACTGACATGATAGGGAAAAATTAAATGTTGATCATTAAAACCTCACTGAAAAAATATCTTGCGTATATAGGAGACCATCTTCCTCTTAGTAAACCTGCCTGATACACACTGTCACAAACATCTCTCACTAATATTTTCTAGTGCTAATTATTAATAGCTACTATTTAATTATTTTGATAGACTATAAATCATTTTAAGTCTTGCAAACTGGAGAAGGAGTTACCATTATCCCCATTTGAAAGATTATGAAATTTAAAGTTTGACAAATTGAATTACTTTGAAAAATTCTACATTAAGTGTCAGAATAAACTGTTGATGTATATTTGACTTTAATTACCACATTCTTAACCACTATGATGTGCTGCCTTCTGGTTAAAAGCCAAACAGAACTGTTTTTTAAGGAAACCAGTAAATAAACATAGAAGAGCTCCAGTGCTTCAAATGATAGTGCGTAATGAGTCTCTAATCATGTTAAGTCTGCTGCTTTGTTTTTTATTCGGGGGAGATAGAAATCGATTCACAAGCAGTATGATTCATTCAAATGTAATATAGAAAAAAGGGAATACTTCTATTGGAAATCCATGATACACTGTAGACAACAAGCAATGTCTTTCATTAAATAATTAGAAAAATGTGATATGTAATTAAAATAAAAGAATCTGAGCTTTAACAACTCAATAGAGGATTTAAGCTTGATCTTTCCCACACTTCCTCCCCATGGCATTTTTATATTTCATAAAACCATCTTTTATGTAAATGTGTTTTCTAGTAGGTGAAGTGAAAAAACTGGACTGGAAATAAGATGCATGTCACTGAAATTATGAATAAGGACATGAAGGGTAATATTTGAAGACAAGAATTTTATGACACTGGGTTAGAATTTCCTAGAACTTGTATGGCAAGGGATCATTGCCATCATTTCTTTCATTGCTGAATGTGCTCAGATGAGAGGCTGAATGACAAGAACTAATGACATTTTGAAAGGGCTATTGTGTATCATTGAAGGTGTACTCCTATTTTGCTTTCACAAAACAAATTTAAATTAAACAAACAAACAAACAAACTTTGTTCTACTCTCATTTTGTAAAGTCAACCATAACTAGGATTTTATCAAGGTAGAGTGGGCCGAAATCATTTGCAGGTTTATATATGTGGTATATATATGTGATATACATGTATGTGTTACTTGGCATACTTCTCTTTCTCCACCAGAATATATACCCTTTAGAAAGTATTAGATTTTCTACATTTTATTGACCAGCTGTATATTAAAAAATTTTTTTTATTGCAGTATAGTTGATTTACCATGTTGTGTTCATTCACATCTATAAAACTATGCATGCATTTATATCCATTGAGTAAACTGTAGAAAATGAAAATCTTTGATACCTGGTTCTCCTTCTTAGTTTTTCCAATTTTTATTCATTTTTAATGAATTGATTTAATTAATAAATTATTAATTTAATAAATTAACTATTTAATGAATAAATAGTTCAAGTTATTAAGGAATGTAAATGATTTTAAATTTTAAATTAATATGAAAGGTATTTAAAATACTTTTAAAGTTAAAGGGTTTCCTAATTTATTTAAGTGATATTAAAGACCACATTCTAAAAGATTTGAAAATGAATTGAAAATGGGTGAGTCATTAACTTTGTGATCATCGGATATAAAATTTTCTGTGTATTTCATTCACTAAGATGAGAATTGAGCCATATGAAGACACAAAACCATTTTTCTCTTCTTTGGCTTAACTGTCCATCCTTGTTACCTGATTGGTTTGCTTGCCAGAATTAATTGACAAGGATGGCACTGGAAACATTATGCAAATTCCATCTGGTGCCCCTTTGTAAACTAAATTGATAATTATACAGTATTGGTTAAGTGTGCAATTCCCCAAATGGAAATATGCCATAATTTATTCAGACTTCAGAATCATAGGAATATTGCACCAGGCATTTTTGCATGGAAAAGGCTCCACATAAAACCTTTTACTTGCTTCTAAAAGCAGCAATTTTTAATGGTGTTCTAAAAGCAGTTTTGACCAAAATGTTATATTTGGTGTCATTGCATATGCACATTTGTTTTGTATTGTCCTCACAACTTAAACAGTGTCTATACAAACCAAGAAAATCCCAATTTTCCAATTCTGTGAAAGGCACATTAATTCTGTTAGGCATGTTTGCTGGCATATAGTTTTGATAAAGCAGTGGCAATAGCCATAATGTCCGATTAACAATCTTTCCATGTATAATTGCTGTGATCCCATTTAAAATTCTAATTTTTTCAACTGGTTTTGTATAAATTTGAAAGGTGTGCTTTATTGTTTTCTAGACTATTCTATGTAGAGATAATAAACTATAATTGTAAGATTAAGTAAATCAAGTTAAAGTTTTATAATTTTCTTCTAATTTCACATAATTTTTTTCTTTTTTTCCCTCTGGATAGTTCCCCTTCATCTTTTCTCTTTTAAGAACCTCTGGAGTGACTGGGCAAAATTAGAGCAGGAAGTTGATTTTCTTTCTAATTTTTTTTCTATTAATCATACATTGTTTTGCCAGTGCTGTTACTTCTACCTTCACTGACTCTATATATCTTCACTCACACTCTGTATTTATTTTTTTCTGAGCTTAAATGTTTTTCCTAAACTCAAATGAAATACCGCTCTCTAGATTTGAATATTATTGGGAATAATAAGAATAAAATAATAATAATAATAAAAATGCATTTTATGTGTTAGGTACACATCTACTAAGTTTCACACGTAAAATTTCATCGAGTTCTGACCTCATCCATATGAACTACCACTATTAACCTCATTAGTATAGATGAATAAACTGATATTTAGTAAAGCTAAATAACTTGTCTAAGGTTATACAGACAGAAACTCGGGCACTTGCCTTTAAATATGTAATGTTAACCAACACTCCCTCCTGCACATATCACTTTATACTCTAATTCTTTTGTGAGTATATTGTCCAGCTATAATCTTGAAGTTCTATAGTGGGTGCATAATAAATATTAGGTGAATTAATAACAGATTAAGGGATTAAATATTTTTCCATATATAACATGCTGTAAGGAATTGGTCTATCAGACAGAGGGTTCTATCTGTGTAAGGGACTTAGTAAGTATAACTGGGAAAAGGTGCCATTTGGGTAGAATATCTGTCACTCAATTTATCACACCTCTGTCAGAGGCCCACACCCATGTCCAAGGGAAAGAATGATGAAATGGAAATATGAATAAAGACTAAAAGAACTTTCAACAAAATTTTAGTTGTACTAGCAGATTTTTCAGTACTTATATGACAGTGACTTCAATTGTGATGCAGAATGGTACTCACAGCCTTATTTCAGTATCAGTAACTTAAAAGAAGTTTCATAGTACAGGTCCTCTAGAGACAGATGTCTTTCTAGGCTACAAATGCAGAAATGTTACGAAGGCAAGTTTCAAAGAATGAATGAAGGGACAACGTCATGTTAGAAACAATGTTTTGGAAACTGAAAGAAATACATTGAGAAAAACTGGGGGCAACTGAGCAATCTGTTAGTGAGAACATGATTAACATGGAGAGAGTTGGCTTTTTTTTTTTTTTTTTTACAATTATTGTAATCCATTTCCCCAAACTTGAGAAAACACAAATTATAGAGTGAACGGCAATTTTTACTGACAAAAGTGAAACAACTACCACATAGATGTTAGAAGAGTTAAAATTTTAAGTTACCTACTTTGCACTAAAATATGCCAAGCAGTAAAACTGGAGACTCAAAAATTAAAATGATGACTAATGCTTTAATCCTTAGGATTCTTCCACGATTTATTTTAATTAAAAAGTATAGAATATGTCTAAACATTCTGTGCTCTTTTTCATACAATAAAATTATCTGCCCTGCTATAGTTTATGTAAGTTGTTTTGAAAACACCCTAGTTATTTGACCAATCAACTACTTAGCAATTCTCTACAGTTTTTCAATGAAAAGGTGACATTTCTTCACTGTTCACATGAATTTTACATTTTAGACTAATGGGACCTCTATGGCATCAACCAAGACCAGCTTTCGTTTCCAGAAAATGAAATGTCTAGTAAAAAACTATGTGAATTATTTTTTGTTTATTTGCAGTTTTAAATAAGCTAACATAAGATGCTCATATACTTTGAGCTGAAATACATAATTTTTTTTACAATATCCAAGTAATTTTACAAATGAATTTGGAAATTTTGATTTGCTTTAAGAGCATGGGATAACATTCTTTAAATTTGATGCTACTTTTATTTATATAGTTTCTCGCATGTAGAATCTGAGCTGGAAGGTAATAAATAGCAGAGACCCTAAATCATAGATGCAGTAAATGGCAAATCTTTGAGTCAAACTCATTTTCTGACTCCAGCATCCATCATGTTCCTCAGATGGCTCTCTTTGTTAATCTGATTTTGCTATAACTTATTTACTGAACATAGGGCAAATCATTTAAAATTGTACTTCCCGCACATAAAAAGTGGAAAATTTGTGTTTGATGATCTTGAATGTCCGATCAAACTCTGGGAGAATACTAAAATAACACAAACTTCTTTATATTTCTCTTTGCTTACAGGTATGCGCAAAACCATATTAAAATTGAGGGTTTGCCAAGTAAGTAATGAAAGTATGTTAAATTAATTTATGGGGTAAAATGTCCTAACAAGATCAATGAAAGAAAAAAATTTTCAGAGCTCAGGAGCACCACTGTGTTACCAGAATCAAAAATAAGTGATCAGCCAAAAATAGTAATTCATTTACTTTGCGAAAAGCATCTTTCTCAGTAAGGGTTTGCTTATTGGACTATCTATGCTTAGAATTATTTTTTTTAATATTTATGTCTTAAACACTTTACTAGAAATAATATTTGTAGACTGGTCATTTTCAAAATGCTCTTACATATTTTACCCACTGCCATGCTACGGTAAGACTTAGTTAAAATTGAACAAGGATTAACTCAATTTTGCAGGTGCTAAATTTGATATGCTGAAAAAGAATGTTTGTAAAATATTTAATATTGTTTAACATAAAATCTTTAGGGAAAAAGTGTGTCTTACAGCTACTGGCAAGCTCCTTTCAAAAAAATCTTTGAAATATGATTTTTTGTTGTTGAGCAATGGCTCAGTATATTATGCTTATGACTAACAATGTACATTTACAATTCAAATCAGATATTACATAGGCAGCTTTGTGAACAAAGTTGAAATTCGTTTCCTAAATGCAATTAAATGGGACATTTAATTCTATTGTTAACATGTAATGCTTTTGTAGTAAATATCTTTAAGTCTTATGTTTATGAATGTTATGGTAATACACTTAAGGTTATGAAATTCTTATATTTATCCATATAGGACGCGATGAGTGTGTAGTACAAAAGTTGCTGAATAAACTAAATTTAAAACAAAGTCTTGATTCAACAAGTTGAACCCTAAACTGGTTAATATAAGTTTAAGAGATGATTAGCAAACAGTAGTTTGAATTTAGGAAATAACTGGCTCTATATGATTTATATTAAGATTTTAACAGTTATGCCTAATAGACAATTCTCTTGGTGAAGGAACTAATCATTCATTATTTTCAGTGGAAGGATCATCCACTATTACTTTTCAGTCTGTACAGATATACTTTCCCTACTTTTCGTTTTCACCACTTCAGTAAACCATACAGCTAGAGCTTTCTCCTCTCTCATTCCATCTGCCAAAATATTATCTAATGGAATAAGTGGCTGGGTGAAGATGCCTGGGGCTTTTCATTTAAGGTCACTGGGAGGGCTGAGTATTGTTAGATTGCCATGTTGTGCTATGCAGAGATTTATTTATAATCTAGAGCATACACATCCACAAACAGCTTAAATCCTTGCTGTGTGTGTGCTCCCAATAAACATTTAACATATCCTGCTCCATTTACGACAGGACTATAATCAGGGCTGTAGATGCTAGATCACCAGTGCTGCATAGTTTGGGGAATACAGAGATATTGACTCTATCGTGGGTGAAAAAACATAATTAAGGATGTTTGCAGAACAGTGGATCCCTTGCCAGCCTTAATAAAGCAATGATACATTGTACATAAACTTTGGAGAAAGGAAATCTGCGCTCAAATGTTGGTGCTGCCACTTACTACTTCAGCTTGGGCATGTCAATAAGCTGAGTGTCTGTTTTCTCACTTGCAAGAAGAATGATTCCAACAAGATTATTTCTAAGATCTATTCAAATTCTATAACTTCTTGTACATTTAAATTTAATATTGTCAAATAATTTGTTTCTAATTATCTTTTTTCAGTGTTTTTTGTACTTTAATAAATGTAGAACACCATAAGATTAAATTAAAATATAATTTATTTTATCTTCTTTGATCAAGTTTAAAATGAAGAATTATAACCAAACCTTTTAGTTTCAAATGATCATCTTTTTAATATCTTTTCCAGTTGTTTTTGGAAGCAGTAAGGCTGAAAATACCATCATTGCAGTCATTTATGATGATTTATGCATCAAAACTTATAGTATTCACTTATACACACATTAGTAAAAAATAATAAATAGATAACTAGGTTTAATATTTCTTAAATGCTAAAAACGTTTGTCACATCAAAGAGATTTTAAATATAAATGCCTGTATTTGCACTTAGGTGGCTTGGCCAAAGAAAGTTCCAGGCTCTGTCACTATTGTTATAACAAATGTATACAGTATTCTTAAGATCTATAATGTAGGCATGCATGGGTTTTGAATAAATGAATGGATGGTAAATAATGGTCATTTAAAAATGGGTAACAGTCAGTATATTTAGCATTTACTCATATAATGCATTTTGATGATTTGATTTGTTATTTTTGTTCATTTTTCAAGATTTTAATAATCAAAAGTTTGCCCCAAATTTCTTTTGCTTATATAAGTATTAACTGAATCAAATAGAACTCAAATGGACATAGGACTTCAGAACTATATCGTTTTCCATAGCTCCACAAGTTCCAGATCAATTCACAACCAAAGCAAGGACTAGTAAATGTGAATTACTTTTTTATTGCTTCTATTAACCTTATGAATGACCTATAATTTTGGTTCAATTTTAAAAGTGGCATAAAAGCTTGAATATGAAAAATATACATAAAGGATATCTATTAATTAAACAAATAACTTTATAATGTCAGAACGTTAAAAAATTTTTAAATACTTTTTCTAAGTTATCAATTATCTATTCATCTTTCAGAGAACATTTCTGTGGCATTTTCCCCTCGCAAGAGAATTTTGAATTGCATGCAGATACTTACGCTCAAATGCTAATTGGACAGAAGTTCATTTGGATGTGATTTTTCCCTTCAAAACTCTTCTACAAACTCATTTCTAGCATTGTTTAAGATAATAAGTAAGAAGTTTCTAATCAGGATTATCAAGGAGTTGGTGATGTCAGAAGTTGTGAATTCAGAGGCCTATTAAGGTCATGTTGTAACTATATAAGTAAATGAAGCACTCAGACATGAGAAAACAGGGATGAGAAAGTAGGTTCTGTGATAAAAATATTGCTTATGCTTTCCTTAATTCCCCACCCTCACTTCACTGTATTTGAGCTGGCTTCCAAATGCCAGCATTTGATTCTTTTTGCCTATGGGCTTTTTCTGGCTACGTTCAGCATACACACAGACAACCAGATGTGCTAAGATTAAGGTTCCCAAGGAAAAGTCCTTAACCAATGAATAATGGATGTTTGTGTACCAACATTCCAGCTCCCTTGTCCCTTGGGAGGGATAACTCTGAGGTGCTTGTTTTATGCTTGCTCTCAGAATTCACCAGCAAGATTAAACTTCAATTACCCACAGTAGTAGCTTAATTGATAGTGCACCTGATGTTGGATCTCTTTCCTTCTCTGTCTCACTTCCATATTCCTTGCCAGAGTTTTCTGCATCACCAGTCAAACTACGTGCGTTTGAATATTTGCCTTGGGATATGCTTCATTGGAACTGAAAACCAAAATACCTGTCTAAATGTGTTAAATTAAAATAAATAAACAAAAACTCATAAAGGTCAAGATTAAATACACACATATCTCATTACTGTCATTTTACTACACTTTCTACATCTTTGCTTTAACCCTTTAGTTATGGCCTACACACGTGGTTCAGTCAGCAGTCTTTAATTCAATTCTTCACAGTCACAGAAGAGGTTGAAGCAAATCAGCTTCAACTGCAGTCACAGAAGAGGTTGAAGCAAATCAGTCCAATATATATTCAGATTGGACTCATTTTTTATGCTAATATAACTCTAGTTCCACTTTTTTTCCCCACCCCATGACTGAATGTCTAGGAATGAGGCAAGTAATGAAACTGCTATGAATTTTAGTTTAAAAATCATAAGAGCAAGAAATAGTTCCCCTACTTATTTCTGATAAACCAACTTGATCTTAATATTAAGCATTATTCCAACAGGGGGATGGAACTTTTAATCTGCACTATTAGCATTGGTCTCCTTTAGCCATGAGGGCAGAACTTGGTTTCTTGGGGCCAAAGTGTCTGAGGGTCCCCTCCAATTGTCAGTTTAATAGTAACTGATAATATCCCCTTTATTCTAGCCCCCCATGTTCCCTTCCAGTCCACTGTTGTTCTATATTTGGGTTACAAAACTATTTGGCAAAGTTCAGAATTCTAGAACCCTCCCATGTATCACAAAGACATTTTGGGGTCCTACCAGATATTCAGTGAACAGCTGAAAATCAGGGAAGAGTCCTAAAGAGTTCTGGGATATTTCTGGAAATTCTCATTGTGGTCTGAGGAAATCTCAAGCTGTCTCACAGACTTTCTCTTCCTCCCTTGCTCCCTCCTCTTCTTCTTTATCTTCACCCTCCACCAGACTCCCTTGCTTAAATCACTATATTCTCTCTCATTTCAGGCAGGCTTCTCCTCAAAAAGTTTATAATGGGGAAAAAAAGACAGAAAAGAGAGTATTTTAAAGTACTTTTTTGCATTCCACATGCCCATAGACTTGCCCAAAAGTTAAGAAACACGGAGCTTCCCAGTAGGTTTCCCAACAGGTAAAAAGGATATCAAACAAGAAAATCATATTTCATATCTCAACATTCTTCTTCATTGTAAAGTTAAATGGAACTCAACCTGCATTAGAAATTAGCCTTTGAATTTAAGCCTGTGTAGCAGTGGTATCCAAAGTGGGGTTAGAATGACAGTATATTGCTGCATTGCAATTAATAATAAGAATTGTTACTTCTGTTTGGTTTTTATCTTATTGTGTTACTTTTTAAAAAATCTCTATGATAAATATACATTGTACATTGAAACAGTATTCTGAGGGAGCATGCTTGCATTTTTTTTCTTACTACCAGAAAATACTAAGAAGTAAAGACAAATCTTCACGGTCCTGAAAAACTTATTTTTACCACCATGTTTTATCACAGGTCTTAAGAGTACTGAACACAAGACCATACACTGAGCCTCAGTACTTACAGGAAGACATCGTTGATCTTTGAATTTCCTGTAAGTATATCCTCAAATGTGTTCCCTGAACTGCTACCAAGATATCTCAGTTACTCAGAGTTACTCTACTGAGTAACTGAGTAGTGAGCAATTACAAGACCCTAATTATCACCAGAACAGATGATGCTTTTGTTCACCGTATTTTTTCAATTCATTTCTTGTTAATGTTTTGCTGAGTACATCCATGGGTTAATCTTTCAGAAATACATATCCTAAGACACTGCATATCTAAAAATATATTTTGTTTTCATACTAGTTGTTTACTCAGGCTAAGTATAGAATTCTAGGTTTAAAATCCTTTCACCTTCTCACTTTTCTAAAACAAATTTGATTTTCTTTTTTCTCTTTTAATCTCTGTAAATTTTTTTTAGAATTTATTTCTATCCTTAATAGATGGGATTTTTATTTTTTATTTTTATCCTTTATAAAAGTATATTATTTATTTCAGGTTACCCTAAAAGTAGAACCTAAGACAGGAATTAAGATACATCCAGTTTATTTGGAAGATGATACCATGAAGCAAGAGTAAGGGAGCAGACAGGGCAAGACAGAAAGGGGAAAAGGCAATATAAGGTGTATTATTGAGATTGCTGATGTAGCCACTGAATAGTCAATTACACCAGGACCTCTGAAAGGAATTCAGATGGCCTCTTATGACTGTTCATCTGAAGGACAGGAGTTTGGGATATTTACCCATTGCTCCCAAGCTCCATTGATAGAGGGCTGTCACTAAGTGTTCTGTTTCTCTAAACTTCCAAGATTCTCTTAGCTGGAGGATTAGGGTTTCTAGAACTCTCAAGAAAATACTGAGACAGAGAAGAGAGGAGATACGCACTTCTGAGGTAAGACTTGGTTAGCATACTAAGCACTGCAACTGAAATCATAGGTTAGGGTTTAACAAAGAGAACTACAGTTTAAAAAAAAAAGTCTTCTTAAGTATATAGTTGAAAGAAAAAAAATGACATGAAATTGTTATGGAGACCTAATTGACTCTTATCCTAAGTTTTGCTGAACTCAGAAAACTAGCACTAACAAATACCCAGTTCCTGATGGCCAACACTTATTTGTCAATTAGGCCCATCCCCTTTATTTGCTTTACCCCCATTTTCAATTCTTCATTAATATTTGTGGGTCCTCTCTCCAGAATACAACTGAATCTGATAATTTTTGTCACCTATACTCCTAAAGCCCTAGTCTAAATCACTATCATTTCTCACCTGTACCCCCACTGCAATTCTGCTCAGATTTCCCAGCCTTGACTCCTGACCCCCCTGATCCATTCTCTACATAGTCTAACCTTCCCAGATCTGTAATCCTTCACTGACTATACAGCAGACACTTGAACTGCCTCTACGTGTCAAGGTCATTCTACCTTTGTCCTCACTACCACTTTTACTTTTTTTGAGAATGTGATTCCCTCAAATTTTCCAAGGGTGGCCAGTTTGGGGTTCAGGTCTCAATTCAAATGTGCTCTCTGCAGTCAGGCTCACTCTGACTATAGGCTCAAAGACCACTTCCATGCTATAAGTCTATCATATCTTCCTTTTTGTCAGCCTTCCCTTGAATTTAACACTTCTGATAATAGCTCACTTATCCAAGTGTGTACATTTACAGTGCTGTCTCTCATAGAATATAAAGGACACTCTCTTGTTTATATTCTATTCCAGTGCCTGGTCTCTAGTAGGTAATTAATATGTTTTAAGTGACTAATATATCTAAATCAGTTTAAATTCTACGATCAAGCACTATAATCAGTCACTTGCTTAAAACTCCCAGTGACTTGACCCTCTTTCCATTCATTGTTTTCATGCTTATTGTCTACAACATAATCTAATAACTCTCCACCAAGCTGGTACAAGGACTATTGTGCTTTAGCATATTGGGAGAAAAATACCTCTACATTGACTGGTCTCAGTTTAATTAACACTTTTTCCGTGTGGACCTTAGCAATGTCTAGAAAAGTACTTTATTCCTTGACCTCTATCTCCCACGCCCACCCTCACTCTCCTAGTTGACCATTTACAATCTCAGACTTTTGCATATCAAACACCACATGCCATTGTTGGCCTTTCTTTTTTCACTGAGAAAAGAGAGACAGTTAAAAGAGAGTTTCCATTAAGTTTCTACCACCGTTCCTGTTGTTAAAAGATAACCTGAGGCATACTGAAAACTTTAAGAGTCTATTTGAGCAAAAATTGATTTGAATCAGGCAGCATCCAACCCAGCAGACAGAAAGGAGCTTCAAGGGTCTGTCCAGAAAAAAAAAACAAAAAGCAGGTTGGTTATTGCAAAGTTGCTTTCCTTTGGGAAATGGCAGAAGTCTATCAGTCAGATGACCTAACTAGTGCTGATCGAAGGATTACTCATTGACTGGTTTAAGATTCCAATTCTGGGAGAGCCAAAACTGTAATTATGTTACCTCCCATTTTGGCAATGTGGGGCTTAGCATAAACAAGTTTTGGGGGGCCTGCTGTCCTGTTTTTAATACTACATACTTGTCTTATTTGTGGCCATAGACTGTACCTTCTCCCTGTATAATGACGAACCATCTCAGCTCCTAGTTAAGGCCAACCTCTCTATTTGGTCACTGGATACTGTTGGGAAAATATAACTAAACACAAAACTTCCTGCCAACCCAGAAAACCACTTCACAAAAGAAGAGAAAGAAAACAGTTTTGTTATTGAATAAGAATTAAACCAGAATGTGCTGTATATCAAAGGCAGTCCACTAAAGATAGACAGAAATCTCACCCTTTTATATAAGCCAAGCAGATACAACCCATTGCATACGTGCTCTCAAGACAAACTATTCCTCAAGTAAGAGGACCTGATAGCACCATTGGTTACACATAGTTCATTCTAAAGTCACCTGGTAATTGTGACCACCTGTGTTAGCTAACTGGCTTTATCCAAAGGAAAATAAACTTCTTATGTCTTTATGACATAAGGCAGTTTTGTAATTTGGAGTGTGGCATCTACTGAAGTTAGGCACCCACCTTCCCTCAGAAAGTGGGAGATAAGAGCTTTATATTCCTTGATGGTTACATTTCAAAGGGATGCCTCCTAGGTCCTTGAGAAAAACACTCCTTGGCTGTAAAACCAGCAAGAGATTTATTTAGCTTTTAAAATGATTTACGTACACATCAAAGGGGTAGAGAAAGAATTTACAATGACCTAAAAAAAATTCTATCTAAAAATGTTATAAGAAAGGGGCAGAGAGAGGGAGCCTTTTTCCCTTTTATCATAAGGAAAATTATTATTTTTTCTTTCAATCTCTATTTACCCTTACAATGTCATCCCTTTATTGCTTCTGTATCATCAGATATTTCTTTTCTTCTAGATTGTTCCCATAGCCATCCAAACATTCTATACTTTCTCTCACTCAATGAAAATAAAAAAAATAAATTCACTACCAATTCCACTTTCTAGGCTTTTATAGCCCCAATCCTTCTCTTTACACAAGACTCCTTAAAAGAAATTTCCATATACACTGTGTCCAATTTCTATATAAGCTATATCCAATATCTCTTTCCAGGCCCCCTTGAACCCACTCCATGTTGCTGAATACTCATCTTTCTTTACCTGAACTTGTTTTCCTTCTATCTCTAGCTAATATTCCTGGGTAAACTCTGCTGGATTACCCTCATCTAAATATACCAACATATTAACACTGGAGTCTGCTCAGTCCTTAAACTGGGTATCTTTCTATCAGTATTTATATTTACTCCTTTGGTGATGTCTTACAGTTTCATCATTTCCCATTTCCCTCATTTTACATACCATATACATACTTATATTAATCATTCACAAATTTCTATTTCTAGCCTACATCTCTCCTTTGAACAACAGACTCATGAATCCAAATGAATATCAAACAAGCATCAGCAATTTAATGCACCTGGAGCTGATCTCCTCCTATTCCCTACACATCTGCTCTTTCCACAGTCTTCTATATTTTTGTAAATGGTAAACCTGATCTTCTAGTAGCTCAGGTTCCAAATTTGGAGCTATTGCAACACCTCCTCAACATCCTCCTATTCTCCTTTCCCTGCTTAACTTTTCTCCTTTGCTTTTATGACTTATGTTGTACCTTTTACGTATTTATCTTGATTACTTTCAACCTCCTTCAAGAAAGTAAGCTTCATGAAAAAATATGTTTTCTTCATCACTGTATTCCTAGTGTCTGGTACAACTAGTGCTTAATAAGTATCGGTTGAATTAATAAATAAAAATGAATAACTTTTTCTATATTAGCCAACTTTTAATTTTAGCTGCCTGAATAATAGACTGTGAAGGAGTAAAGAAGAAATATGTTGAGCTACTAAGATGGATAACTCTGAGAAATCTAATTTAGTTAGTTCAAAAGTAAATGTGTAAAGCATTCCCAGTGAAATTCATTAAGAATTAAAAATGTCCACACCTGTTCTTGTAGCTTTAACTCTAATTAGATGGATTATAATAATAACTGATCAGAAGGACTTTTTATACATAAAATTCAATTTCATCAGTAAAAATACATCATGTTTATTCAGAGATATTTATATCCTCTTTGGAGTAGGTCATTTGCAATGCTTCATAAATGTTTTTGTTTCTTCCCCTCACCCACCCCCGCTAGTTAGCTTCTCTTCTATTATAGCTTCAGGTAATCTTATTGGCTCTGACAATTAATTTTTTCCCAATTTTACCTTCCTTTGTGATAAAAAGAAATGAGCTTTCCCTGGAGTTAACTGTGAATGCTGTGGGGAGTACATACCTTTCCTTCAGACATGGGTTCGCTCTAAGCACTCTAGACTGATTTCACAATGTTTAGACATGATTGTGTGATGACTCTTTAAAAATCTGTTTATGTTCTCTGTGTCAAACAAAGCTAATGTAATCTTTAATATCTAAGTAGAAACAATAATATTTATGAGTAAATGTGTTTTTCTTTGGCTTTAACTTCAATCATTTGAGCCCACAAAGTCACACTTCTCTTGATTATAATAAGATCTAACAGGTAGTATTTTTAAGTACGTTTTAAAATTGATATCATTATAAAAAACCTAGTCATTCATTTTGCAATGAAATAGTTTCACTGATGTTATTAAATAACTATATTAAATTAATAAGAATTTAATCAATCCAATAGTAACATTAAATTGAGCTATGTTTTTTGATTACTTATATGAGCTAAGCACGATAGTTTGCGCATATCTAAGATATACTATGCAAGAATATCTTTTACAAGAATACTATGCAATATTACACTAATTTTATTCCCATTTTTCAAATGAATAAACTGAGCTGTAGAGATTAAACGTACTTTTGAGCCCTAAGTTAGTACTAAGTAGAAGAACAGGGGTTTACAAATTATGTGATCTGACTTCCCTCTGCATGCAAAACCAGTGTATTCTTGGGCACAACGCCTGAAGGATAGAAGCAAACACAAGACTACTGTGCACAGATGCACACTTGGTGTCTTGAAGCTCTAGACACTGCCTTCTTACAATTTAAGATGTGAAAGGTATGCAGTGAAGGTGCAATGATGCAGCCTCAAATACAATTAGAATGATCAAATTCTCTCTTTGTTCTTCCATGTGGTAGATAGGATTCACAAGCCATTATTAACTAGCATTAACAACATTGCTCATGAGTATTTATTAATTTCATTTGGTGAATATAGTACATATATAAATTATATACTTTACAAAGCTAGATTTACTGACTAGAATTATTTAGAAATGTGGTCGATCATTTTGTTTATGGCTATTATAATTTATGTAGTTATTTGCCATGTCTATCCACATTTTATTTGCTTTGATATAAACCTATTTTTGAAATAGGTTTGGTGAAATGCAGCACACAAAGAGATATGTAGACACTTTTATTTGTGGAATACTCTAGATTTTCATATATTAAGAGTTTTAAGAAAAGACAGTCAAGGCACTTGGTAAAAAATACTGCAGATGCAGATAAAGATTAATAGATTTGTTTCATTAGAAAATATTCTGTTCTATAATTTAATAATCTGTGACAATGATAAATGTCACATAAATTTTACACATTACTTCGATATATATTAATGGAACAAAAGCCAAGAAGTGCAAGAACCAAAATACCCATATTTAAATGATATAATTTAAATAATATAATTTTCCCAAACAATAATTATTCTAAAAGAAGTAGTACTCTGCTTAGAAAGTTAATAAAATCTTTAAAAATATAATATTAAAAAGTAAGCATTAAAGTGAAAATAAATATGGTTTTGAATACTGGAATTTGCATTTAAGAAATCTGAATTCCATTGAGGATTAAAAATTAGATTGTGACTCTTTTCCTCATTGTGCACTATAATCACAGTGCTTCCACTGTATATTCTAGAAATAACGAGTATGTGATTATTTTTCTGAGATTTTAAACATGTTAACACTACTTAAATGGACGATAATATTTGACCAGAAAACTCTTGATTTTAATTTAAAAATTTATGTTTTAAAGTCTACTTCTGTCAGCTTTGAATCCACAGTTGAGAACGGGAAAATTCATAAATATGGTTTACATAATATACTATGATCATTTGAAACATATATTCCAGTTTCTGCTGATGCCAGCTACTATATCTCTCTGAAGGTTCATGTTGGAAGCCCTTTACCTTTTTACTGTGTTTGTATAGACAGCTGCAAGCATGTTAAAAGTTTTGCTCAGATGAAATCATTCTCCCCTGCAAAATACATAGTCTCTGTATGTTACTAATATGTTATGTTTGTATCATAGGGGATTGAGAATAGCTCTGTTAACTATTTCTCTTCAAATGATATATGTATTCTTTCTGGCCTCCAGCATAATTCGTTAATTAGTAGAATTATCCTGGAAATAGAATAATCTATTCTTTTTTTAGAGACTGAGGAGAAAGGAAATGAATAGGTTTCATATATATAATTTTATCCTGGTACTTAATGCATGCTCAAATTCAGTCATTCATTTTGCTGAATAAAGAAATAATCCTGATTTTTAAAATATTCCTATCGAATATAAAATAACCAGGCTTTAATGCACTGATACTAGCAAACCGTCTAAGTTTTAGTAAGAGTAGAGCCTATATTTTATGTTTCCTCATTTTCTCTTTAGTGTATACCATATTTTCTGGTGCTCAGAAGGAAGAGTTGCTAAAAACATCTGGTGAATGAATGAACATATACAAATTCTTATTCAATGCTCACTAAAAATGTTAGAAATATTTCAGAGAAAAGATTAAATGGTAATTTAAGTTTAAAACAAGATAAAATAAATACAAGTTTAAATGGACAATGGTGATATTTTCTACATAGATTTTTATGATGGAGCAAAGTGATCATAGAGATTATACCTTAAATAATAAAAATTAAGTTGTCAACACTGTAATATTTGGTGGCAAACACATAATGTAATATCTATAGAGCCTTTTCACAGTTAACCATTTTTTGACTGAATGGAGTGAGATTAGATATAATGCTTAAATATTTACAAGCATAGGGACACTGAAATGATTGATAATTTGGCAAATACTAATTGCATACTGGTAAAAATTCTTTTAAGGGAGTAGAAGCAATGTTGATATCTCAAGATAGTCATTAAGTGTTTCACAGTATCATGAAATTTCTAAACAGATATTATTAAAATTCATGTTATATCACATTTTTTAGAGGGGTAATAATTCTCAAATTTCTAAAAAAAAACAACTTTTCCTCAATTTGTCTTTATGGATTGTTACAAATCTTAACTCAGTTGATAAAACCAAGTGATAAATAGGCTGCCTATTTTATCTAACTACAACATATAGCTTTAGAGATTTAGATTGAATTTTTAGTTGTACTCAGATTGATGTGTTACCAGGGTAATTTTCTCAGTAAAGAAGATTTACTTTAAAATGTGAATAGAGCTTAAAAGTTTTAATTCTAGTATTGTATAGCTTTCTTATTCAGGTTTCTATTTTTAAATTTCATATACACATATACATATATACACATGTGTTTACATATATGCGATATATATATATATAAAGAAAACACAAATATATTTTTTTCAAATAGATTATCCTTATATTGATAATAAAAGCCCATGACTTACTTATTTGTAGTCTCGACTGATAGTTCATCGTTGTGCAAACAAAATTGTCTGATTCTAAGATCGAGTTGAATGCAAGCTGTAATACACATTTAATAACATTACAACACTAAATATATTCATTTATTTTATTCCTTTTATTTTATTTTTTTTTTACTGAAGTTGAGTTGATTTACAATGCTGTGCCAATCTCTGCTGTACAGCAAAGCAGAGTTTTACACATAGAGACATTCTTTTCGTAATATTCTTTTCCATTCATTGATTTTAAAAGAAAAGCTTATTAAAATATCTGCATTTCAAAGTACGAAAATATGAATACAATGAACCCAGAAATGTTTAATACTGATGGCTCTTTCTATATGGTAGTTGTTCAATAATTAACATATACCTAACACTATTACAAAATGGGAGAAAAAGCTGAAAACAAAATCCAGAATACTAGTTAATCTTGTGGAATATGAGATATAGGCATTCAAGGCGGGGTAGTCTCCAAGAAATATTCCATTTTTAAACTATTTTTTACCTGTTAATATACATTTTACTTAACTATATCAAATATGTAGAATAGACATAACTTTTTATTTAATCATAATGCAAACTGCTTTCTCTTGTCATCCTCTAACTATATTTGTAGTAAATTTATCCTTCTCCTCCCTGGTAGTAAATTTCTGGTTGAAAACTCAGCAAGTTCCATGAGTATTCTGAGTAATAACATCATTAAAGAAACTTTCAGTTGCAATATGGTCTCTGTATAGAGATTAAAATCTGCATGTTCCAGTCTTCACAAGTAGATAAGCCTTCCCCTCTTTTTCCTTCTGCTAAGGTCTATTGATGGCAGCTACCTATTATCTGGAAAATGTGGGTGGTCAGTTTGGCTTTTTCTTTCAGTTTAACTCAACCCCAATTTGCTATTTGATAGTTTCCCTCCAGAATGGGATGAGAGAAATTTCCTTTCAGGGGACTAGCTACTTCTTACCTAGATGAGTGGCTTCCTTGTTTCTAGGTCCCAAAGATAGTATAAAGTGCCATTTTCTTTGGGACAGTATAAAGTCCCAAAGACGGTATAAGGTGGGGGAAACTTTTAGTTGTTATTATTTTTACAACTTCTTTTATCTTTCTTTTTTATTTTTCACTTTTGGGGAGGCCCTTATCTTTGGAGACTCGTCACTGCAATGCTATTGATATAACATGGGCAAAGCATACTGTCCTTTAAAATATTCCCTCGGCTTTTGGATTTCTGGAGCCACTTACCCTCAGCACAATTCTCTATTTTAAGGTTAGCTGGTTAGAAGTTTAATTCCATCTGCAGCTTTAATTTCCTTTTCCTGTGTGATGCTAACATATTTGAAGGCATAACACCAGGGATTACGATGTGCACATCTTCGGTGAGCGTTAATCTAACTATCACAATCTAACTATCACAGATGTATATGGAATATTTCATAAATAAACACTATCTTTGAAGATGCTGACTACACATCAGACAAATTCAAACACAAATCAAGAGTATTAATAATGCCAGCCAGTCAAGAATTCAAGTAAAAATACATTTCTTGAAATTTTTCAGATGTAAGAGATAATTCTTAGTAACACTTTAATATTTCATCTTTTAAGTAATGAATAACTTGCTATCTCAATGATTATATAATTTTTAAAACTAAAAGGCAATTGACAAAAAATTATTTTGATAGATAATCTAACTAAATACTTGAACCTATGTCAGATCAACAAACAAAAGTGTGAGGGCACTGAGAATTTGAAAAATATAGTATTTTTCTTAGGATGATCAACAACTGAAGTATCAGGAACTGCTGATGAGTTTGTTAAGAGATTTTCCTAACATGGTTCAGCTGAATTCAAATTGCATGATGAATTTAAGGAGGCTGAAAGAATGATTTCCGTAAATGGACATAAACATTTCATCCTTGGGAATTTGTTGTTCAACCACTCCAGACCACCTGATATCACAAATTAAACAATAAAGCATGGTATTTAAGATAAAGTTATGAATCGACATGTCCATTGCTCAAATCCTGGCTCTGATACTCATCACTCTAATTTTTGCCATCCCACTTAATTTCCCTTGTTTCTGTTTCTTCACATAAACCCATTGTTGTGAAGACTAAACTAGTTAATATATACGGAATTTCTTAAAATTTTGTGGAAAGCCTTCAGTTTGTGGAAAGCCTTCAGCTAAGTTCAGTACTTAGGTGTAAGCTCCTGGGAGAGAGAGAATAATATGAGAAATTAAGAGAATTTTTTTTCATTCAAATTATTAACGTGTCCCAGATACGACTACTTGTTGTTAAGATGAATTATAATTATACAATATTTAGGTCTTAGTGTATCAGAATTACTGTGCCATATTCTTCATTTTATGCTGAGTCAAGATTTAGACAGAGTGGGACTCCACAGGATACAAGAGAAAACATTATCTTTTGTCATGCTTCTTAACCCATTCTGAGAGGCTAATTATTTCCCTTCTTCTGATAAAATTCAAGGAATTTTTCATTACTTTTGTGGTTTCTCAATACAACAACAAAAATTCCTCAGTTACTTTCAGCCTCACAAAAGATTTATGTCATCAATAATTAAATTATCCTGTGTAATAGTGAAACTAAATTTTGTTTAAAGATTTTCTTTTTCACTGACTTGGGCCTATTTCCAGCTGGAGATCTAAATAGGAAATAGATGTTTGAGAGACTTTTCCTCTTTTCTTACTTTGGTCTTTTATTTTTCTCCCTTGCTTATTAAGCGTGAAGCATGACCTCCCTGGGGAAACAGTGAAAGAGGAGGTTAGAAAAGAAAGTTTAAAGGGCAGAAACATTTTTACTCACCTGGTTGTATAATGATTTAATTTTGGCTCCCTAAGGGCTTGGAATCTGGCCAAAGATAACTGTATATTAGGGTACATTTTAAGTTTCTTAACTTGAAACTTGACTGCTCAGAGAATATTGAAATTCCATTTTCTTGACCAAAGCAATGTATTTTCTTAGGGCTGAGTGTTTATGATTTTCTCAGTACCTGGACATCCAGAGGTTTGCTTTTGTCTCTTCCAGACAATCGTCTGAAGCAGCACTTTAAATGTCATCAGCCTGGCTCCCTCTTTGCAAGGCACACGTCTGGTATATGAGAAACAATCCAAAATTATACAAGTGTAGCTAGCTTCCAATGAAGTCTTTCCTTTCTCCCTATTTTGCCATCTTAGGAAGATATGAAAACCTCAGGCTACCCAGACAGGAGTTGAACATTATTTACTGTTCCCAAACTCCAGGGATATTTGTCAGCATGATGAGAGATGTCCTATCTGTCCACTCATAAGCAGAAGAAGGAAAAAGACAGGGAACATCTAATTTTTCTTTTCAAGTGTACTTTTTTTCTTTCCTCGTTAACGTCAACTCTTTTATACCCTCAATAGGAAGATAGACTGAGGATAGAAGTAATTATGAAAACAGTACTTAAAATAAATAAATAAAAAGTTCAACCACTTCTTTCTTAAATCCCTAAAAGGTACCTAGTATTCCATTTTAGAATATAGGAATACTTGCCATATATCTTTTAGCCCAATCTTTTGATGTCTTGTTATAGATTGAATGTTTGTGTCCCCCCAAAATTCTTATATTGAAGCCCTAACCTCCAGTGTGATGGTATTTCAAGCTGGGGTCTTTGGGAGGTCATTAGGGTTAAATCTGGTCATGCGGTTGGGGCCCTCATGACACGATTAGTGGCCATATATGAAGAGGAAAAGAGAGAGCTCTTTCTCCACCACCTCTACCCTCTACTGTGCACAATAGGAAAGGAAAGGCCATACAAAGTCAGCTTTTCCTCTACAATGTTTATACATTTATTGTCACCTTATGTGAGGCAATCACAAACTCTGAATAAATTGTGAACTACTCATACATTCCTTTCACATTAAAAAAATCTGAAAACAGTCAAACTTATTTTTCACATTTTCGCTCAATGTAAGATAGTTTTTTAAAATGTTCAAAAATTTTGGCATTGCCATGCTTCTGAATTTGCTGCTTTAGGTGTTTCATAAGTTGACATAATATTTTCTTTTATTTGTATTCTTATTTTGTATAATTGGTTTTTTGTAATGTTATCCTCATGTACAAATTGAAATAAATTCTCCTTTGCAATGGAGATGAATTTAGCTTGTCAAAATTAAAATGCTTCTCTAGTTTATTATCAAAATATATGAGTTTTTACAAAGAAGAATTGATAAAGATTCTCTCTGATGGACTTGTTTCTGTTTCCCCAGTGGAATATGCGTGAGGGCACACTCCCAAGTGAATGCAACTGGAGTCAGCCTCATTTAAGAGAAGAAATTGATTCCAGAATTTTATTAGATGTACTAAATCCACATTAAATATTGAATCCCTCAATTCAATATAAACAGTCATAACCAAATGGAAGACTTATACAGAAGAAACATTTTTAAAAGTCTGAAATATTTCTTACTTCTTTGCATTCTTGGTAATTATTTTCTAATTAGATTTTACGGACTTCATTTTTATTTTAATGGAACAGTTTTCCCTTAAGGCCTACATGAATAATGTATGATTCAAATCTGGAAGTGTGTAAACACAAGCAAAATTATTTTAGTACAGCAAATTCTTAGGAACAAAAATTAATTATTGAAGAAGACTGAAAAATATTTTCTTTTGCTGTTTATGATTTTAAATGTAATCCTGTAAAGGGTAGTTTAACAATAGGTAGATATTATGTCTATAAAATTATAATGATTATACAGTCATTAACGATCATGGCCTTGAAAACGTTTTTGAAAATCTGAACATCACTAATAATGCATATTTATTTTTCCCCTGAGATTCAGTAGTAACTCTGAAAATTAAAACTATACTATAAAAATTGAATAAAGTTAAAAATTTGAAAACATGTTAAGCCATGACCTGGGCAGCGTAAAAGATCAATGCTAGGTTAGAATGATTGACAAGTGTTATCTGATAGGAAGAACATCTGGGTTTGAACTTGGGCCTAGAAATGAGGCTAAACTTAGTGTTTTATCTATATCTATCTATCTATCGAACTTTTTCTACAAAAGTTGAACAGGATCTATTAAAAATCAAGTTTGACTCTAAGAAGCAGTGGCCTAGAATGACAAAAATCACAATTCTCTTTTTGAAAGTAGTATTAATCTTGTGTAAGAATGAGTCTAAACTCAAAAACTAAAGTAGGTTCTGTTTCTTTCCAACACTATTTGCTATCTACCCTCTTTTACTTGGCTTTTGTACCCACTGTACAATACTTCAATATCAGTATACACTATATGCCAAGATACAATATACTATTGAATACGATACTCTGATTAGTCATTAATTTTAAAAATGTCTAATTTGAGGACATTGAGGTTCAAAAAAATAAAGGCGTTTCCAGGATGACATACCTAGGATAAACTTGTGTGTCTCTATACCAAAATGCAGCTTTTCTCTGCAGTGTATAATCTTCCTCTTTAAGGATCACACTGTAAAATGTTGCTGTGTACATTGTTTAACTAGGAAGTTTTTTGAAACGTTATTTGATTCACCTGTCATATCTTCTTTATAATAGTCTATGCTTTTTGTTTTTTTTTAATTTGGAACTTTGTAAAATCACTGTTTCTCATTGAGGTTGAGGATTTACAAAATAATCTATGTACAATTACATAGAAGATATGATAATATTGTAATTCTCACATTATCAACACTTAAAAACAGTCTATAACTGTTCTATAAACAACTCTGGTTTGGAAATCTTCTGCCATCTTCCTAGTTGTTCATTGTTTATTTAATCTCTTTTATATTGTCCATTGTTCCCCAATAGTCTTTAGTTGTAGTTGATAGATTATTTTCAGTGCTTTTCAGTCTTCTATCTCTATTGATACTTTAAAGTATAGGGCCTTCATAAATTCTATTTTCATAAGTGTAGCTGTTTAGTTTACTGTTTGCTACCACCTTATACAATATATACAAATGCAAGAGGTAAGATCCTTCTCTAATAAATTATTTTCATTTTTTGATGCTTGTTTAATAGCTTGTCTTAATAGAAGAAATCTGCTTCCTAAATTTAGTCTGATATCACTGTGTCTTCAGGGTGGAAAAGACGAGAGAGGTCTTTGGAGTCTCTTTTATAAGGGCATTGATCCCACTTATGTGAGCTCTACACCTCCCAAAGACATCACCTCCTAATACCATCAAAATGGGGGTTAAGATTTCAAGGTAGGAATTTGGAAAGAGGTCCAAACATTTCAGTTCACAATAATAACTATGCTTTGACAGGAAAGTGTTGACTGCTATGTAAAAATGATTAATTTTCTTATTCTATGGCTATTTCTAATTTATTAGAAAATCTTGCTTCAACCAGGAGCAACAAAATGAAAAATTACCATTTTACTCCTCTTACTTTTATAGTTTAACTCTATTTGCTCAATTTATCCTTACTTTTGCCTTCCTGTATTTCACCAGTTCTAAATGGCCACAGTAATGTCCTTTCCCTTTTAATAAATAATTCTCTGTCATCAACTTCCAACACAAATACCCTAATTTTTGGATCAAACAATTCCTCAGCCCTTCAACTTGAACAGAGCTCTTCATCTTATAAATGCCAGAGGAATTACCTTCAGAAGAATAATTCGTGTGGAACTGATTTCTGGGAAATATCTTATGTGCACATTTTCCTATTGTTTTGATATGTTATATCCCTAACTGTTCTTTAATTTTGCATATATGTCTTGTTTCCATAGTCAGACTGTGTGTTCTCTAATAAAAGAGATTAGGTTTTGTACTCTTTAGAAATCAAAGAGCACATTGCTTTTTAAAAATTATTTGTTTAAAAATATTAATTGACTATGTATGCTGTGCTAAGCATTGTTCTTCGATCCTGAAATGTGACACAGAAGTAAGCAAATGTTCTGCAGTGGGACTTTTTACATGTGATCTTTATAGTATTCATCACAATTAAAATTACATGTTTAACTGCACATTCATTTGTTTAATATTTAGGTCCCCAAATTCTGTAAGCCAAACATGGGAGTAGACCCTTTTTAATTTGTCACTGAAATATTAGTGCCTAGGCTGTATCTGATCAGTAAGTACCAATATCTGTTGAATGAACTAGATGCTTAATAAACATTCCCTCAGGAAAAAATTGTGGGGAAAAACTAGTTATAGAGAAAAAGAGAAAAATAGCAAATTAAGTATAATTTTGAAGTTGAGATCCTTATGGCAAAATTTAGTCTTTATCTGAGAGGAAAAGCATTTTCTAAATATTGCATATTCTAAGAAATTTTAAAATATCATTGTAACAAATTAGAAGTGGGTGGTGCTACATGACACCCATCTGGACAAAAAGAAAATACAGCGGTCCAAAAAAAGAGTCAGGGCTTCCCTGGTGGCGCAGTGGTTGAGAGTCCACCTGCCAATGCAGAGGACACGGGTTCGTGCCCCGGTCCGGGAAGATCCCACATGCCGCGAAGTGGCTAGGCCCGTGAGCCATGGCCGCTGAGCCTGAGCGTCCGGAGCCTGTGCTCTGCAACGGGAGAGGCCACAACAGTGAGAGGCCCATGTACCGCAAAAAAAAAAAAAAAAAAAAAAGAGTCAAACACTTCAGCTAAAACTGTGATTCCTAAAGCTAAAATCAATATTTACTGGTAAAAACGTAGTTATATATTATTTTGCTTAAATTTTAAATAATATTCTCTTATGCTATTTTGTGTAAGGGTTTCTTGTACTGTTTATTTTACAAAAACAAAGCACTTTTATGGTTATAAAATTGTCTACTGAAGTTATTCAATGTTAAAAGAAAGCCCCCAATTTTTATTTAGCAGTGTATTTTGTGACTTTCAATTTCTTGTAGCATTTACAGAAAGGTGAGTAAACTGAATTAAGAATTTAGCTAAAAATCTCATTATCATTTACTTATAAATTGGTCTTAATTAGTTGATTTCTTTTTATTCCCATGTTTACTAGAAAATGCATTTTCTGCATTTTGGATGCAGGTATTGTTGGCAATACAGGCCGTATTGGTTTCTATGGTATTTCTTTAAAGGGAGATTTTTATAGTTATTATATTTGTATTATTCAATTGAATTCAATTAATACATAAAATACCATGTTAAGTAATTTCAAGGATGGAAATATATTAATAAACAGGTCCTTGTTTCTATCATATGTACACTATACTTATAGTAATTATGATCAATTCTGGAATATATACAATTAAAGGAAAAATGGACATTTTGCCAGAAAGGGTACCAAAATGTCTTTGTAGTTCTGCAAAACAGAATATCAAAGTTGAAGCCTCATATTCAGGCCTCAGGCTAACTCCCTTCAAGTTTGCAAAGGGTCAACAAGCACAAGAGAAAGGACATTATGACAGGGAGTGAAAAGCAAGAACAACCATAGGAACACAGGGAGCTGTGAAGATTAACTACCATCTGGGATGTCAGCACTGATAGAGGCAGGACAGAAATGTTTAAAATACCATGATTAATTGCTTAGTGAGATCTATACAAGTGTGGATATATGATTACATAATTTATTATTTATCTTATTTTAATGATGAAAAATCTAAGTATCTCTTTTTATATTAAAAATACTACTATATATAATATAAATAAGTATCATTAACAAAAAAGTCTTCATGAAGAAACAAAATACTAGGTTAGATTTAAAAATAAAATATTCCTGGTCAAGCACTGATCAGTACTAGATAGGTTCAAGTCTAGTTTGCCTTTTAATGATTAGAATACAGGGAATTGGTTATACTCTTGTTGGAAAGCTGAAAGTAAGATAGAACACTGAAGCAGCAAGCAGCGACTATCCACAGTGTATGAGGAAATAGGCAAATAACCAGCACAACCCCACTTTCAGGGATTATAGGTTAACAAAATTAGCATTAATTATGTTAAGTTTTTTGGTTTTGTTTTCCCCGTAAAGACTTGCAAGTAACGTAAGAATATTTTAGTACAGAAACTTGCACCACCTAACTTGTCAAGCTTCATCTATGGACCTTAATTTCTTTAAAGTGAGAATCTGTGGTAGCCTTTTCTGTTTCTAAAATGTTATGATAATATAATACCCACATATTGAGTAGTAAACTATTTTCCACAAAATTTTGATGCAGGTATGTGCATTTTATGGGTAAACAAAAACACAAACAAAATATGGTATCCAGGAAACAGACCTGACTGCAGTTTTACACGCATGCATTCTATTCTTGGCTGGAGCAGTAGCAGTAATATGAAGTTAAGGACACTAAACGTCTGTGACAATCAACTGGTTCATCTAAAAAATAATAATAACAAAAATAACTACCTTGTAAGTTATAAGATTAGATAAATTAATATGAATAGTCTAATACATTCCTGAAACTTAGTAAGCATGTAATAAAACAGTTGCAAGACTGATGTTGGCAGTTATTTTAAGATTTCATTGATTTAACTCTAATCCATGAAATTTGTAAGGCAACAAAACAACATTACAATCAACTTATTTAATCCTGCAGCCAAATTATTGATAAAATTATACAAGTTTTAATATGTAATCGGAATAATTCAGAAAAATGGCTGGATAAATGTCATTTCAAAACATTTTAATTCAGAGACACTGTAAAATGATAAAAATGCTTTCTGTTTATATGCTTTTTTTATGTGATGACTTCTAGGAATTCAGTTACTGTTTATTTATGTCTCCAGAAAAACAGTTTACAAATTATTCAATCTCTATTATATTATTTATCATTTAATTACATATTCCTGACTTAAGCAAAACTTACTAACCTAAAATGGTACTGCAACTTAGTATTATGAAAATCAAATGTTTTGTTAATATTTTAATACCCTTTTATGTACATTTAAAATGCATTTGTTTACATTTAAATACTAGCAGAAATGTGTGCAGTCCTAGTCACATATTACTTTGCACATATCTATAAGCATTCATTTATTTTGTAATTATTCAGGGCACTTCCTAGGTGTCTGATGCTGTGCTAGTGGTACATACTTTGAAATACACAACACTAATTTCCAAAAGAAGCACAGAATGTATTGGAGATAAATGCCAGTTATCATAAAATAGGAAATATTCTATAACACAAGGATGTTGCAAAGTGAAAGAATCAGTACATATCTGTCAATATCTAGATTTCACAATGCAATACAATCTTAAAAATAAGTATGAATTCACTAAGAAAGAGTAAATGGGTGTAATGATAATGGTTTAGTATGGGAAGGTATAGAGACCAAAATGATGATGAGTAGTGAAAATAGTAACTACTCTAGTATAGTAGAAGCTTATGTATATGTATATGTAGTATGGGTACCAGGATGAAAAGAGGTGAGTGGATGATAACAATGAAAGATATGGTGTGGAATTACAAGCCATTAAATTTTTCTTTTTATTGTGATAAAATATATTTTGTATTTTCCCTTTTGGTGGGCATTCAAGTTTACTTTTAACTATTTTGCTGTGTTTTTATGTTTTGGCAACACATTCATTACTACAACCAAACATCATATACAGACATACCTTGAAGATACTGCACATTTGATTCCAGACTACCACAATAAAGTGAATATCACAATAAAGCAAGTCACACAAAATTTTTGGTTTCCCAGTACATATAAAAGTTGTTTATGCTATACTGTAGTCTATTAAGTGTGCAATTTATGTCTAAAAAAACAATATGCATACCTTAATATAAAAATATTTGTTGCTTAAAAGATGTTAACCGTCATCTGAGCCTTCAGTGAGTCTTAGTAGTAACGTCAAAGATCACTGATCACAGATCACCACAACAAATATAATACTAATGAAAATTTTTGAAATATTGCAAATATTACCAAATGTGACACAGAGACATGAAGTGAGCAAATGCTTATTGGAAAAATGGCACCGATAGACTCGCTTGAGGCAAACCTTCATTCTGTAAAAAAACCACTTATTTGCAAAGCTCAATAAAACAAAGTGCAATAAAATGAGGTCTGCCTCTACATGTAAGCATACATTTATCATTATATATTTTTAAAATAAATTTCAGGTATATATATTGCACATCATGAAATTTCTGGGTGATAAATTTTAATTTGTCTTGACACAGTTTTCTTAAGGTGATGCAGGTGATCACACTTCAATTACCAACACTGGCAATAACTTATGACATTAAAGAAAATGGAGAATTACAACAACCCGATTCAGGCAGGACTACTTAAATGACCCATACATTTGAGGAATAAAAGTTTTGTTTACTGCACCACACAAAGGTCAATGACCAGCTGAGGTACTCATTGAGGACAAAGAGACTATGGAATGGGTAATGAAAGAAGGTACTTATAAATACAAGTTACAGTGTGTAACTAAGCAGTTGCAGAATGAGGACCGTAATTTTCTTTTTTTTTTTGCGGTACGCGGGCCTCTCACTGCTTCGGCCTCTCCCATTGTGGAGCACAGGCTCCGGACGCGCAGGCCCAGTGGCCATGGCTCACGGGCCCAGCCGCTCCGCGGCATGTGGGATCTTCCTGGACCGGGGCACGAACCCGCGTCCCCTCCATCAGCAGGCGGACTCTCAACCACTGCGCCACCAGGGAAGCCCAGGACTGTAATTATTAAAGAGTATTTCTTCCTTATGAATATAAATATATTTATTATGAATGTATCTGTGTGTATACAGCATGCATTTCTGTATTCTTCCCTTTCTTATCCCCGTATAATCTAACATAACATTCATTAATAATAATTAAATTAAATGATAGTATTTTTAAGTTGCAGGATATCAGTAAGAGTGAACATCACCCAAGGACTTTAAATCCTCTCTTGGGAAAAGTGTTAGAATGTTTTCAGTTGGATCAGAATTGCTGTATCATGTTAGGTGAACTTTGCCTTTGCTACTGTCTTTATTTGGAGTTTAAGTATGATTTAAAAAGATGTGTATGGTGCCAAGGTGACAAAGGGTGGACAATGATGGTAAGTTCTGTTTGTCAACTTGGGTAGGCTACAGTATCCAGGCTTTCAATTAAATGCTAATCTAGGTATTGCTATGAAGGTAATTTGTAGATGTGGTTAACATCTACAATCTAATTGCCCATATGTAAAGGAGATTATCCTCTTTTATCTGGGTGGGTCTCATTCAATTAATAGAAGGCCTTGAGAGCAAAACCAGGGTTTCCCCGAGGAAGAAGAAAATCTGCCTCTAATATTAGCTCCTGCCTGAGAGTCTCTAGCCTGCTCTGGTCTACCCTACAGATTTTGGATTTGCCAGTCCTCACACTCACGTAAGCCAGGTCAAAAATAATAGTCTGCTGATACTTATGTAGGCATATTTTTGGAATCTTTCTCATTATTGTCGTATAATTTAAATGCGACTTTTGTTCCAAGTCTGTATGTTAATATATTTGCAGAATAAATTCAAAAGTGTCCTAATTAGGATATGAAGATAGAAATAAATTGCATATTGTGACTTGAATTAATATTCAATTTTTAATTTAATTTTGATTCTGTAGATCTACAAAAAGCCACAAATTATTGTACAATTTTATTTCCTTTAAATCTTAGAAACAATCTATTCATACTCTAAAATTATTATTTATAGTATCATTATTTAGTTCATAATGTGCAGATACCATATTGCACACAGCATTTGCCAAGCTATAATTCATTATTAACATTAAAATGCAACTTGAGAGGTCAGCTAGTTAATTCATCAAACTTCAGGAATAAGTGGCAGATAAAAATGAAGAGTTACACTAATTTTCAAAACCTAGAAAAAAAGAATACTAACAACCCTGCTTTATAATACTGAAACATGCCATTAGAATTAATCAAATGTTCCACATAATGACAACATATAATAAACATTAATTAAGGAATACTTATCCATTTTGTTTATACAAGTGTGACCAGGGTAGGCAATACAATGGTAAATAAAAATGAAAATTATAAAGCATCTGTGATTAACTTTGACAAAGTCATCTCTACAATGCAATTTCTAAGGTTTATAAAAACTGATTAAAAGAATGTACATATTTAACAAATGCATGTATATATTTGTATGTTTGTGAGAGATATTTCTTCTGATGCCACAGGTTCATAAATTTCCCTGTAAAGAACCATTGATCTTGGGCTGCCCTACAGAGATATATTTGCAGGGCCACCATGCCCAAGGCATTGTAGTGGTTACAGTGATTTACCTTCAGGTAGAGGTCAGGAAGAACCCAACAAGGAAGCAGGTCCCTGACCCCTTTGAGACCACTGAAGCAGGCTGTTGGAGGGAAGTGGGAAAGGATCATTGGATGATGAGAAGAAGCTCTTGTAGTCTGCTTCCAGAAGCAGTGCCTGGCAAGGAATCTAGGGTTCTATTCTACTACTAAGGGGTAGAAGGCACCCCAGAAGGTACCTAACTGCCTTGCCAGTCATAGCACCCTCCCCTGTGTGTGTGCACATTTCCCATCCTGGCCAATGACTGCTTGTCAATGCACCACCTACTGCTGCATTTACCATCCCTTACATACCTTTGGGTCCTTCTTCTTACACACCAGGAGTTTCCCGGCACTCTCTTCTTACCAAAGTATGCCACAAACTGCTTTTTTGCATAACCTGTTGAAAAAGTAGTTGATAAGCTTCTGTTTCCTGAAACGTCACCTTTAGTGATCTCCCATTTCATGGGCAACACTCCTCTTCCTTCTTTAAAGAACAGAGAGAAAAGCTAACTTCTTTAATGTTTCCTCTTCTCTCTCTCTCTCTCTCTCTCTCTCTCTCTCTCTCTCTCTCTCCCACTTTCTCCCTTTTTGGCAAGATCATTGAAGTTACCTTCTGGTTAACCCTCAAATTTCATACTTTGGAAAGAATTACAAAAGTCATTTATTTTTCTTACTTTTATCAAACACCCAAGTGTTTAGTAAATGCTGATAATTTAGTTCCAGATATCATTTGAAAACTTTGTTTGCAAACCTAGTAGTTATTCTTTGTACAAAAGCCCCAGGTTTTCAAGAATCAATTATTTTCAAATGCAAAATGGAAGATTGCTGTGTTTTTACATTAGGAAACCTTTTATAGTAACCTTGCAGAACTGAAATTTGTAGAGTTGGACATTAACTGTTAACTGAGAACACTCAGCTGTTGCGAACTCAAAAAAAATTTAAATAATATATGAAATGTCACAGATTTGTGTCATAGTATATGGGATGATAATTTTAAAGATGTGCTATAATTACATATTCCATGGAGGAACAGAGGTCTTCCATTTAAATATAGCAATGCCATCCCATACATTTAAAGTTCCCTGTCATATCAGATTTCCATTATATTTTTGTGACCGGTGAAAAATAAGCAATAAACAAAAACGTTGATAAGGTCACACACCTGTTATGCTGTCTTCAGTCTGAGACACTTTAGTGTCATAAAGATGCTGACAAAGGGAAAGGGCTTTTAAGAAAATTCAGTAGTATGATTAAGGAGCTAGGAAGTTAGACTTAAAATGAGGGATTAAAAGGATGAAATACGTTCACTAAACTGAATTGTGACAAAGTAGGATGAGCCAAGTTATCTGTTTAGGAAAATCTGGAAGTTATAAATGACAAAGAGGTTGCAGTGCTATTTTGCATGCACACATATGCAGACATACATACACATGCATATTTTCTGGAATAATTGCCATCGTTCCTTTGGTAAGATTTTAATATAATAAATTTTCAAAAACTAAAAGTATTAAAAATAAAATTTCCATAAGATTACCCATATAATTAATTGTATTTTTAAATTATTGATTTAAAATTCTAAGAGAAAGACACCTTCCCATATTAATTGCCAATATATCTACAGTAAAATTTTTTTATGGTTCAGCTTGGTGTATTAAGCAGAGCACAAGCTGTGCAAAACGTCCTGTTTGACAATTTCACATCTGTCACGAGCTAGCAAATAGTCTCTTAACCTCTCCCAGCCTTAGTTTCTTGATCTATATAATAAGGACATTGCATTGGATGTCTTAAAAACTTTTCTGGTGTAATATTCAAATTTTTATTAAAATAAAATTTAAAGTATTGACTATTGGTGACATTTCTTTGAATTAAAAACAATGAGTATACAAAGTATTTTAAAATGTTTTTAAAAAAGAGCTCTTTAATAAAATATTGTGATTTAGAAAGCAATAAGAAGAGAGGCCAAAAAAGATTGAAGCCTTCTCTCTTTCCCAAGTCCTTAATTAAAAAGATTAAACAAATAAATTAAGAATTCTCTTTTAGGTGAAGTGGAATTTAAGCTTGTCAACAATTTCTGTAGAGTATTTATTATAGGAGTTGTTATCATTGCCTGAGAAGCCAGGGAACCCAGAAACAAGTGCGGAAAAGACACACATTTATCAGGTGACATGACAATTTTGACATGTGTATTGAATCCCTTCAGCGGTGTGTTGATGAGGATTGCATTGCCTATCGGCTTCATGAGTATATTTGAGGAGCTAATTTATGGGACCCTTACATTGGAAGGAGACTTTCTTTTTGAGTGAAATAAAACTTACTCTTTGTATATGGGCAATATTTGCTTTTCCTGCACTTTATTGGGGGGAGCAAAATAATTGTAATTACAAAAATAATGAGAAGTTTTGAGGACCTTATCTATTCATTTCCTGAATGACCAGTGGTACGGTTCCCAACATGACTGAAAAACTCGCTGCTGTAAGTAGCTTATATTTTGTTAGGTAAAATTTAAAAAGCAAACCAATAAATATTTAATATGGTAAGAAATATGTATAAGTGCTACTAATAAAAATAATATATAGAAATAATTGATAGCATGATTCTGGGAGAGAGGGATTGCTTTTGTAGACAAGGTGGTCAGGATAATGCCTGTCTGAGACTGTGACATTAGTAATCAGAGTTAATATAGTTAAAGTGGAAACCAGGAAATTACGTTAAAATATGAGAGAAGACTATTTCAAGATAAAATGACTTTATGAAATGAAAAATCATATCATTTCATATTTAAAACTTTAAATATAAGCAATAAAAACAAAATGGTTATTTCTTAGAAGTGAATTAAGGCTACAGATGTCAAAAAGATAAAATATCTCTCAACGGAGCAAGGATATGAAGAAATAAAATCTACAATTGAAAAGAAATGCATTTGAAGGAAAAACCCTAGAGACCTACTGTGCAAGTAGAAATTTTAGAATTGATAAAATGAACAGATGCTGGACTAATAAATCTTAATAATTAATAGAAGAAAATGTATTTTAGCTAAATAAATATTCCAGTGTTAGAATTGAAATGGATCTTTAAGTTCCTGGCATTTTAAGTAGAAAAGGCATATGCCCAGATGAATTATGGTGACATTTATGGATCAAAAGAAGAAACAGAAAATCTAATGTAAGTATATGTGTATATATATAATATAACAAGAACATATATATGTATATAACAAGAATACATGTATATATAACAAGAACAAATTACCTAGAAAAGGCAGACTAATAAGCTTTTTCATTTTCAACAGTAGAAGCTAGAAGACATTTGAACACCATTTATAGATAATTGAGGGAAAATTTATTTTGAGCTAAGAATTATATGTACCTCTTTAGAGAAGAACAAAGATGACAAGTTCAGATGTTTAATGATTCAGATAGTAGGGCTTCTATAAACTGTAGGAAACACAAAATTGCTTTAGGAAAGTAAGTAAGAACAAAATCTCAAGAGAAGAAAAGACAAAAGGGAACATTAAAGTCACTAGTGATAAATCTGTGATATTTAGAGTTACATCTAAATGTATCATGAGAACATGATAAGAGTTTTAGTATTGATAGTAATTTCAGATTATTGGATTAAAAGGAATAAAAAGAGCTATTGTAAAAATTTTTTAAAGTTTGGTAGCTTGATATTAGCTTTTCTAACTTATTTTTGCAAGACTTAATAGTTCATTGGGTAAAGAAAAGTGTAGAGTTGGGGTGACGGTAGTGGAAAGTCAAAATATCTTGGTGTTACCAAGGTATGTATAAATTAACTCAATTTTATATAATAATAGAGAAAATTACATTTTTTGATAGTTATGAGCTCAATAAACACATCTTGGTGAATTTATTTGATTATTAGAAATATAATGTGTCATATTGTGTGTTATAATGTGTTCCAGGAATATTTTTAACAATATTCTATGCTCTTTATATTCAACCACTGATTTTAAGCTTTTTATCTTTCTGATCTATTGATCAGCATCTTTGTTTTATTTATCTTTCAAGATCTTTCAATAAGCATCTTTGTTTTATTTCTCTTTCAAACAGATTTATTCAATCTTAGGTTAATAGACTTATTCAATCTAAAATCTTGCAATAAATATTCCTCATTTGATTTATTTTAATTTCTATTTTATTGAATGGAAAATTTATAAATATTAATATATATCATACATAATACTAATGAAGCTCTTTAGAAGAACATAATATAATCTTTAATAAAATATTAAAAATAGTTAATTTCTTATCTCTAGAGAATTATGCTTATGAAAATCAGTTATGGCAAGCTGGAAAATAACATTTCTTCCAAGTGACTTGAATATGAACAATTTAAAAGATTCGAGTAGAAGTGAATTCAAATGGGATAAACTCTTCTCATGTGAATTTGTGACTCTCTTTGATTTGCCCTAATTCTGATAAATCTAGAAACTCCTTTATTGCCAGGTATATGTTTCAATTGATCTGACACATTTCAATAGAATGTTTGTCTAATGTGAGGACCCTAATGGTTCATGAGCAGCGTAACAATCTGACTACTAATAACTAAATGCAGTTAGAAGTAGAACATTAAAATAATCTTGTTTTGTAAAATCACTTCTCAAAGTAGGAGAGGAGAAGAAAACTTTATTTTTACTGGCTAATGTGTGAGAATTTATTTAATGTTAGTGTCTTTTGTAAGAAAATTTTATATCACCAAGTAACACAACCTTTATGCTAAGAGTGGAAAAGTAAGCTCTTAATATTCCAGATATCTGTGTTCTAAAATTTAAATATTTAAATGATTTTATTAGGTTTTAACACATATTGAGTTAACTGCATTGAAATACCCATACTACAAAATAACAAACAAATATTTTCTTCTCTTGTACATTTCAGTTAAAACAACCCTCTCTCTAGCCTACTACTTTTCAGAATAAGGATTTTGCTCCAAATTACTATTTTAATAGTGAAAAGGTGAACACTAACTTCTTCAATTTCTATGTATTCCAACTTCAACAATTCAAAGGCAACTACTGCCTAGGGACTTCCCTGGTGGTCCAGTGGTAAAGAATCCGCCTTACAATGCAGGGGACGCGGGTTCAATCCCTGGTCGGGGAACTAAGATCCCACATGCTTCAGGGCAACTAAGCCCATGTGCCACAATTACTGAATTTGTGCGCTTCAACTAGAGCCCGCATGCCACAAACTAGAGCCCATGTGCTCTGGAACCCGCACGCCACAACTACAGAGCCCACATGCCCTGGAGCCTGTGTGCCACAACTAGAGAAGAGAAAACCCACATGCCACAACTAGAGAGAAACCCGCACACCACAACGAAGAGTCTATGAGCCACAAGGAAAGATCCTGCATGCCTCAACGATGATCCTGCATACCACAACTAACACCCGACACAGCCAAAAATAAATAAAAAATAATAAAACAAAACAAAAGCAACCACTCCCATCTCTACACCTCCATCTGTGAAGAGTGGTCTAGAGAGGAGGTTGTTTTAACTGAAATGTACAAGAGAAGAAAATGATATTTTTGTTTGTTATTTTGTAGTATGGGTATTTCAATGCAGTTAACTCAATATGTGTTAAAACCTAAAATTAACCTAGTAGTAATAAAATCATTTAAATATTTAATTTTTAGAACACAGATATTTCTGAAAAGTATCCCTTATTAAGAGAAAATAATTATATTTGAATTCCCTTAGCACCAGTATATTAAGAAGAAGGCAGAGTCAACTACATCATAAAGTGTTAATTCCACACTGCAGTAAAGAGACAAAAACAGAAATGATACAGAAGGTATAGAAAGCCTATTCTTTGAGAACTGCACAATTGTGAGCAGAAGAAAAGAGGTAGAGGAATTGATCATCCAACTGCCTGGCATCATGTACATGGACTGTAGTATCAAAGTGTGAGGCCTGGGTGATAGGTTGAAGGGAACACTGAAAACCATCAACTCCACATGTAGGCTGAGAGACTAACCAATTAGGTCCTTCTGAGCCAACCTCAATTCTCTTTTGGCTTGAAGATTACCCAGAGAGACCACCTTGTCCCCACAGAGGGACAAAGAATGCCGTTTAAGGTGCTACCCATGAATAAGATATAGTGGTAGCTTGAAGGAGAATCTGCTGTGTTCTGTGACCAGAGATCCTAGAGCAACCTTCTCATACTGAGAGACAATGAGAGTCACTGCTAGAACACAAACATATACACCAAACTGGCAACATATTCATGGGGCTAGGTGCAAAATGAAAATGAGGTACCTCTTGCTACATTTTTAAAAGAATTTCAATATGGTGACAGCAGCATTAAACCAAGGGTAAGGCCCTTCTGAGTGTGGGCTGTGCATGACTGCACAGGTCACACACCCATGAAGCTAGCTCAGCATATACACAGAACCAGTGAGAACCCAGGTAGGACTGAGTCACTACGGAGGATAGGGATCCTATCTCGACAGCTAGGCAGTCAACAACAAAGCAGAAAAAGAATATCCTAGTGGAAGCAACAGGACATGGTGGATAATACAGAGACCTGCAGATAACCTTAGGGTTCTCTCCTGCACATGAAATAGTGTAAGCCCCTTCCCCAATTTCCAGATGCCACATTAGAAAAGAAGAAATAAGAAAGAGCCAAGAAATCTAAAAGACTAGATATGTATCCTTAAAAAATGGTTTATGTTAGTTCATCATCATATTTTGAATGGAGGGGCTGTAAGAAAAGCAATTCAATTATTTAGTAAAAAGAAACTACAATTATTTGGTTACATTTCAGTGTCGTGTGAAACTTCAATGAAATTGTTTCGTTTATCAACTTCAGTAAAAAGTCCAAATAAATTTTAAGTGTGACACTATTTTTCTAATTGAAATTACATCCTTTATTTTTGAAAAAGAAAACAAAATGTTAATTTTCTTTTTCATCTGAATTGCCTTGTTGAAAGAACTTCACGACATAGTGTTTATTTAAAAACATTTAATAAGGTTTTCAGTAATGGTTAAATTAGATGACTTAGGATAAGCAGAATTAACTACGAAAAAAACCTACATTATTATCTCATGAATTTTCATAAACATTCACACATTTCTTTTATAAGACTACAGTACAAAAAATAAACAACTCTGATTTGAATGATTTTTACTACCTTGAAGATATTACACATAAAATACTTTTCAAATTAAGAAGTTTAAAAATCCCTGGGGAAAATTTAAAATATATGAAATTTATAGGCACTGATATTTAAAATAAAAAATGCACAAAACCATCAACAGAGAAGGGAGAAAGAATAGCATCTGGTTTCAAAGTAATTTCCCTGCATGTGCTGTACATATGTGCCAAGAATGAGATATTTTCTTATAACAGACAGTTCATTTCCTTCAGAAATGTTCAGAGGAAAGAGTAATGGTAGAAAAGAAGCAGTTAGCAAGAGGAGAGGGGTTAAATGAGAATTCTTTCCAAGAATAGATTGATAGAAGCAGTTATAACATCAAATAGAGAATGGTTCAGTGTGAGTGATGGTGGTTGGTGGCTGTGATATGACAAGGATAAGGTGGCAAGAAATGAAGTTATATGCTGAAATTCACTTTATATTTGACATTGTGATACGTCCTCTTTGTCCCTCACAGAAGGTTTCATATCTGTCTCTCTACACATTTCTTTAATCCTTCTATATTACTACACCTGTGACTATAATTTTTGGCCATTCAGTTAGTGACATTTCCAGCCGAAATTCAAATTCCACTGGAAATCTAAAACTACATTGGATTGTCTTTGTTTGTTGTGGCCTCTCCCGTTGCGGAGCACAGGCTCCGGATGTGCAGGCTCAGTGGCCATGGCTCACGGGCCTAGCCGCTCCATGGCATGTGGGATCTTCCCGGATCGGGGCATGAACCCGTGTCCCCTGCATTGGCAGGCGGACTCTCAACCACTGCACCACCAGGGAAGCCCTCTATTATACTCTTAATAAATTCCCAAAGATGAGAATTTTGTTTACCTATCAGGATATTTTTTACTCTTAAAATGTGTAGCATGTTGAAATGTTTAAAGCAAAACACATAAAAATAACATAGAACATTTGAAAATAGTGCATGATAACAACACATATTCAAGGTTCTCAATTAGAAATGCCTTATTTTCCAGAAACAAAGTAAGTACGATTTTTTTTAACATCTTTATTGGAGTATAATTGCTTTAAAATGGTGTGTTAGTTTCTGCTGTATAACAAGGTTATTCAGCTATGCATATAGATATATTCCCATATCTCCTCGCTCGTGTGTCTCTCTCCCTATCCTACCCCTCGAGGTAGTCACAAAGCACCAGGCTGATCTCCCTGTGCTATGTGGCTGCTTCCCACTAGCTATCTATTTTACATCTGGTAGTGTATATATGTCCAGGCAACTCTCTAACTTTGTCCCAGCTTACACTTTCCTCTTCCCGTATCCTCAAGTCCATTCTCTGTGTCTCCGTCTTTATTCCTGTCCTGCCCCTAGGTTCTTCAGAACCTTTATTTATTTATTTTTTTAGATTCCATATATATGTGTTACCCTACAGATTTTGTTTTTCTCTTTCTGACTTACTTCACTCTGTATGACAGACTCTAGGTCCATCCACATCACTACAAAAAACTCAGTTTCGTTTCATTTTATCGCTGAATAATATTCCATTGTATATATGTGCCACATCTTCTTTATCCATCCGTCGATGGACACTTAGGTTGCTTCCATGTCCTGGCTATTGTAAATAGAGCTGCAATGAACATTATGGTACATGACTCTTTTTGAATTATGGTTTTCTCAGGGTATATGCCTAGTAGTGGGATTGCTGGGTCATATGGTAGTTATATTTTTAGCTTTTTAAGGAGCCTCCATACTGTTCTCCATAGTGGCTGTATCAATTTATATTCCCTCCAACAGTGCAAGAGGGTTCCCTTTTCTCCACACCCTCTCCAGCATTTATTGTTTGTAGATATTTTGATGATGGCCATTCGGACCAGTGTGAGGTGATACCTCATGGTAGTTTTGATTTGCATTTCTCTAATGATTAGTGATGTTGAGCATCCTTTCATGTGTTTGTTGGCAATCTGTATATCTTCTTTGGAGAAATATTTAGGTCTTCTGCCCATTTTTGGATTGGGTAGTTTCTTTTTTTGATATTGAGCTGCAAGAGCTGCCTGTAAATTTTGGAGATTAATCCTTTGTCAGTTGCTTCATTTGCAAACATTTTCTCCCATTCTGAGGGTTGTCTTTTCGTCTTGTTTATGGTTTCCTTTGTTATGCAAAAGCTTTGAAGTTTCATTAGGTCCCACTTTTTTATTTTTATTTCCATTTCTCTAGGAGGTGGGTCAAAAAGGATCTTGCTATGATTTATGTCATAGAGTGTTCTGCCTATGTTTTCCTCTAAGAGTTTTATAGTGTCTGGCCTTACATTTAGGTCCTTAATCCATTTTGAGTTTATTTTTGTGTATGGTGTTAGGGAGTGTTCTAATTTCATTCTTTTACATGTAAAAAGCTGTCCAGTTTTTGCAGCACCATTTATTGAAGAGGCTGCATTTTCTCCATTGTGTATTCTTGCCTCCTTTATCAAAAATACGGTGACCATATGTGTGTGGGTTTATCTCTGGGCTTTCTATCCTGTTCCATTAATCTATATTTATGTTTTTGTGCCAGTACCATACTGTCTTGAACACTGTAGCTTTGTAGTATAGTCTGAAGTCTGGGAGACTAATTCCTCAGCTCTGTTTTTTCTCTCTCAAGATTGCTTTGGCTATTCGGGGCCTTTTGTCTTTCCAAACAAATTGTGAATTTTTTTGTTCTAGATCTAAGAAAAATGCCAATGGTAGTTTGATAGGGACAGCAACGAATCTGTAGATTGCTTTGGGTACTACAGTCATTTTCACAATGTTGATTCTTCCAATCCAGGAACATGGTATACCTTTCCATCTGTTTGTATCATCTTTAGTTTCTTTCATCGTCATAGTTTTCTACATACACGTCTTTTGTCTCCTTAGGTAGGTTTATCCCGAGGTATTTTATTGTTTATGTTGCAATGGTAAATGGGAGTGTTTAATTCCTCTTTCAGATTTTTCATCATTAGTGTATCGGAATGTCAGAGATTTCTGTGCATTAATTTTGTATCCTGATACTTTACTGAATTCATTGATTAGCTCTGGTAGTTTTCTGGTAGCATCTTTAGGATTCTCTATGTATAGTATCATGCCATCTGAAAATAGTGACAGCTTTACTTCCTCATTTCCGATTTGGATTCCTTTTTCTTCTCTGATTGCTGTGGCTAAAACTTCCAAAACTATGTTGAGTAATAGTGGTGAGAGAGAACAACCTTGTCTTGTTCCTGATCTTAGAGGAAATAGTTTCAGTTTTTCACCATTGAGAATGATGTTGGCTGTGGGTTTGTCATATATGGCCTTTATTATGTTGAGGAATTTCCCTCTATGCCTACTTTCTGGAGGGTTTTTATCATAAATGGGTGTTGAATTTTGTCGAAAGCTTTTCTGTGTCTTTTGAGATTATCATATGGTTTTTATCCCTCAATTTGTTAATATGGTGTATCACATTGACTGATTTGCATATACTGAAGAATCCTTACATTCCTGATATAAACCCTACTTGATCATGGTGTATGATCCTTTTAATGTGCTGTTAGATTCTGTTTCCTAGTATTTTGTTGAGGATTTGTGCATCTCATCTATGTTCATCAGTGATATTGGCCTGTAGTTTTCGTTTTTTGTGACATCTTTTTCTGGTTTTGGTATCAGGGTAATGGTGGCCTTGTAGAATGAGAGTTCCTCTCTCTGCTATGTTTTGGAGGAGTTTGAGGATAGGTGTTAGCTGTTCCCTAAATGTTTGATAGAATTCACCTGTGAAGCCATCTGGTCTTGGGCTTTTCTTTGTTGGAAGATTTTTAATCACAGTTTCAATTTCAGTACTTGTAGTTGGTCTATTCATATTTTCTATTTCTTCCTGGTTCAGTTGGAAGTTTGTACTTTTCTAAGAATTTGTTCATTTCTTCCAGGTTGTCCATTTTATTGGTATATAGTTGCTTGTAGTAATCTCTCATGATCTTTTGTATTTCTGCAGTGTCAGTTGTTAGTTCTTTTTCATGTCTAATTCTATTGATTTAAGTCTTCTCCTGTTTTTCCTTGATGACTCTGGCTAATGGTTTAACAATTTTGTTTATCTTCTCAAAGAATCAGCTTTTAGTTTTATGATCTTTGCTATTGATTTCTTTTTCATTTATTTCTGTTCTGATTTTAATAATTTCTTTCCTTCTGCTAACTTTGGATTTTTTGTTGTTCTTCCTTCTCTAATTGCTTTAGGTATAAGTTTAGGTTGTTTATTTGAGATTTTTCTTGTTTTTTGAGGTAGGATTATATTGCTATAAACTTCCCTCTTAGAACTGCTTTCACTGCATCCCATAGGTTTTGGGCTGTTGTGTTTTCATTGTCGTTTGTTTCTAGATGTTTGTTGAGTTCCTCTTTGATTTCTTTAGTGATCTCTTGGTTATTTAGTAGTGTATTGTATAGCCTCCATTTTGTTTGTATTTTTTACAGTTTTTTTCCCTGTAATTGTTACCTAGTCTCATACTGTTGTGGTCGGAAAAGACACTTGATATGATTTCAAATTTCCTAAATTACCAGGGCTTGATCTGTGGTCCAAGATATGATCTATGCTGGAGAATGTTCCAAGAGCACTTGAGAAAAGTGTATTCTGTTGTTTTTGGATGGAATGTCCTATAAATATCAATGAAGTCCATCTTGTTTAATGTGTCATTTAAAGCTTGTGTTTCCTTATTTATTTTCATTTTGGATGATCTGTCCATTGGAGAAAGTGGGGTGTTAAAGCCCCTTACTATTATTGTGTTACTTTCAATTTCCCCTTTTATGGCTGGTAGCCTTTGCCTTATGTATTGAAGTGCACCTATACTGGGGGCATAAATATTTACAATTGTTATATCTTCTTGGATTGATCCCTTGATCTTTTTGTAATGTCCTTCTTTGTCTCTCGTAATACTCGTTTTTTTAAAGTCTACTTTGTCTGATATGAGTATTGCTACTCCAGCTTTCTTTTGATTTCCATTTGCATGGAATATCTTTTTCCATCCCCTCACTTTTAGTCTGCATGTGTCCCTAGGTCTGAAATGGGTCTCTTGTAGACAGCATATATATGGGTCTTGTTTTTTTATCCATTCAGCCATCTGGGTCTTTTGCTTGGAGCATTTAATCCATTTACATTTAAGGTAATTATTGATATGTTCCTATTACCGTTTTCTTAATTGTTTTGGGTTTGTTACTGTAGGTCTTTTCTTTCTCTTGTCTTTCTTGCCTAGAGAAGTTCCTTTAGCATTTGTTGTAAAGCTGGTTTTGTGGTGCTGAATTCTCTTAGTTTTTGCTTGGCTGTAAAGATTTTAATTTCTCCGTCGAATCTGAATGAGATCCTTGCTGGGTAGAGTCATCTTGGTTGTATGTTTTCCCCTTTCATCACTTTAAATATGTCCTGCCACTCCCTTCTGGCTTGCAGAGTTTCTGCTGAAAGATTAGCTGTTAACCGTATGGGGTTTCCGTTGTATGTTACTTGCTGTTTTTTCCTTGCTGCTTTTAATATTTTTTCTTTGTTTTTAATATTTGATAGTTTAATTAATATGTGTCTTGGTGTGTTTCCCCTTGGATTTAACCTGTTTGGGACTCTGTGTTTCCTGGACTTGACTGACTATTTCCTTTCACATGTTAGTGAAGTTTTCAACTATAGTCTTGTCAAATATTTTCTCAAGGCCTTTCTTTTTCTCTTCTTCTTCTGGAACCCCTATAATCCGAATGTTGTGCATTTAATGTTGTCCCAGAGGTCTCTGAGACTGTCCTCAATTCTGTTAATTCTTTTTTTTCTTTATACTGCTCTGTGGCAGTTTTTTCCACTATTTTATCTTCCAGGTCACTTATCCATTCTGCCTCAGTTAATCTGCTATTGATTCCTTCTAGAGAATTTTTAATATAATTTATTTTGTTGTTCATCATTGTTTGCTCTTTACTGCCTCTAGGTCTTTGTTAAATATTTCTTGTATTTTCTCCATTCTATTTCCAACATTTTGGATCATGTTTACTATCATTACTCTGAATTCTTTTTCAGGTAGACTGCCTATTTCCTCTTCATTTGTTTGGTCTGGTGGTTTTTTTACCTTACTCCTTCATCTGCTGCATATTTCTCTGTCTTCTCATTTTGTTTAACTTACTGTGTTTGGGGGTCTCCTTTTCACAGGTTGTAGGTTCGTAGTTCCTGTTATTTTTGGTGTCTGCTCCCAGTGGGTGAGGTTGATTCAGTGGCTTGTGTAGGCTCCCCAGTGTAGGGGACTGGTGCCTGTGTTCTTGTGTTTGGGGCTGTATCTTGTCTTTCTGGTGGGCAGCGCTGCGTCCGGTGGTGTGTTTTGCAGCATCTGCGAACTTAGTATGACTTTAGGCAGCCTCTCTGCTAATGGGTGGGGTTGTGTTCCTGTCTTGCTATTTGTTTGGCATGGAATGTCCAGCACTGGAATTTGTTGGCCATTGGGTGGAGCGGGGTATTAGTGTTGAGACAGATATCTCTGGGAAAGCTCTCACTGACTGATATTACTTGGGGCTGGGAGGTTTCTGTTGGTCCAATATCCTGGACCCAGCCTTCCAACCTCTGAAGCTCAGGCCCGACACCCGACTGGAGTACCAAGACCCTGCCAGCCACACAGCTCAGAAGAAAACGAAGAGAGAAAAAAACAAAAACAAAAGCAAAGAAACGAACAGACAGAACTCTAGGACAAATGGTAAAAGCAAACCTATACAGACAAACTCAGACAAAGAAACATACACATACACACAGAAAGAGAAAAAGGAAAAAAGTACATATATATAAAAAAAAAAAAACAGAGAGCATCCAAACCAATAAACAGATCCACCAATGATAGTAAGCACTAAGTATTAAACTTAGATAAACATAAAACCAGAAACAAGTTAGATTTAGAAAGGAAAGCCCATGTCTACAGTTGCTCCCAAAGTCCACCGCATCAATTTTGGCAACATTCGCTGTCTATTCAGGTATTCTTCAGATGCAGGGTTTATCATATTGCTTGTGGGGATTTAATCTGTTGCTCCTGAGGCTGCACAGAGAAATTTCCCTTTCTCTTCTTTGTTTGCACAGATCTGGGGGTTCAGCTTGGTTTTGGCCCCACCTCTGTGTGTAGACCACCCTTAGGGGTCTGTTCCCCACCCTGACATGTGGGGGTTAAAGGAGCCACTGGTTAGGGCTCCCTTGCACACTCAGGCTGGGGGGAGGGAAGGGTACAGTAGTCATAATTGGAATGTGGGGTAAGCCTGAGGCGGCAGAGGCCGGTGTGATGTTGCAACAGCCTGAGGTGCGCTGTGTGTTCTCCTGGGGAAATTGTCCCTGGATCACGGGACCCTGGTGGTGGTGTGCTGCACAGACTCCTGGGGGTGTGTGTGGATAGTGACCTGTGATTACACCCAGGGTTCTTGGTGGCAGTGGCATCAGCCTTAGCAGTTCATGCCAGCCTCTGGGGTCTGAGTTGATAGCTGCAGCTCACGTGCATCTCTGGAGCTCGCTTAGGCAGTGCTCTGCCTTCTGTGGGCACACTGAGAAGGAATCCCCTCTCCTTGCGCATGCCGAAACAAAGGTCTCTTGCCTCTCTGGCAGGTCCAGACTTTTTCCTGGACTCCCTCTAGCTAGCTGTGGCACACTAGCCCCCTTCAGGCTGTCTTCATGCAGCCAACCACAGTCCTCTCCCTGGGGTCTGACCTCTGAGGCCCGAGCCTCAGCTCAACTCCCAGCCCCCGCCTGCCCCAGCAGGCGAGCTGAGCACCAACCTCCCAGGCTGGTGAGCACTGGTTGGCACCGATCCTCTGTGTGGGAATCTCTCCGCTTTGACCTCTGCACCCCTGTTGCTGTGCTCTCCTCTGTGCCTCTAGAGCTTCTCCCCCGTCCCCACCTTCCCACCAGTGAAGGGGCTCCCTAGTGTGTGGAAACTTTTCTTCCTTCAGAGCTCCCGCCCAGAGATGCGGGTCCTGTTCCTATTCTTTTGTCTCTGTTTTTTCTTTTGCCCTACCCAGGTACGTGGGGAGTTTCTTGCCTTTGGGGAAGTCTGAGGTCTTCTGCCAGCGTTCAGTAGGTGTTCTGTAGGAGTTGTTCCACATGTAGATGTATTTTTTGATGTATTTATGGGGAGGAAGGTGATCTCCACCTCTTAATCCTCCACCATCTTGAAGGTCTCTGACACATGTCTTCCTGATGGAGACTTCTATCATTATAAAATATCCTTCCTCAACGCTAATAATATTTTTTGTCTTTAAGTCTCTTTAGCTAATATTACTACTGTCATTGTAGCTTTGTTTCAGTACATATTAGCATGATGTAATTTTTTCCATATTTTTTAACCTTCAACCTATTATGTCTGAATCTAAAGGTTATCTCTTAAGGATAGCATAAAACTGGATCATTTTTAAAAAGCAATTGGGCAAATCTTTCTTTTATTTTCTATATTGCCCCTGTTCCCTTCTCTCTGGTAATCACTAATTTGTTCTCTATATCTGTGAGTCTGCTTCTTTTTTGTTTTATTCAGTAGTTTGTTGCATATTTTAGATTCCACATGTAAGTGGTATCATACAGTATTTGTCTTCCTCTGTCTGACTTATTTCACTTAGCATAATGTCCTCCAAGTCAATCCATGTGGCAAATGGGTGGCAAAATTTCATTCTTTTTTATGGCTGATATCCCATGTATATATGTATACCAAATCTTTACCCATTCATCTGTTAATGGACACTTAGACTGCTTCCATACCTTGGCAATTGTAAATAATGCTGCTATGAACATTGGAGTTCATGTATCTTTTCCAATTATTTGTTTTGCTGGGTCAGATGGTAGTCCTATTTGTGGTTTTTTGAGAAACCTCCATAGTGCTTTCAGTGTGGCCGCACCAATTTACATTCCCACCCACAGTACTGAAGGAGAGTTTCCTTTTCCCCACCTCCTTGCCAACATTTGTTATCTGTGTTCTTTTTGATGATAGCCATTCTGACAGATGTGAGGTGATATCTCATTGTGGTTTTGATTTGCATTTCCCTGATGATTAGCGATGTTGTGAACCTTTTGATGTGCCTGTTGGCCATCTGCATTTCCTCTTTGGAAAATTGTCTATTCAATTCTTCTGCCCATTTTAAAATTGGGTTGTTTATTTTTTTCTGATGTTGAGTTGTATGAACTGCTAATATATGTTGGCTAGTAACCCCTTATCAGTCATATCATTTGCAAGTATCTTCTCCCATTCAGTAAGTTGTTTTTGTTTTCCCAATGGTTTCCTTTGCTATGCAAAATGCTTTTAAGTTTAATTTGTTTATTTTTGCTCTTGTTTCATTTGCTTTAGGAGATGGATCTAAAAAATATTGCTGAGATTTATGTCAAAGAGTGTACTGCCTGTGTTTTCCTCTAGGAGATTTATGGTATCCAGTCTTACATTTAGGTCTTTAATCCATTTTGATTTTATTTTTATATACAGTGTTAGAGAATATTCTAATTTCATTCTTTTACAAGTAGCTGTCCAGTTTTCCCAGCACCACTTATCGAAGGGACTGTCCTTTCTCCATTGTATATTCTTGCCTCCTTTGTCATAGATTAATTGATCATAAGTGTGTGGGTTTATTTCTGGGCTTTCTATTCTGTTCCATTGATCCATGTGTCTGTTTTTGGGCCAGTAGCATACTCTTTTGATTATTGTAGCTTTGTAGTATAGTCTGAAGTGAGGGAGCATGATTCCTCCAGTTCTGTTTTTCTTTCTCAAGATTATTTTGGCTATTCAGGGTCTTTTGTGTTTCCATACAAAAGAAGCCCTAGCCACAGAAATCAAAGAAGAAAAACAAATAAAAGGAATCCAATTGCAAAGGAAGAAGTAAAAATGTCACTGTTTGCAGATGACATAATACTATTCATAGAAAATCCTAAACATGCTACCAGGAAACTACTAGAGCTCATCAATGAATTTGGTAAAGTTGCAGGATACAAAATTAATATACAGAAATCTGTTGCAGTTCTATACAATGAAAAGAGAAATTCCCCTATTCCTCCACTACTACCTTTGTCATATTAAATAAATATGTTCTAGTGCACTATTTTAATTACCTCTTTTCATTTAACATATGTTTTTTGACTTATTTTCTTAAAAGTTTTCTTGCCAATTATAAATAACATCTTAATTTTTATAATTATTTTGGATTAATATTGATACTTACATATTTCCAGTAGCATACTACAAAAATTTTGCTGCAGTATAACTCCTTCCACTCTCTTATTTTGTGTGTTATTATTCCATCATACAAATTACATCTTTACATACTGTAAGTCTATCAAGACAGTTGTATAATTATTGTTTATGCAGCAGTCTTTTCAAACAGATGGAAGAAGAAAAGAGTTTAAAAAATAAATTTATCATCTTTTTACTTATCCATGTAGTTAACTTTCCCAGTGGTCCTTAATTCTTCACTTGTATTCTAGCTATTGTTTGGTGTCCTTTCATTGCAGCCTGAGGGCCAAACTTAATATTTCTTGTGGGGCAGGTCCACCAGTAAAGAATTCTTCCATTTTTGTTTTCCTAAGAATGCTTTAATTTCTTCTTCATTATTAAAGGATAATTTTGTTGGATATAGACTGCTGGGTTAACTTTTTTTTTTTCTTTCAGTGCTTTTAATACATCATTTCATTAGCTTCTGACCTCCACCGTTTTTGAGGAGAAGTCTATTGCTAATCTATACAGGACCATGTGTACATGCAGAGTCATTTATCACTTGATATTTTCAAAAATATCCTTGGCTTTCCACAATTTGACTATTCTGTATATGGGTGTGGATCTCACTGAGTTTTGCCAATTCGAGTTTGTTGACTTCTGGATGTGTAAATTAGTTCTTAATCAAATTTTAGGAGGTTTTCAGACATATTTTTAGCCATTACTTATTCAAATATTATTTCTATTGCTTCTCAGCTGTATTCTGGGACCCCACTCTGTGTATGTTGGTATGCTTGACAGTGTCCCCATTGGTCACTGAGACGGCTAGTTTTTCTTCATTCTTTTTTCCTTGTGTTCCTTAATCTGGATAATTTTCAGTAACCTATATTCAACTTTGATGATTATTTCTTCTGCCAGTTCCAATCTTTTCAGCCCATGTAATGACTTTCTTTCATTTCAGTTACTATATTGTTCAAACCAGAATTCCTGTTTGATCATTTTCATATTTTCAAATTTTTATGGATTTCTTTTTTTGGTGATATATCATTCTCATACTTTCCTTTAATTCATTAGAAAAGATCTTTTTTTTAATTTTATATATTTATGACACTTGATTTAATGTATTGCTTTAGTAAGTGCAACATCTGAAATTTCTCAGGGATAGTTTTGTGAATACATTTTTACCCTGTGTGTGAGCCATACGCCCATATTTCTTTGCAAGTCTCATAATTTTCTGTTGAAAACTGGACATTTAAAATAAATAATAAGCAACTTTGGAAGTCAGATCCTCTCTCCTCTATTTGTTGTCTGCTTTTGTTGTGCTGTTACTGTTGTTTTTGCTACTGCCAATGGATTTTTTTCTTTAATTGATTTCTGTAATAATTCTATAAAGTCTAAATTATGTGTCATGTGTGGCCACTGAAATTACTACTGCATTAACTTCTACTATTGCATTTCCTTAAATGCCTTGAATCAATGTCTCCCACCTTTTTACAAGTACTGTGTACATTTTGAAGCATGCCTTAATTCTATGGCTGTTTACAACTCTGTCTTAGCCTTCATTTCCTGTTTTTGCAGATAATCAGCCAGAGGTGAGAGATTAGGACTTACTCTTTACCTTCTTTGCCATATTCACATCTCTGCACATATGTGTGGTCTTCTAGATATTCAGGAATATGTTGGAGTTTTTCAAAGCCCTCTATGAACATATAATTTATAGATCTTCCTTTTAACCTGTTTGGGTAGCTTATTGTTTGCTCTAGTTGGTATCACAGACTCAAGCAATTATTTCACAATGTTAAATAATTCTTCTGATTGTTTTTAACCAACACCATGGGTATAGAACTTTTCCCACTGAGAGTGTTCTGAGTCAGATCAAATAAAGACAAGCCCTGTAAATGGAGCTTTTCCAGGAAGTTTCCAGACATGTCAAATAGACAAATTCTCTGAGCATGGCCCTTTTGGGAAACTTCAAATTCAATCTGCTCCTTCCAGTGGCTGGTTTCACAATATCATGGTTTGAGGATGCTGGAAGTTAAGACAATCCCACAGGAAATAGGGCAAGGTAAAATGTCACAATTTCTGCTATTCTTAAAGAGGTCAGCCATTTTTCCTGAATAAATGATCACCTGATTTTTGCTAACCTTTGGTTAATTTCTTGAGTTAAGAACGTTTGATGATTTTCAATTTGTTTTGCAAGTTTTCCTTATTGCTTTTATGGAACAGCAGATTTTCAGACGGTCTTACTCTGACATTCCAGAAGTGTTTTCCCTTTGCCATGAATTCTGAGTCATATATCCCTTCTTTGTCCTGACTGGCAGCTGAATTTAACATCTGGTAGGACAAGAGTTTTCATAACTCCTATCTGCTAACACTGAATTACCTAAATTACAGACATTTCTCTTTCTGTATTTTTTTTGCAGTGAATTCCCCACCTGTTCTCTCAAGAAGGACAAGTGTCTGCAAGCAATTGTCATTGAGGAATCTTATGCTAACACAAAGGTTTATTACTTTATGTGATTTTAGAATACTGCATAAGAATTTTCTATGCTTAGATTTTTCTATGAGGAAAAAAAAATCACCATGTTATTTTTTAAAATTTATAAAGACTATTGCATTTTAAAAAGTAATTTTTAATATGTTTCTAAAGATATTTGGAAAATCATAAAATTGAGTTAATCTAAATTTTCAAAATATTCATGTTTCTCAACTGAAATTTGAAGATTAACTAACATCATGGTCACACATTTTTGAAACAACAAATTTTGCAGGTGAAATCTAGTTATACTTGCTTTCTGTTACCAGCTTTTAGATTTTATTATGCCCTCCACTAATTACGTAAATCAAAAATATGTATAATTATTTATATTATGAAATATGTAAAAGGCATTATACAATATTTTTGAAGCGACAGTTGTATAAATATTTGGAAATATCAATAAATTACATCAGATATTATAAACTTATGATATAATTGCAAGAATTAAAGATGATTAACCCTATAATTAGGACATTTATATTTAATGTGAATGGAGCAAAAACTCATATCTTTTATATCATTTTAAGATTCTTATGACTGTGAAGTTTTAAGTTTCTATAACATGTTGAATCTAATTATGTATCTTTAATATTAAAATTATATACATTTATAACATTATATTTTTACACTATATCCCTACTTTTATTAAAAGGCTCATCTTACTATTACATCTATCATTATGGCATATTTTATGTTTATCACTTATAAGCTACAGCTAAAGCAAAATTTAAAAACATAAAAATAGTTCCTTTAAGATTCATTATTTTCATATATATATATATATATATATATGAACTACTAGTTTCTCTGTTTTGCATTTCCATGTCCCATGTTTATTGGTTTAATGTCTGTGCTGCATGATAAACCATAAATATGATATCTGGGGTTTTACCTATTTTATACATTCTCAAATTTTTGGAATCCAACTATTCGTGTCATATAGTATATACTTATTCCTAGTAGTAGATGAATAAGGACTAACTGATATCACTTCATTAAAATTTCTTTTTTGCTTTTTTTATATTTTTCTCATCAAAATTGTTTTCAGTGTACCAGTTTCTCTTTCACACTCCATTGCATTCTTGTCATGGAAAGATATTAGTTGAATTCTGTGATGTAGGGCTATAGAATAATACAGCAAAATATCAATTCTGGTTTAATATTGTAAAATGACATCAAGTAATTTTAGAGGGATTCTTTCAGAGAGAAAAAAATTTACAATGAAATATAACCAGCCTGAACTGCTAAACATATCAAGTAAAAATATTGTAGCATCATTTTTCCCCCAGTTAATTGCTTGAGCTTCCACCTGCCCCATTAACAGGAAATATATCCCTCTAGGGATACAAAGTCTTCAAAATATCTCAAGAATGCTAGGGGCTGGTAATGTTCAAAGACATGTCAGAATCTGTTTTCCACCTCTAAGTGAAGAGAAAACAAAAGTTTCATCAGGTTGATAATGCCATGGATTTTGAAAAAGAATAAGAGAGAATCATAATGTTTTACTTTACTATTTCTATTTTTTGAAATGTGATCATTTTAAAAACACACACAAAAGTACAGAGAATGGCATAATGAGAACTTGTGTATGCATAATTCTGTTTTAACAATCATCAACAGTCTGCCATGCTTATTTCATTGATCTCCCCCTTTCTGCAGGAGGCAGGTGGCTAGAGTGTTTTAAAGTAAACCCAAGACATCAAATCATTTAACTATAAATGCCTCATTAGACATCTTTTGTAGGTAATGACATTTAGTAATTCTATAATACTGATATCACATTTAATAAGAATAAATATCACTACTGACTATTCTATTTCAATTTTTTTCTGATTGACTAAAAATGTGTATTTACAACCAGTTTGTCCTAATCAAGATCCAAATGAGATCTGCTTTTAACAATACATGTTATTGTTTTACACTGTTACATATTAAAATTATTGGAGATTGATCTAAAATAGTACAGGTGACTTGTAAACCAAACCTCATTGTACCAGCTTGCCTCATAATCCATGGAATGCATCAGTAGCCCACTACCACACAAGCCAATAAACGTGGCCATTTTGCTTTCCTGGACATTGTTCCCAGGACTCTGACTATTTCACTTTTGTATAATTCAGGCACAAAGGGTCTGGTTACATATTCTATTTCCAATGCAATGTGCCATTCATCCTATATTTATCCTTCTGCATGCCTCAGGTTGATGAATCATTCTGAGAAAGACACTGCAGGTGATTGCTAAGTGTTTTATACTGTAGCTATTAAAATTTAGCATCATTAAAAACACCCCAAATATACTGGCTTCAAACAATTTGTATTGGGCTAAGCTGGGCATCTCTACTTCTTGTTTTGACTGGCGTCACTTGTGTGTCTGTATCATTCCACCCATCTATGCTTTTCATCATAGGCTGGCCATTAGAGTGATCAGAAAAAATGAGCCAACTGTGTCTGTCTTTCATTACACATTCAAGCTTGGGTTTCATTATATGGTGGCAATTGAAGGGTTTTCATTATGCAAACATTTTTCACCTTCCTGCTTGCAACATGTTAGCTATTGCTCTATTGGTCAAAACAAGCAATGTGACCAAGGTCAGAATCAGAGTAGTAAGATACCACACAAAGGTAGACTAGGTTAAATGCATTGGAGAGAAGTATTCTGATAATCTACCACATATTTCAACCTTCTAAATAACTATATTTAGAGTATATTTTGGCACCTTCTTCATGAGAGAAAAGGAAAACAATCTCATAAATTTAATTCCAGTTAAGCATTCCTCTGTAAGATGACTTGATTAATATAACTTTGTTTTGAGAAAAGCAATATAATAACATTATATTCACAACACTAATCATTTGCCCCAGCTTATAATTAACATTAATAAAGCCCCTTAATACCTTTGCTTGGTTTCCTTCAAATTGGAAGAGATTGTATCTGTCTATTCTTCATCAAAATGGCATTTTCAATTGCATCACCTGAAGCAGATAACCACAAGCCTCAAATCTGACAGGACTGTCTTTCAATACAGTGGTGGAAACTGACAATGAAGCCCTGGGAGACTGATGCATTTTCAACAATGCAGGGATTTTTTTTTTTTCTTAAAACCTGCCTTTTTCCCCCAACAGGGAACAGGTTTAAAACATTCAGTGAAGGATAAAAGCTATTCTACTGTTTTTTTTAACGGTTATTTCTAAAAACTTGAAAAGTTTCATGTCACTTTCAAGTGCATTATTAAGAGAGGCAGACCAGATCAGATTCAAACTTTCGTCTTTCACAGCCAAACTCCTGCAATTGAAAATGTCAGGGTGACAAAGGAAGCTGCCGTGTAAGAAAAAACTGTTCTGGCTGAAAGAGCCTAACTCTCCCGATCATTCTGATGCTACCTGTGTTATTTCATAGGTGTCACACTTTGATTAGATAAAAACACTACAATTGAAAACTAATGACACTACAGGAAAAATGTCAAGCAAGTATTATTTTTCAATAATCCACGTTATTGTTTGTGAGAACCTAATGTGAGGCTTCTAGTATGGTGCGCAGGAAGGCTGTCATGCATGCCATAAGCTGAGCTGAGTGGCATTATAAGCTTGATCAGGAAATTAAATGTCTTATAAATGATATGACAGAAAAATCACTATGACCCAATTGCAGTTGGCTATGGGTCACCTGTTTTCCTTTTGGCTTCAGTTATTAAAACCAGTATCTATCTCCCTGTATCCTGTAGGATTATGTTAGCTTATACAGACTTATAATTATAAGGAAACTGGAGAGGAATTGGAAGAACAAAATAGTGTTTCACTGATGGCTCAGTTCTTGTCTCTTCCTGAAGAGATCAGCTACCCTTCTGAAATGCTCTAAAAATACAATACAATCATTAAAATTTTTTTTTAAAAATTTCTACTCATATTAACTGCTAGATTTCATAAAAACAGTATTAAGGATCTTTTTGAAAAGTAAAATGTAAATGATGTAATCTAGAAAGCATAGAGCGAAAGTGTTTGAGTATATTTATTTTTCAAAGTCCGCAGCTTTAATTTGGCAGTTATTTTTAAGATAATTTTTGACTTAAAAAAGGGTTGTACAAGAATACTACAGAGAGTTTCTGAATGTCTTTCACAGCTATCCCTGTGTTAACACCTGTCCAAACTAAGCAATTAACCTTGGAACACTACTAAGACATTAACAATTTTTGATGAGGATGTGAAGAAATTGGAACCCCTGTGCACTGTTGGTGAAGATTCTTCAAAAAACTTAAAATTAGAACTACCATATTATCCAGCAATCCTTCTTCTGGGTATTTATCCAAAAGAATGGAAAACAGGATCTCAAGGAGATATTTGCAATTTCATGTTCATTACAGCATTAATCACAGTACCCAGGAAGTGGAAACAACCTAAATGTTCTTTGATGATGAATGAAGAAAATGTGGCATATACATAACACAGATTATTATTGTCATAAAAAATGAAGGAAATCGTGTTATATACTACATCATGAATGAACCTTGAGGAAATTATGCTAAGTGAAATAAGTCAGCCACAGAAGGACAAAAACTGCATGATTCCACTTACATGAAGTTTGTAAAGTAGTCAAATTCATTGAAGCAGAAAGTGGAATGGTGTTTGCCAGGGCCTGAGGGGAGTGGGAGATGGGCAGTTGCTGTTCAGTGTGTAAAAAGTTGCCTTCTATTCCTATTTTGCTGAGAGTTTTTATCATGAATGAACATTAAATTTTGTCAAATGCTTTTTCCACATCATTCTGTTGATAAACATTTTTTTTCTTGTTTAGTCTACTATTAGGGTGAAATTAACTGATTTCCAAACAGTGAAACAGTCTTTCACTCTTGAGGCAAGTCTCTACTTTGTCTTGATGTATTATTCTTTTTATATATTGTTGGATTCAATTTGCTAATAATTTGTTGAAAATAATTTTATCTATGTTCATAAATTATATTGGTTTAGGTTTTCTTTTCTTGTAATATCTTTGTCTGTTTTTCATTTTATAATAAGCTGAGCTCAGCAATGATTTGACAAATGTTTCCCTCTGTTCTGTTTTCTGGAAGAAACTGTGTAGAATTGATATTATTTCTTCTTTATACTCACTAATAAAATCACCTGGGTCCAGGATTTACTTTTTTTGCAAAGTATTTAAATAGAAATTCAATTTCTTTTATAAGTATAGGGCTACTTGGGTTATTTATTTTGCAAGATTTTGTCTTTAGAAATATTTGTCAATTCCAAGGTTTTGAATTTATGTGCATAAAATTGTTTTTTTATTTCCTTATTATCCTTTTAATACCTTTTTTATATAAATTTATTTATCTTTGGCTGCGTTGGGTTTTCATTGCTGCATACAGGCTTTCTCTAGTTGTGGTGCGTGGGCTTCTCATGGCAGTGGCTTCTCTTGTTGCAGAGTACGGGCTGTAGGTGCGGGCTCCAGTACTTGTGGCTCTCAGGCTGTAGAGCACAGGTTCAGTAGTTGTGGCACACAGGGCTTAGCTGCTCTGCAGCACGTGGGATCTTCCCGGAGCAGAGATCGAACCCGTGTCCCCGGAACTGGCAGGCAGATTCTTAACCACTGTGCCACCAGTGAAGTCCCATATCCTTATGATATCTATAAAGACTGTGACAGTATTCTTTCTTTTCTTCCTGATATTGACAACTTGAATTTTCTCTTTTTTATTCTTGGTTAGACGGGCTTGAGATTTATCTGTTTTATTGAGTCTTCCAAGAACTGAAACAGCATTTGATTTTCTTGATTTTCCTCTACTATTCTTTCTGTTCCAAGTTCATTGATTTCTACTCTGGTCTTTATTATTTGTTTCTTCTGCTTGCTCTGGGTTATGAGTTGACCTTTAACATTGAAGAATATGGACATTACTTTTGCCTTAAATTCAAAATGTTCCTTGAGTTCCTATCAGAGCAAATTCACGGAAAAAAACTGGTTTTATTTAATTTTTTTTCAGTTTTAGAATATGTTCCCTTGGTTGCTTATGATATGATGATATGCGTCTTTCCCTATAGCTATAGAAGAAAAGAGATGCCATTCTGAGAGTTTTCATTATAATCCCTATTGTGTAAAAAGTGGGCTGTGTCTTTACAAATCAAAAACACTTAGTGACAAAACCTTTTATATTAGCACATGATGATAAAACTTACTTTTGCACTACAAAGATAAAATGTGCACTATTGTGCATTTAGCTATGAGCCTATAATACCTCTTCTATTTCTCTAATCTCTTGAATTAATTTAACAAACCAAGAGTATTAGTAGGCTTAATATCTGCTCACATAAATGAATAATCAAAATAAAGAGTTCAGTAAGGAGAGTTGTAGCAAATGGAATCATGGTGAATATTACATCTTTTGCGGAGCACAGGCTCCGGACGCGCAGGCTCCGCGGCCATGGCTCACGGGCCCAACCGCTCCGCGGCATGTGGGATCTTCCCAGACCGGGGCACGAACCCGTGTCCCCTGCATCGGCAGGCGGACTCTCAACCACTACGCCACCAGGGAAGCCCGAATATTACATCTTTTAACATGTAGACTAAGACCTATATGACTGGAGAGATTAAATTATATTCACAGCATGAAATGCAAATGTTGTAACCTACTTAGGTTTAAAGCAAGAAAAGTTCATATAAGAATGCTGATCTCCCTCATCTTTATTAGTTAGTAAATTTATACTTCCTAAGTGAGATCCACAAATTCCAAATATATCAATAACTAAAACATTCTAATAGTTGTTACAAAACTTTTTCTCAAAATTTAAGACCAATTTAGGTATTAATATCATTTGTGAAATGTCTTCATTTTCATTTGTTTTCTTCCATTTCCTATAAAAATGAATTCAGTTATTTGTTAAAATGACAACACTAGCATTATATTCTTATGAAGTATTTGTCTATTTGTCTCTCTAGAGCATTGTTTTTTCTTTTAGATTGGAGTTTAATAATTTAATATGCTTCAGTAGGTACTGAGTTTTAAGAGAGAAAATTTTCCTTATGCGAGTTAGGGAACTCTTAGACCAACAAGTAGTTGATTAGCAAGATTTGCAGTAACCTCCAGGCCAGAAAAACACAACTACATTTAGAGACAAAGAGGCAGTTATTGCCAGTAGCATGAAAGGGCTCTACAAAGAAAAGGTAGTCTTCCTCATTCAGCTTTATTTACACTTTCTTATTCTTAATATAGAGGTGAATATAGAGAGGCATAGACCAACAGACTTCAATCATCTCCAATCAACAATATCAGTGCTGTTGTATGCCCTCTTTCACTCTCAGAAGAGTGCTACTTCAGCTGGGTGTTATTTTCTCTTTCATTGAGTGCTTCCATTGTTCCTCTATGTATCATCTTCCTTTTTTAGGCACCATAGATTTTATTCTCCATAAACTTATTCCCAAAAGGTACAAAAAAAGCCAGAAATATAATCTTAACTGTACCTTGCATATTTTTGTGCCACAGATTATATAAGAGATAGAAAAACAGGAATTTTATATCTTGAGGACTTAAATGTGTTTAGTTTTAAATACACATCTGCCCATCTCAACCTATCTTTAATTAGACATGGGTTTGATTACTTTTGTAGCTGTTCCTGGAGATAGAGATGAAAATGTTGATGTGCTCAAAGCTAATCTTCCTAACACCAAAAATGTTTATTTACTATGTTAAGTTTGTCTCTTATCATTTTATCATTTAGGAAAAAGAAATAAGTCCCCTTTCAAAAGAATGTTGAATAGGCTTATTCCTCTTTTAACCATATATGTCCAGACATATGAGTTTCGACTCAAGCTCTTGTCTATTCCCTATTTTGACTTATAAAAAACAAACACATTAAGTAACTCCCACATGCATTTAAACAATTTAATGTGCAATGCAAAATTCCAAGATATAAATAAATTTCATATTCCATGAAATTTCTGAGAAGGAAAGACATAATCACATGTGCATATATCAAATCACTCCCATTCTGTGGTTAAAAAATTATGGCCTAAAGCACTATAAAATGATTTTTAAATGCTTATGGTATTCAATAAGAATAAAATATTTATATCATATTATGAGGAAAATCATGTTTTAATATGAGGTATGAATGTACTTGTAGTAGTTAGGGCTTATTAATTATTAAACTTTCTACTATCATATATGAAAAACTTTGGTGAATTACTTTTCAATATTCCAAGTGGTGTAAAAATCTGTGGCTATATCATTAATTAGTGATATATCCAGGTCATTAATTTGCTTCTCCAAGTTTCACCAATGCTCTAGGCATGGATTTGAATGAATTGATGTCTAATACAACATGATGTTCATTAGCCATATTAAAGAAATTCTGGCATATCCTTTATATGAAATATCCTAAAACTAGTGCAGATCTCAGTCTCCTCTTGGAAAGAGAGGCAAATTCTGGCCTTCAGATGTAAAATCTCTATGCCCTTATACCTGAATAGCTTCAGGGCATATGTAAAATGCGATTTCAATGGTATATTTAGAAACACAAACATAGTAAGCCTTTTATACAAAGAAAATAGGAAATACTTCTTAAATACTTTATTAAATGTACAATTGTTGGTAATATAAGGCATCAGGAAACTTTAACTGAAATTTATAGTAATCAATCTTTCTATGAAAAATTTTCCTACATTAAGAAACCATTTAAATGTATGTTTTGAAATTTCATATTTTAAATGATTTAGTAAAGATGATGGTTTCCTCTTTCTCCTCTTAGAAAACATTCAAATATATCAGGGAGAATGTAAAACAGGAATGCAAGCTCTACTTTTACTTAGATTAGGAAATATCTGAGACTGAATGACTTTAAGAGAAGGTGATGTCAACTGGGGGAGAGTTTATATGATGTATATGATGGCTCTCACAAATAACACTAAAAGCTGCAGAGCACAAATATTGCAAAAAGCAATGCTCCAGGGTAAATGATGCACTACAAGAACGAAAAAGGAGCAGAGATGCTGCCTGCAGGATCTATTCCACTCTTATTTTCACTGCTAAAATAATTCACTGACATACAAAACTCTGTACTAACCATTCCTATAAGTCTGGATCACGGTTTGGACTTCCATGTCATAAAATATCTCTGAAAATAGGTGGTCAAATTAAGTGAACACCGTTTCAGGGTAAATAATGGTAAAAAAGAAAACTGTCTAGGAGTTGCACAAAGATGTTACAAGAAAAATGAGAAAAGAAAAATAAAAGAATAGAAAGAAATGAAAGAATATCCTTAGAAAAAATTTACTACAGGGCAAATGAAGTTATGACTAAACAGAATGCCATGAATTAATAAAACAAGACCTCAAAGCAGAGTTTCAAAAACTCAAAGACTATGATAAAAAAAAAAAAAAAAAGATGAGAATATTGTAGAGACCGTGGACTTCACTCTGAGTGGCCTGAAAGACATTGGATAGTAGATAGACACCAATAGTATCCCTAGAAAGGAAGGCAATGTTAAAGGGTCAGATCAGATAAGTGGGTTAACATGGGGAGTGGTGGTGGAATTTCCCTAATGATTGTTTCTATTTATGAAGAAGGGAGTGGAGGTATTGAAAATTGAAGAGAATAGGGAAGATATGAAATATTAATCAATCTAAGAGTATGGTTAGTGAATGGCCTAGATTGGTGGTTCTCAAACCTGACTGCACACTGAAATTATCTATGAAATTGAAAAAAAACAGAATTGTGCAATTATATAATTCTGATTTAACTGATCTGGAGTGTGTCTCTGTATCACAATGCACAGACAAGTATGAGAATCACTGACCTAAGGAAGTGTGGTAGGTGTTATATATATCAATATATGACACAGAAGGGTCATCTAGATGTGGGTGGTCCATTTTTTTAACTTTTTTATTGAGGTATAGTTGATTTACAGTATTACGTTAGTTTTAAGGGTACAACATGGTGATTCAATATCTTTATAGATAGTATTTCATTTAAATTTATTATACAATAATGGCCATATTTCCCATAGCTTATTTATTTTACACATAGTAGTTTGTACCTCTTAATCCCCTACCCCTATCTTGCCTGTTCTTTCTCTCTCTCCCCTCTGTTAACTACTAGTTTGTTCTCTATAACTGTGTCTGCTTCTACTTTGTTATATTCATTTTTTTAATTTTTCGGATTCTGCATATAAGTGATAACATATAGTATTTGTCTTTTTCTGTCTGACTTATTTTATCAAGAATTATACCCTCTAGGTCCATTCATGTTGTTGCAAATGGCAGAGTTTCATTCTTTCTATGGCTGATTAATACACATCTTCTTTATCATCTTTTTCCGTTCATCTCTTGATGGGTACTTAGGTTGCTTCCATACCCTGGCTATTATAAATAATGCTGAAATAAGCATTGGGATGTATGATCTTTTCAAATTCATGTTTTCCTTTCTTTGGATATATACTCACGAGTAGAACTGCTGGATCGTATGGTAGTTCTATTTTTAGGTTTTGGAGGAAACTCCATACTGTATTCCATAGTGGCTGCACCAATTAACATTCTCACAGACAGTGTACTAGGGTTCCCTTTCCTCCACAGGTGGTCCATATTTTTAAAGTGAGACTGGTCAGCACGCTCGCGTGTTTTTCCCCATTCCTTTGTTTTTATTTTGTTGGTACAGAGTAGGTCAAGAGTGCCTTTAACAAGCATTAAACTTGGGCAGGTTTGTATGAGAAAAGGGAAAAGAGCAAAGGATAGTAGACAAAGAAATAGTTTTAATTAAGACCTATTAGAATCTAAAATAGAAAGGAAGTGAGGTAATTAGGGATGTTATGGACTGAATTGTGCCCCTCACCAAAAGTCATATGTTGAAGTCTAAAGCCCAAGTACCTCAGAATGTGACCATATTTGGAGATAGTGTCTTTACAGAAGTAATTAAAGTGAGTTGTAGTGTCTTTACAGAAGTAATTAAAGTGAGTTATTGGTGTGGGCTCTAATCAAATATGACTGGTACCCTTATAAGAAGAGGAAATTTGGATACAGACACAGAGGGAAAATAATGTGAAGACACAGGCAAAATATGGCCATCTACAAACCAAAGATAGGTCTAGAATAGATCCTTTCCTCACAACTCCTAGAAGGAACCAACCCTGCCAACACCTTGATCTTGTACTTCTAGCCTTCAGAACTGTGAGAAAATAATTTTTTGTTTTAAGCTACCAGTATGTGATACCTTTTTGTGGCATCCTTAGCATACTAATACAAGGAGCATGAGATAAACTAAAAAAATGTAAAATTTTAGGTTTTAGTGAAGTCACAATTATTTAGAGTAGAAGTAGGATTGAAATAAAGTGACATTAGTAAATGGGTGCTCGAAATTATGATTATGGAAGAGTTTCTCTTTCAGGAAATAACAAGAACTAAGGAGTATGGCAATGGAGAATCAGTGATTGTGATTAAGTGGAAGACAATATTCATGGAAAAGAGATTAAGGGGTAGGATGTCCTGGTATTGCAAAGATGAATTAATTGATTATTAAATTCATCAATAATTATGATAGGACTAATTCTTGGAAATAGCGATGCTGAGCCAAAAGCTAAATTTTTTAAGGAATTAGTGGGTGCTGCCTAGTAGTAAATTCTAATGATATTCAGTGCTGTGTGTTTTTAGAGAAAAGGAGAGAGAATGATCTGGATATTTTAAGAAGAGGTCCAGTTGGGATAAATTAGTTACCACTTGAAACATTGGCAAGGGATGCAACATTTTAAGGGAAATCCTGGTTTCATTTAGAATAAAAAGGGAGGAAGCATTGAATAAGTAAAAGGATATAACTGTAAACTATGATCATTTTGAGAGATAATATTGGGAAGATTTCAACAGCTAGAGGGGAATGGAACATGTAATGGAAAGTAGACGTACAGAGCTACATGGAGTTATAGGATATGGTGCAGGAAATGACTTGAACACCCTAGGTTCCTTGTGGTGACTCATGTAAACAGGTATTCAAGGCATAAATAGATTAGATCTGATTGTATAAGGCAGGTGTTAAATTAGCTCAATTTCATTTCTTTTTAAGGCTGAGTAATATTCCATTGTGTATATGTGCCATATTATTTCATTTTTAAATGTACGATTTACACACACACATACACATTTCTCAGTATATTTTACAGAGTATTGCTGCTTGTCATGTAATTTCCCTGGGTGCTGGGTGTTAAGTTAGATTGATATCATGTTTTTCTATATGAGTTTCTATATGCTTAAATGTTTTTCAGCATGTGTTTATCATCAGAAATTAACATAATATACAACAGCTTGGATACAGATCCACAGTTTGTATAGAATATGATAATGCGTAAAAAATAAAATTGTTCAGATTTCCTTTCCTGGATTTGTTGAAATAACTGAAGACAGTGTTTAATAGGGGACTATTTTAAAAGTTATTTCCAAATCAGCTATTGGAAGAATGCATTCTTAGCTTTTAATTAAAAAGAAAGTGAAATTATTTTTAAAAACATACCCAAAAAGGACTAGGTTTGTAACTGGAAGAAATTCAGGGTTACCCTTTTGCAAATAAACTGAGCTCAGTTTACCTCTTTTGGTTAACAAGGATAAAAGCCCTCCACTCAGAACATGATTTATATAGAGTTCCATAATAAAACATATTATTCAAGGCCCTACTTGAACTTTAAGTGATTTATTAGACTAGATATAAAACTGGGTTAATGAATCATGGCTAGGTGGAGTCTTGGGGTCTTCAAAATTAATGGTAAATATGACAGAGCTTTAAAATGAAAAGATACATAAACCATCTAATCTTTAATGGCAGTTTATATCCCTGCAATGCCTATATGTTCTGCATTAATTCCTACTTTCATTCTGAGAGCAGTATTGTTAAGCTTCTAAGAATTGGTTGCTATCATAACTGGAACGAATGATTGAATGCATGAAGAAATGAATTAAAGCAGTTACCTTCCAATCCATTATTGCAGTTATAATTTCAGTATGATATGCTATGATTATGCAAACATAGGAAATATACAAGATACAAAACATGGCTTTCATGGAAGCATTGTTCCTGAAATTTATTACAGATTTCCCCAGCTGTGTAACAACTCTATAAATAATGGAGGGATGATATAATCTGACAAACTTTATAATATAAATCATGTGCTAATTGTACTACTTTTGCTCTGTTTATTTCTTTCATTCCCTTATTTAACAAGGATTTCTGTTTAATAATAGAAATATAAAACTATTTAAAATGAATTTAACTGTAACCATTTAATATAATCTATTGTTGGCATAATTAGTCATGGATTACTATAAATAATACTTGACTTTGATAAGAGTAGCCAATGAATCAAAACATGGTCATATGAATATTATTTTTTCTAATCAAAAATAAGTAGATATTATAAACTTATTGAATCTTTTATTTAAAGGATAATATAAGTACCTAGTTGGAAAAGCCATGTTATTTAATTTACTTTTTGTTTCCCTAGTTTCTTAAGATAAATATGTGTAGAACATGTGCAGTAATATCCAGTAGACTAGCCTAGCATGTCATTACTCCCATTGTTTTACAATGTAAAGAATTTGAATTAGTATAGTGAATGTTAAAAGAGTCCTACTGAGAGAAGGAATTTAAGCACAGCAAGCAATCCAGGCCAAATGGATAAACCCCTGCTGACATTTTCAAACCTGAGCCAGAATCCAAGGAAGGTGTTAGTACCAAATCACCTAATTCACACTTATTTATGATGCCAGATATTCATTTTTCTTAGCCTTTGTGATAATGAAATGTTCTTGTGTTTTTGTTGGAGGATTAATCTTATGTTTGTCAGTTACTGATTATTCTTCCTTCATATTAAAACTTTCTGAATATTTTATAAAACAATAATCACCAAACAACAATGAAAACCTATGCAGAACTAAGTTGGAATGTTTATATTGTGTTCTAGAAAAATTTCCAAGTAACTTAAACTCTTATTTTCTTTCCTGATTATCCAGGGTATCATGTAAAAAATACTAGTTATATCAGTTCTTTTTTTCCCCTCTGTTTACCTCAATCTCACAGTCCAGTGGGCTCATGGTTGGAAAACATATTTTAAATACATATATTAATATGTATTAATACAATGTTTATTAAATATGTATAACATATTGACACACAATGAACAGTACAATGAATTATAAAGGTTTTTTACTTCACTCTTCTTGTGATATCTACTTTTAAAATGGAACCTGAAATCTTATCAATAGAATTCATGAACTATGAAAATTAGAAGAAAAACTATTTTCTAGATGAGAGTTCTAAAGTTTCCTCTCTAATCACATTATGTACTTAGTTATTAATTTGATGATGAAAATAATAAGTGTTTCTAATCCTCAAATATCTCATTTCTTCCATTCAACTAATGGCATAAATGGCTAAATTAAAATATATTTTACATGTATACTTTATGATATGTACATATCATCAATTATTAGTAGAGACTATAATGTAGTAGATAATTAATAAAAAGCATACTGACATTTTGAGAACATTATTTTACTACTTTCAAGTACACTTTGTTATTTGTTTATTTACAGTAAGTTTGGTATATAACAACAATTGTAAAGGAACACAGTAGTCTGAACCATCCTCTTAGAATGCGTGGATACATCCAGAGAAACTACTTTGTGTGAAATTTTAAATTCCTACATTAGTAAAATGCAGCAAATGGATCAAGCGATTTTTACTCTATCTTAAAATAGACCTAGAGACAGAAGAGTAATATAGTCATGTATTTTCAATTATTACTATAAGTTCAGTTAAATAGATTAATATTATGAACTACTAATTTTTTTCCTCAGGGCATTAGGCTATCTAAATTCTTTCATTGTCAATTGAAAAGTAAACACCATTTTAAATATGATATTCCTTTAATTCTCTGTCACTAATAGGTTTTTTGGTTTGTTTGTTTTCCATTTTATTTCTCCCCTACCTTAGCTTTTCTCACTCTTGCTTTGGATGGTGTGCAATGACATCTAATGTTAAATGATAATCTTCAAGTCTATCAAATTAACTAATTGGTTTTCTAATTTTGATAACATACAATGTCCTGTCCAACCAAGGTTTCAGTCACATCAAAGTAAATCTGCAGTACAGCTTGAGACAGAGAAGCCTTGAGGTTTAGCTTTCCTGACTGCTTACTGTGTTGTGTATGGATCCCCCAAACAGTTGAAAGTCCCACTGGGTGGTATTCTGGAGTATAAAAGCATGGAGACACAGAGGCAGCACTCAGCAAAGGGAACACAAGTGAGCCACCTGGGCCAGGACAATAGAGCCAATCTCAGAAGGACAACAGATCAAAGCTAAGAGCTGTTAAACTGGTTAAATCACCAGGAAGAATTACTGTACTGGGTTCCAACCAAGCTCAGTGAACCAGATCATGGTTAATACCCACTAATAACTTTGAGCACCCTTAGCCTGGTCAACACCAGAAAAACAGAGGATTCAAATGAAAGACCATGTAGAACCACACAGAGCCATGTAGATCGAAAGAAACCCTCCCCAAATCATGAGGCAGTATGAGTCCTTATTTACCTTATCATCAAGAGACCATCAAGCTCCACAGAGAGGAGCTGTGGACAGTGGTGTGGATGAAACTCTGAGAAACTTATCATTTTTACCTAGGAAGATTATGTTACTTAAAGGGCTTTAAACCTAATTACATTGATGATGATGAACTACACTGAATGAAACTGCTTTTCCATTGTTGATAACTTTTGAAGGAGGACTAATCAGTTATAAACAAAACAGCATAGCTCCATTTTCTTGCACTTCAGAGCTGTACTTGAATATATTTTATGATACCACTATATATCGATATGCTATACTGATCATATCTTTCAAATGTGGCAGAATTAATTTAGATGCTAAAGGAGAACAATCATGGCAAGTACATTTCATCATTTAGTGAAGACTCAAGTATAAGGACCTAATTACATGGACGCAAGCAGTGACTACACTGTTAATATGTATTATATATAATATATAACTATATATGTACATGTATAAAATAATAATATAATGTGTAGGGAGATAATTACATGGACACAAGCAGCTACTACATTACTACATCTTGATATATATATATATATACGTGTGTGTGTGTGTATATATATATATATACACACACACACACACACACACACACATATATTCTAACCAAAATAATCATCATCCGTTTCTATACATGTTAGACTGCTCTATGCTTAATGAGATATAGAGTCTATTTGTAAGCTAATGCACATATTTATTTTTAGTCCTTTGTTATTCAAATAGGTACTTCAAAATAACTTGTCTTATTCTATTATTTATCTTAATTCTTTTTAGGAAAGATTTCAACACATTTCCTGTTTTGTATTTATTGCCACTACAAAAAATTAATAACCTTAATATGACTCACAAGAGAACACAAATATTGTGCACAAGCATTCAGAAAGTGCAAGTTTAATCATGAATAATTTAAGGAGATCTAGAGAAACTAACTTCTGCTTCTTGTTTGTGAGCTTAGACTAATTTGATTTGAAATTAGAAATGTCCTCATTACTGTGGTACACAGAAACTTCTGAGTATATGGAATGATGGGGGCAGATAGTAGCAGTAACCGTAACAGGCTTATCAACAATAAGATACTTTTTCATTGCCATTCCCCAGAGATGAAAAGTTTCAAGCATATACACCTATCTGTACATACATATGATGGTATATAAAATATAGACATGCAAATTATTATGTCATCTATCTATCAGTTTATCTCTCTATCCAATAAGTAATTGAACACTGCACAAAGTCGGTGGGAAAATGAAAGAATATGGCCCTGTTATTGAAGAAGCTCATAAGTTATTCACAAAGTAAAAAGATATGCCTACAAGAAGGAGTAGAAAATGATGTACGAGATTATAGAATAAAGAACATATTGTTGGAGTTGTACCATAGTATTTCAAATAAAGGATAATAAAATAAAACTTAAAGGGGGATAAGTAAACATCATGGATAATTTAGTTTATACTCATTTTTTCTTTATAGATAACTGAAGGTTATGAACATATGTACACTTTTGCCTCCTCATGTTAACACATCCCTCTTCCTTCTTGCTGGGTGATTATTTCTACTAAGTTACTTACTATATCTGTAGGCATTAATATTCTTTAAGTGTTTACTCTTTCAATACAAGGAACGTTAGGGTCTAGGAGTTGTAGTAGGAAGGTCGTTCCTATTTCTTTGGGTAATTTTTCTAATTATAAACATTTTTATTACTTCTTTATGAAACATAAAGTCATGATTTTCCCATTAAAAATATATTTAAAATATTGCTTAGGTTTTTGGACAAGTAGTCTTCAAGAGAAGACTTATTTTTATCAAGGATCTTTTGCAAAACGCTGATTAAACAAGTGCTAGGTTCAAATGATTTCATATAATATAAACCTTCGCAAGCATTAAAATTCTGAAATATAATTTGGGAAAGGAAATTCTACCTATTTCAGAGTCAACTAAAAACCATAAAATATGAATCAAGGAAAATAATATCAATTACATATCTTTCATTTGCAGAAAGTTAAGATATGCCATAACAACCTCAAACAGCTGTAAAATCCATCCGTATGTGTCTCAGAAAGTTATATGATTTCTAGATATATATGTTAATTAGTTTGTGAAATAGTCTAAAAGTAATTACAGAAAAATAAATACAAAACCAAATATATATTTACAATTAAGTGAACTAAAAATATGTTTTGGTTTATTAATCTTTTTATTTTACTTTCAAGGGCTAATAAACTAGAGCATTAACTACATATTTTATTTTATTTATTTTTTTTTGCGGTACGCGGGCCTCTCACTGTTGTGGCCTCTCCCGTTGCGGAGCACAGGCTCCGGACGCACAGGCTCAGCGGCCATGGCTCATGGGCCCAGCTGCTCTGCGGCATGTGGGATCTTCTCGGACCGGGGCACGAACCTGTGTCCCCTGCATCGGCAGGCGGACTCTCAACCACTGCGCCACCAGGTAAGCCCAACTACATATTTTAGAGTAAGAAATATTATTTAATCTAACTGTATAATTTAATGACATTTCAGTCTTGCTTGTAGTTTCCAATTTCTTCATCTGTAAAATATGTATAACAATTTCCTGCCTGAAAATAACTGTAGCTTAGGTTTGCATGGTAGTAAATACATCATTCTAGTCATTGCCAATTTGCTCTTTTTCATATTTATGCTTATTTGAAGGCATCTGATGATATTTTTTTTTTTTTTTTTGCGGTATGCGGGCCTCTCACCACTGTGGCCTCTCCCGCTGCAGAGCAGAGGCTCCGGACGTGCAGGCTCAGCGGCCATGGCTCACGGGCCCAGCTGCCCCGCGGCATGTGGGATCCTCCCGGACCGGGGCACGAACCCACGTCCCCTGCATAGGCAGGCGGACTCCCAACCACTGCGCCACCAGGGAAGCCCATGATGATATTTTAATTGAAGTTTGATTACAGTTATTTTTGCACTTGATAAAGTACATAAAAATAAAATATTCATTTAAAAGATCGTTTTTGTTGGAGTCGCTTGAGTTGTGTGCCCTTATCATTTACATTTTACAGGTATGTACTTGCTTTGCTTGTAAGAATGAAAAGTTATTCCAAATGATTTAGCTGAATCTTTTTTGAGACAACAATGCAGTCAAAAAGTTATGTATTTACCTATTAAGAGAGGTTTTTATACTGTATTATGGAAGTTTTGAGGAGCACAGATTTATTCACCCAATTCTTGAAAAAGGCAACTGACAGAGAATAGTTACACTTAATTGGGACATAACATGATATGTAAAAGTTTGAGAGTGTTTATTAACCTCAATTAACTTAGTGCTAAGTAACTTAAGTAGCTTAATCTTGAGCAATTTATCATTGATAACCTCAGTTATTTCACATACAAAGCTATTCATCATGTACAGATTGTGATGGTTAACTTTATGTGTCATCTTTACTGTGCCACAGAATGCCCAGAGAGCTGGGTAAACATTTTTTTCCAGGTTTGTCTATGAGAGTATTTCTGAAAGAGATTAGCATTTGAATTGGTGGGCTGAATAAAGCAGATGGTCCTCCCCAGTGTGGGCATTGCCCAATCCATTGAGTGGCCTGAATAGAACAAAAAGGTGGGGAAGACTGAATTATCTCTGCCTAACTGCTGAGCTGGATATCAATCATCTCCTGTCTTTGGCACTCCTGTTTCTTAGGGCTTTAGATTCAGACTGGAATCTATACCATCAGCTGTCTCTTAGGCCTTCAAACTACATCAGTAGCTTTCCTGGGTCTCCAGCTTGCGGATGGTGGACTGTGGGACTTCTCTGCCTCCATATTCATGTGAGATAATACCTTATGATAAATATCTTATAATCTTCAGCTATCTGACTATAGAGCATTCCTATGAAACCTTTCGTAAGTGAAATGACATAAAGCAAAGAAACAATTATCTTAGGACATATCTTGTTATTGGATGAACAAAATAAATGGAGCTAAAGCACAGATGCTCTCAGAGTTTAAAGCTATGGCAACTTGATGCTGAGATACTGAGTATTAGTTCCCAGAGAAGGAGCTTCACAGTGCCACTTTCACTGCTCAGGGGATATGTTGCCTCTAAAATCCGTCACTGCAAAACAAATGCTAAACACTATTTCAGATTTTACCTTTTCTGTAAAATCAAAAATCTTCTTCTGATTTCTTTCAGTTAGTGAAAACAGGTACTAATGTAAGTCTTTCATAAAAGCGAAGTCGTGTAAAGTGAACTTTCAAAAAGTAGGGGATACCAGTATATATAACCTATTGATTCTGTTTCGCTGGAGAACCTTACTAATACACAGGTACAGCTTCCATATTTAGGATATCAAAATTTTTTTCATATAGGCTTATTTATAACACTTACAAAGGTTTTCATAATCAATCCATGCAAAATTATTACTAGATTGTTATTTAGCACACCCAATCTTTCTACATGAAATATGTGTAAAATTTTGAAAACAAAAGTGAAATTATTGTTTTATGAAATGACCATAACAGCTAAGACTTGGCAAAGTCAGAAACCGTATCATGGCTCTACATCGTGGAAATGAATCTGTTTCTACAAAATATTTCATATATGCTGATTAAATTACATTTGCTTTAACAATGAAAAATACTACATGAAGAACAATCACTTTTTCATTGATACCATGATATTCCCTGCATTAAAATTTTGGAATAAAACATATTTACTTTTTTAATTGAAAAAAATTTTGGAATAAACAGCCCTTGAATTTTTATCATCTCTAGTTTTAAACCTGCCCATTTCCCTGAAGGAAACCATAATATACCACCCCAAAATATGACATAAAAATTGACATATTGATAAAATCATTTTGAGCTGAAGGAAATTAAGAAGCATCAAATACATTAAAAGCTTTCCCCCTTCTACCTAAGACAAGACATAAATCCTTCTTTTACTGGAGATAGCCTCTTGTTAGCCCAGAGATAGCACCAGAAAAATCTGCAAGCAAAACTTACTCCATTAGTTTCCTCCCATATATTTAGTTTCCCATTTGCTGCCCAAGGAAGCCTGGACTGCTACGTTGTCCTATCATTTCTCTATGACTTTATTGTTCTTTTTTTAAAGAAGCTATATAAGTTGGAATTCTCAGCCACAACTTTGAGTTACCTTTTTATTAAGGTTTTTTCTTGTGTGATATGTGCTGCACACATTAATAAACTGTTTGGGTTTTTGTTGTTGTTGCTAATCTATCTTTTTGTTACAGAGTCCCAGCTGAGAACCTAGAAGAAAAGAGGTCAAGTTTTCTTTGTATAGAATTAAATAGGGGACAAGGTTCATTTCTATAAATACAGATATCAAATTGATCTAACATCATTTATTGAAAAAACATCATGTGCATATAAAAAAATATCTAGCAAAGGGACAGATATGCAATATTCATAACTTTGAAATTTCAACAATATATTGTCTTCCATTAAATTGTCTCTAGATGTGATGCTATACCAATCAAAATTTTAGAATTGTGTGTGTATATTCCTGTGTGTGCGTGTGTGTGTGTGTGTAAATGGACAAGATATTTTTTAAATGTTTATGAAATTCTGCGAGGTACATAGTTAAGAGAATCTTGAAGGAAAGTTAAGGTTCAAAGGTTTACCTCTTTGTTGCTAGTATATAGAAAATAGTGATTTTTTTGTGTGTTGCACTTAAATCCAATGACCTCACTAAATATACTTATTAAATCTAGTTAGTTGTTTTTAATGAGGAATATGTTTCTAGATACCAAAAAAATCAACTGTGAGTAATGAAAGTTTTACTTTTTCTTTTCCAAACTTTAAAACTCTTTTTATTGCTTTATTGCAATTGTTAGGACCTCCAGTACAATGTGAATAAAGCAGGGGAAATGGATGTCATTATTTTTGCTTCTAATATCAAGGGAAATGTTGTTCAAAATTTTACCCTGAATAGGATGTCAGCTGTACTTTAAAAAATTACCCATAATCAATTAAGGGAGTTCTCTCTCTTCCATTTTATTCTTACTTTGAGAGTTTTTAGTTTTTTTTTTTTTTAAATAATGCACATGTGTTGAATTTTAGTAAATGCTTTTCTGTATATATTGAGATGATCATACGATTCTTTGCTTTTATTCTGTTTGTCTATTATGTTGGTTGATTTTAAAGTGTAAAACTATGCTTGCATTTCCTAAATATACTATATGAATATAAGAAGTATCAGCTTATAATTTTCTTGTATTGCAATGCCCCTGTCTGGTATTTGTAAAATGATTATGCCACTCTCTTACAAAAAGTTGAGAAACATGTTTTTTCCCTTTTTTTCTCTTTTATCTAAGTGATGTGAAGATTAACGTTTCTTACATTAAGGTTTGTAAGATATCACCAGTGATACCATTCTGTAGTTAAACATATCCAATGTCTTCTTAATTTCAGATGTATTTTTTAAGTTCTAGATGCACATTTAATTGTTTTTTTAGAGATTAGAATTCTGTTGAAATGTTCCATCTTGTCTATTTTGTTCATTTTTTTTCTTTGCCTTATTTAGCACATTAATCACAGTTAATTTAAAAGTCTTGCCAGCTACCTTCAATATTTTGATGGCTTTGAGTTTTTTTCTACTGTTTTAGTTTTTCTCACTTAAATATCAGTAACGGTTTTCTGCCTCTTCACATATCTATTAACTGTTTTCTCCTACTCTGGACCTTGTATGTAATAGAATTTTAGTGACTTCAGAAAGAGGAACTCTTTTCCATAGAAGGTTGGGTGAGGCCAGATCACATTAATCCACTAAGAACTTAGCAAACACTGGACTGGTTCACAGCTTTAGTGTTACTATATATATATATATATATATCTGATTCTTGTGCATTGATCTCTCTCTTTGTCTCTCTGTCTCTATCTCTTGCTATAGCCCTGACGAACTGAAGAAATCAGTCTGTCAGAATTTTTGTACTTAGTTCTTACTCTCTGCCCCACATATATTGAAAATGTGACAAATGCATTGCAAAGGGAGGCCAGCCACAAGTTTGTAGCACACTGCTTTCCCCTAACAGGTTCTCATCTGTAGCTTGGTGAAATGCTGAGAAATGTTACTCAATCTTTCTGCTTCCAGCAGAAGCCCCCTGCCCTTCTCATCCCCAGCCTCCTGCCTCTTCTGAGAATTCAGCAAATATCCTGTGGGACAGGCTAGCTGTGTATTTTGGGGATATTTCATTTCCCCATTTGTAATGACCACCCCATACAACTACAAAAGTTCTGTAGCTTTATCTTTCCTACAATAAAGGCCTTCTGCCCTGACCACATTCAGAATTAACAAATATCCCTAGGGAAGTAAAAGGTCAAAGATTCTCAGCTCACCCTGGAAGAAATCATTCATCTCCAGAATTTTAATTATTTTTTATTACTTCTACCACTCACCATTCCTTTTATCTATATTATTATTTGACAATCTATCTGGTATATGTCATTTAATCTATAAAACAAAGACTTTTTTCAGTAAAACAACTCTATGTATTATGATATTCACAGATATTTTATTAGAAATATTACACTATCATTCCAAATATAAACTTCCCTTAAGATTACGTTTTGCTGCTCCTAAGATTTTTATTTTTTTAATACCTGCTATACTTTCCAATGGATTGTAACCAAGCAGGATCCCATTGGGCCTTCCTGGGACAGAACCCCCATGTCCTCTGCCTGCCTCTTTGTTGAAAAGCTTTAGCCTCTTAGGCCTTCCCCAATTCCAAAGAGCGAATTTAATCAGAGATGTGAGAAAATGCACAAAGAAAAACAGTCAAGCAACTTAAAATAATGATAGGGACTTCCCTGGTGGTCCAGTAATAAAGAATCCACCTTCTAATACAGGGGATGTGGGTTCAATCCCTGGTCAGGGAACTAAGATCCCACATGCCGCAGGGCAACTAAGCCCACGCACAACTACTGAGTCCAGGTGCCTCAACTAGAGAGAAGCCCACATGCCACAAACTACAGAGCCCACTCTCCCTGGAGCCCATATGCCACAACTAGAGAGAGAAAACCTGCATGCCACAACTAGAGAGAAGCCCGTGCACTGCAACGAAGAGCCCATGCACCACAACAAAAGACCTGCATGCCTCAACAAAGATCCCGCATGCTGCAACTAAGACCCAATGCAGCCAAAAAAATAGATAAATATTTTTTTAAAAGAAGACAAAGTAACAATAGTTTAGCCATTAAACAAAGTCAAGGACCTTTAGTTCCTCCTCAGAGGCCATAGATAATATCCTGAGCCATATCCTTGAGTTGTTTTTCAGTTACTGGAACCCCCATGAGGTGGACAAAGTCAACTATAAGCGTATAGACCATAGACTGGTTGGAACCAGAAGGCTGATGATGTTGACTCCCGATTCCTTCATCATCAACCAATCAGAAGAATGTCCAGGAGCTGATCAGGCACCCTGAGTCCCTCTCCCCTAACCTATATTTAAAAACTCTATCCTTGAAATCCATAGTGTAGTTCAGATCTTTTGAGCATTAGCCATCTGTACTCTTGCTCAGTCTTGCAATAAATGCTGCACTTTTCCTTCACCACAACTGGTGTCAGTAAATTGGCTTTACTACACATGGTCAAGGAGACAAGTTGGGTTTGGTAACAAGATGACAAAACATTATTCGATAGCAGGAGTCAGCAAATTTTTATGTAAAAATCCAGATAGTAAACAGCCAATCAATCTAATAATTCAAGACTGATAAATAGCCACTCACAAATAATACATAAATTAATAGGCATCGCTGTATTCAAATAAAACTGTATTTACAAAAACAAGTGGTAGGTCAGATTTGAACTGTTGGCAGTACCTTCCTATCACCTATTCCGCAGCATGAAAAATACCAAAATACTTACTTTATGAAAATCAACTGACTTTCAGTCTCTGATCTGACATCTGAAGAGTTTGGAAGTATCACTTCTGCCCTTACAAGTAGAAAACCTGGAAATACTGAAAATCAATGACTTTTCTTGGACTCATTGGAGAACTGAAGTCACAAGGAAAATCTCCACTTTGAAATCTGGAGAGACAGGTGCAGCAAGACAGATGTAGCAACTAAATCTGGAGCTGGAGCAATAAACTGAAAAGAAAAATTAAATAGCAATTTTGATGAATTGTTGGAGATGGAGTGTGAACTATTAAGAGAATGAGAACTCCTGTGGACTGCAGGTTTTTCGGGGGGGTTCTCCAGAAACCCCAAAAGCTTCTCACAGTGAGGATCCAAGGAAGATCCCTTCATGACTCTGGCAAAGGCAGAAGATGAGTAAGCATTTGCAACATGCCCAGGGACTTCACCTTAAAAAACGTTACTCTCCAAGAAAAAAAGACTTGCCAGAGCACAGCTGTAAAAGGAATTCCTCAACCTTTGACATCCTTCAGCTTTCCTATCCTACTTAAGGGAGAAAAAAAACTTAGTCAATATGAGACAAGCCTTCAGGAAAATATATTGAGAATGCTGCAGCTAGGCTAAAGAAGAAAAATCTTATAATCTAATCAATAGATGCAGAAAAATGATTTGACAAAGATTCAATACCCATTCATGATAAAAATTCCCAAAAAACTCTCAGTAGAGGGCAACTTCCTCAGCTTGATAAAGAACATCTATATCTTCGGTTAACATCATACTTAACAGTGAGTCACTAGAAAATTTCAGCTGAAGATCAATAAAAATGCAAGGATACCTCACCACTCTTATTCAACATTGCAGTGAATGTCCTAGCCAGTGCAAAAGACAAGTGAAAAAAAGAAGGTATATGGATTGAAAAGGAAAAAATAAATCTCTCTTTACTTACAAATAGCATGATTACCCATTTAGAAAACCCCAAAGAAATTACAAAAAAAAAAAACAAAAAACTGCTGGAATTAATAGGAAGGTATAGCAATGTTATAAGATACAAGTTAAAACACAAAACTCATTTGCCTTTCCATATATACCAGCCATGAAGAATTGAAAATGTAAATATATATTTAAGCAGATAAAATAAATAGAAGATCTAAATAAATGAATGCATATTTCTTTGTCTTTTGTTTTCAGCATTTTTATTTTATTGTGCCTTGGTGTTATTTAAATTCAACTTGCTTGGATTAGGTAGTATCTCACAACTTTGGGTTTATCTTTTTCATCAGTTTTGAAAAATTCTCAGCCATTACTACTTCATACTTCTACTTCTGTACATACTTTGTCTGTCTTCATTTCCTTGCACTTCAATTAAGTGTATATATTTTTGCCAATTTTCACTTTTTAATGCTTTTAGTTGCTGTTTTTCTTCATTTCCCCCTACTGTGCTGTAATATGTATATTTTCCCATTAGCAGAACCCATTCATTTTCTTCTTAAGTGGATTCTATTAAAGAATGCCCATTTAATCACTATATAGACTAAAAAAAAATTGTCCACATTTTTATTTTCTTGAGTGTGGGTGTGTGTATATATATTTTTTCCAGCAATTTTCAATATGGGACATAATTGATGTATAACATTGTGTAAGTTCAAGGTGCAAATTCTGTTGATTTAATACATTTATATATTGCAATACCATCTACTACTGTAGCGTTAACTAACACTTCCATCATGTCATACAATTATAATTTCTTTTTTGTGGTGAAAAAATCTAAGATCTAGTCTCTTAACAACTTTGAAGTATATAACACAGCATTGTTAACTATAATCACAATGCCCTGCATTAGATCTCCAGAACATACATTCATCTTCTAATTGGAAGTTTGTACTCTTTGACTCATATCTCCCAATTGCCCCACCTCCCAGCACTTGGTAACCACCATTCTACTTTGTTTCTATGAGTTTGGCTTTTTTAGATTCCACATATAAGTGAGTTTATACAGTATCTGTCTGTCTCTGTCAGACTTATCACACTTAGCATGATTCCCTCAAGGTCCATACATGTTGCAAATGGCAGGATTTCTTTCTTCCTCATGGCTGAGTAGTATTTCCAGCAATCTAAATATCTAGGTTACCTCTTAGTTCAGTCTACTGTGTTATTTTTCGTGGTTTATGGCCACGTATTTTTGTTTTTCTGCATGGCTATTATTTTTAATAAAATATAGAAACTGCAAAATATAACAATGTAGAGTCTGGGTGATTATCTTCTTCCAAAAGGTTGACCCTCTCCTTGCTAGGGAGGTCTAATGGGCATTAATCTCCTTAGTCTAATAAGATACTGAGCTACTCAAGTCCTACCTACAATAATTGTAAGGGTCCATATGCCTCTGTGTCTTACTATTACCTAGGAAATAGGCCTCTGGTATGTTTTAAACTGAGAGTCTAGGGTGAATGCTGGGGCTCTTCCTGCTTGATTCCTACTAAGGGTGATCTTTGTCTCTTCAGAATTACAAGATTCTTAAGGACACTGCTTTAGTTTTCAAATATTTCTAGCATACCTTCCTAGTATATTCCCCATGCTGAATATGGGAAAATGTCCTAAGTAGATATTTGGCCGAGTGTGTGATTCACTTCTCCTATCCTTCCTTCTAACCTGAATCCTAGCCCCTCAAGAATATGATTTCAGGGCTTCCCTGGTGGCGCAGTGGTTGGGAGTCCGCCTGCCAGTGCAGGGGACACGGGTTCGGGCCCTGGTCCGGGAGGATCCCACGTGCCGCGGAGCAACTGAGCCCATGGGCCACAGCTGCTGAGCCTGTGCTCTGGAGCTCACAAGCCACAGCTGCTGAGCCTGAGAGCCACAACTGCTGAAGCTTGCATGCCTGGAGCCTGTGCTCCGCAGCGGGGGAGGCCACCACAATGAGAGGCCCGTGCACCGCAATGAAGAGTAGCCCCTGCTCGCCACAACGAGACAGAGCCTGTGCGCAGCAATGAAGACCAACATAGGCAAAAGTAAATAAATAAAATTAAAAAAAAATAATAATATATGATTTCAGTCTGCCTTGCCCCCAAGAGGTTACCTAAATATCTGTTCACATTTCTACTTCTTAGAGTTATCCTCAGTATGTACTCTGACTCTTACTCCACACCTAAATGCCATGAACAAATAAACAGTTGTAGATGACTGATGCCTCTTTTCTGGAATTTTGTCCCCTGAAGTCCTGATTACTTTAGCAATTCTCTTCAAAGCTTTTTCTTTTCCTTTTTTTTTCTGTCTGTTTGTAATTTATCAGGCTTTTCTAGTTGTTCTCCTTGCAATTAACAATAATCTGCCTCCAACTATGACATCATATCCATAAGCAATAGTCTTGAATGACATTTTAAAAAAGAAAAAGATGATCAGATACAATTTGAAAGTGGTACTTTATGTTTTAATAAACTAAATGACTATTTACTGTTAAAAATTTTGAAGATTAAACTCATTTGATATTGTATTCTTATTTAATTTTTTTCATCTGTTCCATAATTTATATTTGGTAGGCCAGGGCAAACCTCACACAAAGTTTAAAGAAACAAAGTTTAACAGAAATGACTGGTAGAAGGCAATTGAGCACAGAGGGAAAGACTAGGAAAGAAGATTATCATTTTTGAAAAATAACAAAACAACTTCTGGCATTTGGTCTTTAGAAATTATTAGTAAATAAAAATAATTAGTGAGGCACAGTGACCAAAAAACATGTAATAGTAGTCCAAACTTTTCGAGAATGATTTTTACTTCAGAACATATAAACAACTGAATTTCTTTTTATCTCTCAGTGATGGACGAATAAAGCACCAATCATTAAAATATCATTTTAATATACAAAAAATAATATGACTGAGTGAAATAGAGTTTTGATAATCTGCATAGAACTGTGGCTAATTAAAATTGGATGAGAAATAAAATAACAAAGAAATGAGCTTAGCTTGAGAAGTAGTTACACTTCGTTCCTGTCTTTAGAATATTTGTGTCCATAGAAGAAAAAATTAACTTGATGGGAAGCAAAATTAATGCAATATCTAGTACACAAAGCTAAGTTTGTATTATTAAAACCAATACTACAACAAAAAGAACAAAAGTGAGGTGTTTGAAATACGCAAAACTTAAATAGGCAAGAAACAAAGGATTTGGAAGTTACAATTTGTGGGTTCTTTAAAACTTTTTTATTTTATTTATTTATTTTTGGCTGTGTTGGGTCCTTGATGCTGCGAACAGGCTTTCTCTAGTTGCGGCAAGTGGGGGCTACTCTTTGTTGTGGTGAAGGCTTTTCATTGCGATGGCTTCTCTTGTTGCGGATCAAGGGCTCTTGGTGCACAGGCTTCAGTAGTTCTGCCTCGTGGGCTGTGGAGCGCAGGCTCAGTAGTTGTGGCGCACAGGCTTAGTTGCTCCATAACATGTGGGAATCCCCCCAGACCAGGGATCGAACCCATGTCCCCTGCACTGGCAGGTGGACTCACAACCCCTGTGCCACCAGGGAAGTCCCACAATTTATGTGTTTCTATAAATGACTGATAATTAAAAACAACAGATGCCTATAATTCCATCTTGTTTTATAACCATTAGCATTTGGAATAATAATATATATCTCATTGTTTTTTAAGGAATTTAAAAAAGAACATATTTTTAAGTACTATATGGAGCCTCTGAAATATATTCACTACAAATATTATTTTTTTCCCAGGATCTTACATAAGATTTTGATAATTTCCGAGAAGAGAATAATGTATGTTATGATGATCAGAATATGAAAATTATACAGTAATTCAAAAAATGCTGCTCAAGGTGTACGCTAGTCTATTTCAACAATGTACAGCATGGCTTGGTAACAGATACGGAGATGAAGATTAATTTTATTAAAAATTTAGAGTGCATCTGAAATTATTTAAAACATAAACTCTAGTACCTCAAGCCACAGGAGGGTCAGTCCTGACTATATTGTTAAAAACAGATACTTAAAAAACAAATGTCCGTGCTTACTTTTTTTTTTTTAAATTTTGCTGCAAGTTAACATTTCTGGCCAGAAGCAATGTGTACTGAAATGACATAACAGGATATGAGCATTTGGTGAGTGCCAGCAGAGCATGCAATTCTGCCCTTAAATTTTCTAATGCACAAATAGAACCACTTATCTTTTGCTACGGCTCAAGCTTCCTCAAACCCTTGAAATATGTCTGTCATATGGTTAGTAGGAACCTCTGGCTGTTTTCTCAATCCTGGCCTAATACCACACATAACACCAAGGATATCTTATCTGCACACTCTAAATCAAATTATTTCTTATTGCATATTTATTATTTTTATTAGTTTTCTCTGATCTCAAGTAACAATAACTGAGTAATTAAGAAAATAATATTTATTGAAAAAATAGGAGTTTAACAAACAAAAGCCTAGGTCAAAGTCAGACCTCAAGAAAGTAAAATACCAGTGTAACTCTGATGATCAGCAAGTGCTTGTGTCCCTGAAGTGAATAAAATGGCCAAATAATTGTTTTTACTTTTAGTTATATTTACTTTTAGCTAATAAAAATATATCCATTTTGCAAATATTTAAAAATACATGTATGTTTTATGAATATATTAAAATATATATCACTTATACATGAATGTGTAAATGGGGAATTGGCATGAGATGGGGTTTTCTATTAACAGGAAGAAAAGAAAGAAATTTGCTAGGCAAAAGCATAGATAGTTGTTAGAAGTGAAACAATAAATTGTTAATCATCATGCACTAATTAGTATTATATTGAAAGGGCTAAATTAGTAGAAATGCTAGTAGAAAGAAAATATATGTATGTAACTGGAGACTTTAACATAACTCAATAAGAGAAAAAAATAAGCAAAGATCTATGATTAGGAAATACAGTACATCCAGGTTTTTGCCATTGTCAGTGACATTAAAAAAAAATAAATGAAAGGACCACAAAGAAAATCTAGCTCAATTTAACCAATTTTTACTGGGTAGGTTTTATGTTCCAGGCACCCTGCTAGGTAAAGGTAATGTAATGTTGAATGAGACATATATATAAGATTCTTAAGATCCATATATATATATATGAACAATTAATATAAAATGTAATATATATTCTAAGAAATCTGCACAAGACTAAGTAAATTAGTATGTCAGGTGATTCATTCATTCAACGATTAATTCACTCAATATATTGAAAGTTTACAATGTGATACACTTAAGGAATAATTTAATTACAAAATTAAAAGATGAATTAAAGTAGACACAAAAAAACAATGAAGTTAACACATACACATATAATACCTTAAGAAATAGAAATAAAAAATCTACTGAGTATAGTGGGATTATAAAAGAGAGAGAGAGAAAGCACATATATAGAGAGACATCAGACAGACACTCTTAGCCTGTAATTTCCCCCATGTGGGAGAACTTATGAATGAAACTTTTAAAATTAAGAAAATTTCATTGAACACTTTATGCCAAGAAATATGAATATTTAAAGGAAATTATAGAATCCTTTGCATAACTGACTCAAGAGAGAAAATAAGAATAAAGCAATATAGGTGAAATTTTATCTATCTATATCTATCTATATATCTATCTCTAGAAAGCTTTCTTTTAAAAAGCTTGAGCATTGAGTTCAGCTCCCCTTGAGTGCTTCATCCTACATTTTTTCAAAACTTAGAAAAAGATGGTGAATGTTTTAAATACTTGTTGCTAGGATAACACAACTGGTGATAAAAACAAGGCTTACAAAGTCAAAGAAATTAGTGATCAGTCACATATTAAATGATATGATTCATGAATGCAGAGTAAAAATAAAAGCTTTTAGTTTCACTACAATGATAAAAAGATCAAGAAAGCTTCCTTTTCACTTGAAATATAAAAATTACAAAATGACCACAAAAGCATTTAAGGTTGGAAAAAATCTAAATTAAATAATTTCAAGGAACCATTTTGTACTATGTAAGAAATAATTTTGAAGATTAGAAATAAAACTAAATGGCAAATCACTGAACATCTTGGGAGTTTTAGTTTCCTCATCTGTAAATTAGGAATAACTATAGTAACTTTGCGTATAATTACTGTGAGGTTTAGCTCAATTAAAACCTAGAAGGCACTGAGAATAATGCTTAACACCTAGTAAGTGCTCAAAAACTTTAGCAATCCTTTATCATTGTTATTAATAATAAAATAATGCAATCATAAAAAGTAGACATTCTAAAAGAGTAAATATTCTAAAACATGTCAAATTATACTGTTTGTACACATATATGTGTATAATTAAGTCTTTATTAAAGTTAATTATTTTATATTTCAAATATAATGATTATACCTTTTTACATATGCCATCTTTCTCAATGGAAAATTATCATTTTTTTAAATCCAGTTTATATAGGTGACAGACCCTGAGAGAGTAACTTAATAGAGCAAAAAAATGAAAAAAAAAACTGTACAATTATTTTAATAATATTGGTACAAAGATTTTAGATAAAGGTATTAAATTCTCAAGGTCATTTTTGTTAGTTATTATCATGATAACTCTAGCATTTATATCCAATAGTAGAAAGCTCATTAGCATAAAAAGAAATTTAAAACATGTAATTATAATAACATCAAAGTTATTAGACATTTGTTAATAACTGGTGAGAGCCTGGCATCATTTGTGTGTGTGTATATCTCTTCCTATTTATTTTTGTATATTAGTTATCCATGGAAACTTACTGAGAAACACATGGGATCAGATCTACAAATATCCTATTGCTGTTGTAATGTCACTCAGTCAAACGTTATCAATGGCATGACGAAAAATAATTCATCCTCACTCGTGCTATATGTTCTTTCAGACTCTACTCCCTATCATCACAACTTAGGGTTTTAAACTAAAGAATTCTTCACTTTGTGGCATGCCAGTGGTCTCTTTGGCAGGTGAATAGAATTTGGCAAACTGCATAAATACTGCATATTGGCTCTTAAAGTCTCACTTATTAAGTGTTTTGAAGTGCTTGAAATAGATATTTTAAATTTGTAGTTGTAATCTGAAGTGTCATGAGAATGTAATGAAGTTTATAAATGGTGTTAGATGGCTAGGAACATTTAATCTGTCAAATTTACAAGTTAATTGAGCATAAACCAAAGAACAAGTGAAGACTTAAGTGTACTTAATTCTACCAAAAAACTTTTTTCATTTATAAATAGAATGAGATGTGTAGATTGAGTATAAGGCTTAAGAAATACTATCTATTAATTACAACTGTGAGAAAATAAATATTATTAAAATACATGTAAGTGGAAACATTATTTTCCTTGAATAATAAGCCTTGTCAATTAAAAAAAAATGTCTATTTGCTTAAGTATCTTTGAGCTCCAGGAGGAGACATTTGGAGAACATGAGACTATCTTCACGTTCAAGAAATAACAGTGCAATCAAGTTAGAATGTATATAAAATAGCAGAATTGCTATTGTTCTGTTCCAACACTGAACTCATTCATACTCAGCATTTGGTCATATACCTCAAAACAGATAGAGACATTACTGAAAATCTCATAGGAACACAGAACAGAGTATCATAATGGTATTCATCAAAGCAAAAACTGAATTTACTGTTCATTATGTAACTTTTTAAAATCACGATCTCTTATTTTTCCCAACCTATAATATTTCTCTTCTGTCTCCAACAGACTATAAAATTTCACTCTTATCAGGAAAATGTAAAGTTTTCCTTTATCCAAGATTATCCTCCTTTTAAAACTTAGGCCAGCACCTGACAGAACAACAAAAACATTTTTAAATTAAAATAGCCTTTGGAGAGATTATCCTCATGCCATTATGCAGATCAAAGCATTTACCTCACAAAACAACTCTTCCTGTACGGAGGACAGAGGATGTAGCTGCTGTTAAAAGATGACTTTTCTATATCATGAGATATTTGAATGCCCATTCTATAGAGTGATGGGCCTCAATGTCAGACTTTTATGGGAAATTTTTGAGAAATATTTGCTTTCATGGCTAATACAAGTCTAGAATACTTTAAATTAGTCCTGTGAAATATATATTAAAATCTATAGTAGCTACTTGATACCACATCGGTTGAAGACAGGAGCTGATGAGGAGTTTGGAGAGTACTGATTAGATTCAGAATAAATACAGCTGTCAAGAGAGGCCACAAGTGGTAGTCACCAGTGGAAGTAAACTTTGCTTACCACCTACAGGTGGTCTGAGGTTATATTTCTATGAAAAATGAATGTTATGAAGTTTGAATGATATATCACTGATCAGAAACAAATACCTGGTACATATTTTTGACAGTAGATTAGTGAAACTGGGTACATACATTGAAAATTAAATGTACCCAAATTATATGGTATAATGGAAAGTGCTTATAATATTCTAAATAAAAACAAGGCACTAATATATGTGATATGATAATACTATTATATATTTAACTTGTTTACCTAGACACTTCTCTATTATCCCAAATTATTTATACATATAATTACAAATAATTTATAGTTTATAAATCTCTTGTAAATGCATATGCATGTGCATGATGCAACAGATTGTATGTGAATATAATGCAACAGATTAAAAATGAATTAATAACAAAAGCAGGTTGAAGGGAAAATAAGAGAAAGTAAAATACAGAAAATGTAAATCCACAAAATGCACACAAATTCTATCAATTAATGAGAATGAAAGAAGAATGATTTGGATGAAATATTTTTCCTTGTCCTTAATTCTTACAGTTCACTCCAGGGCAAACTAGAAGATGAAGCAGGCCTCAGTGAATACTTTGTATAAAAATAATTAGAGCAAGTCATATGAATACATTTTGTAAAGGGGAAAATAATGTTTTCTAAATATTCAGCTAATTGATGGTACAGTTTGATCCAGGGTTATTATTTAATATATCAGGAAAAAGGAGTAAACTGTGCCAACAACTCTGTTTAAAATAACCTCACGTTATGTCTCCTAAATAATAAAAAAATAAAATATAATTAAAAGCAATAAACCAGACTACTGACCGCAGTGTGTTTGAGCATTTAGATGGCTGCATATGAGTGTTCTCCTTCTGAATTTGTAACCATGTGTTGTAACTAAGATAAAGCAAGAATCCTTATGAAATAATTTGCTGGCTTTGAGTGTATATCATAAAAAATCTGATTCACTGAAAATTAATACAAATGATGGCTTTTTTGAATAATTAACACAAAATTTTTATGGCAGTAATTTGATAGTTTGGCTAGTTGTAAATTAGACCTCTCAACATTCGTGGTTATCAAATCCTATCATCTGTGTGTAAGCATATTAGAATGGTGTGTAAAAACTCAGCTGAGAGACTATGGCCGCAGTCTCACCTCTTACTAACGTTATAACTTTCTGGAACATCAGTTGCTCTCATTGTCTTAGTTTCTTTTTCTGTAAAAATGAGTTCCTTTATCTTTGATTCCTTATAATAGTTACAATAAATCAAAGATTTATTATAAGGATTACGTCAGTCAATGTTTGTAAAGCTACTGAAATAGTATGTAGCACATAGTAGGCACTATGTTCATCTTAGTTATTATCTAACGATGATATTAATGAGGAATATCATGGAAGGGGGGCAGACAATATGCTTATTTTATCCCAAAAGTATCTTCATGAAATAAATCTTACTGTAACACTGCTAGCATTAAAAGAATAAATGATTGTATAAAAATGCATCTTATTAACATCTTTAAAGGTACTTAAAATGATCCCTATTTTAAGGAACATTTATTAATCAATATCTATTAAAACCTGATTAATGATTACATTTGGAGACAAGGATTGGAATGCGTTTGAGGAACGGTAGTTTTTTCACTTCTTGGCATATGCCTCAAAAAGTATTTTAGTTTTGATTAATTTTTACTTATATTTTGTGTATATTCCTAAATTTTTCTAGTCAAAGTTATTATACCTGTGTGTGTGTGTGTGTGTGTGTGTGTGTGTGTTTTTGCAGAGAAAGAGATAGAGTGAGAGAGAGATCTCAGACCTTGTGCCAGTTATTAGGAAAACAATGAATAAAGAGGTATTCTATTCTGGCTTTAAGTAACACAAACCTAATTATGTAAAATTTAGATTCTTTGCAGCAATTTTCTTTCTCTGTCTTTTTATACACACCCAAACATACAAACTGCTATCATAACTTCAGTAGATTCATCTGGATCTACAGTCAGTGCTTCATTCCATTTATCTGTCTTTATTTCCTAATCTCAGGTTTATCTCAGTACTCTTCTGTAAGTATAGTTAGATAATCTGAGCAAATATTAGAAGAAATGTTTTACTGGCTGGTAATATGTTCAGGTGTTGCCCTCACACAAATAGCACTGAATACATAATTTGTCTTTCAATTACTAAGGCAGCATCAGCATGGAATTGTTCCCTGAAGGAAGTCTGCATTTGTTTCCTGTCTCTGAAAGCACATCATATAGCTAGGCTGAATAATATTTATCCCCAAGGAAGCTCACAATGAAAATGATTAGGTGACATGTTCAGTGTCTTACTAAGTTGGAGTCAAGAAGAGAATGCAGATATTCTGAAATCCAGTTCAGTATTGAAGGTCACTTTGTCATGATGACTGCTTATATGCAAGTGAGGAACAGATCCCATTCATTTTTTTTGAGTTCTGAGTAAAAGTGTTTGAAATAGAAGAAATACATATAGCTCATACCTGTGAATTTTTGTTGTTGTTGTTCTTTTGTTTTTGGCAAGAATTTCCCTTTATTTAGACCTTTAATAAAGAATATTCTCACTTGTATAAATCATTTTCTGTCAAGTTCATATAGCCACCCTGTGAAACTAGGATAAAGAAAACTCATTCTGAGATATTGTTATGTTTTCAAATTCAATATATGGCAGTCTTCATCACTAAGAGATAATGGATTTCACACTTTTAAAAAAGTTTTTATTCATAATTAGTTTCTACTTGTTTAAATGTGAATAAAAGATAGGTGTTTGTTCAAAGATTCATGTAATAATCTATACAACAGACATCAGCCACACTCAGAACTTTCAAATATTCTGACAGGCAAAGGTGCCATAAAGGAAATCCAACACAATAAAAACCTAGTTCTGGAGAATAATTACTTCTATTACTTGATTTTATTTTATTGAGTGTAGGACAATGGGAAGGATGATGCATTCTAGAATACTTACTGAAAAGTATTAGGAAGTATGCTACTTTTCCCCATGTCAGATAGTGATAACACATATTTAATGTTAGATATTACAACTATGTATGACAAACACCACAGACTCCAGGTTATTCATTTATTTATAATGCAGTGCAATTCTCAATCTCCTCTAAGGTATCTGAATATCCTTTATCTTAACGTTTGTGTAGAGAGAAAGATGATCACTTTTTATGCTCCTATTCCAGCTCTTTATTTATAAAGAAAAATTTCACAGAACTCTGTCTACCTAACAGGAAAAATTCAGTATCTATTTGCTGATGTTTCCAGTGATTTTTTAAATTTCTTTATTCTTATGCCATAACACTGTTCTTCATAAACTACAAAGTTTACAAACTGAACAAGAAATTATGAATTTCAGATTATTGGTTTTGATATAATATTATCCTTTTTTATTGAATTATCTGTATTGCAAAAATACTAGCAAATTAAAATTATGTGCTGCTGTTTACCTCGTTTTAATTTATTACTTTATTTTCTTTAAGATATGTGATAGAGCCTTTGGTCTTTTATGTAATATTACCTTTTGAAATTAGAATATATTGCAATTTTATGCACTCCACATTTATAATTATTTTTCACATATGAAATGTCTTTAACACCAAATGATCTAATCTTTGGTTGAATATTTAATTTATCTTCTCTTTCAAAAACTTATTATTATTACCCCCTACTTTAGTTCTCCATCATCTCCTGCTAAACCACTGAAATATTTGGCCCACTGGCCAATATTCTTTCTCAAAGTTTGTATGTAGACTTGGTTGATGGAGTGACTAGTTAAACAGATAAAATAAGATCACACCCATGCTTTAAAATATTTCAGTAATGCTCATTTGCTTCTCTATAAAAACGCAAATTCTATAAATTATCAATATATAAAGTCTCTGTCAAACTCTGAGGCCATGTCTCTTCATATACCTGGCTTCGCTCCAGAAATAATAAAATGTTTGCAGTTTCCAACAAACAACCCACAGCATCTTTGAAAGCTTTGCTCTCCCCTCTGTCCGTATTACCTTTGACACTACTTTGTCACAGTATTGCCAAATTTAGCAGACATTAATTACTTCCTCAGGAAACCCTCTGCATTTACCTACTTCTGTATAAAAAAATCATCTTCAAACTTATTAGGTTAAAACAACCACTGTTTTTAATTGCTCCCAATTCAGTGGGTTAGCAATTGAACTTGAGTCGGCTGGATACTACTTCTGCTGGTCTTCTCTGAAATCACTTGCGAGGATGCATTCCTATGGTGCCTTGAGACTTGAGCTTTATGATCTAAGATGGTCTCACTCTCATGCCTGGAAGTGGCACTGTCTATTGGCTTGGAAACCTTAGTTCTTCTCCATAAGCCTTACATCCTCCAGTAGGCTAGACCTCACCTCTTCAAATGGCCACTTCAGGACTGTGTTCCCAGAGGGCAAAAGTAGAAGCTATAAGGGCTTCTTGAGGCCTAGGCTTTGGACTTATAAAACCTCACTCCTTCCACATTCTATTGATCAAGACAAGACACAAGGCCAGTCCAGAATGCAGAGGTGAGGAAATTGTCTCTACTGTTAATAAGAGGAGCGGCCAAATCACACTGCAAAGGAGCTTGCATAGAACCATTTTGCAAACAAATCATGTTACCGCTTGCCTACTCAGTCTAGTTGGAACTTCTTTTATTTTTTAAAATTACCCATAATTTTTCTTTTAATAATTAGAATTTACACTGTTTCATAACATTTATAATTCCTTTTTCTCCTATATAGATTGGGAATTCTGATGACTAGTTTTCATAGGAAAATATATTTATATATTATTTGTAATATATTACATATATATAATATGTCTTTACTTTTTCGCCTGATAGTCTCCAGAGAGATCAGATTTATTTCAGGTATACATGTTGGATACAAACTTGTAGTAACTTTATATTTGTCTAATCAGTACATGGATTTTAAAATAGATGACTCAATAAATAAACGCATTCTTATTTAATAAACATATGTAATATTCCCCATTTTAAATTGTATCATTTACTTATTTTTTAACATCTTTATTGGAGTATAATTGCTTTGCAATGGTGTGTTCGTTTCTGCTGTATCACAAAGTGAATCAGCTATACGTATACATATATCCCTATATCCCCTACCTCTTGCATCTCCCTCACATCCTCTCTATGCCACCCCTCTAGGTAGTCACAAAGCACCGAGCTGATCTCTAAAATGTATCATTTTAAAATGTATCACTAACTTTCATTTTTGTAGTTAACTAATATACTGAAATATTAATAAAATTTAGCTACAGCATATTAGGAAAAACAACAATCATTCAATCTCAATTTAAAAGAATTTTATTTATTGTTATTATTTGTTTGCTCTATGACAAGCCTTGGTAAGTCAGTCCAATTCCTTGAAACTCATTTTATTTATTGATTAACTGCAAGTAGTAAGAGCTGGCATTCATGTTACAAGGCCAAATTAGGTTAATGTACATGGAAATGCTTTATAACATCCTTGATAAAGTTATAGACATTAGATATTTCATGGATAGAGTTTTAGTAATAAAAATATAAAAGTATTATATTTAAATATTTATCTGAGTTGAAACTTGTACGCTTTCATTTTTTTAACAAACATTTAACTCGAATGGTAAAAGTGCAAGGTCACAATGTCCCTGTTCCCAAAAGAGCTTCAATTTACTGAATGACTACTATTTTTCTATTTTGTTCTGCCTTTTTAAAAGTACTCTATTACAGTTCGAAAATGAAAACATCTTGGACACTCAGTGAAGCAGAGTACATTATGGCTGTTTTGAGCACATCTGGCAGCAAAAACATTAAAATCATATATAGCCACTGAATCAAACTGTGATAATCAGTTTACATGCAATTGCTTATTATATGTTATTTATGGATTCTTCTACTAAGAGGATACACATTTCTGAGCTGTTTTGCTAAAAGTTATATCTGGTATAGAGTGTGATATATTAAGTGGACATAGCCTGTATGATAACCAAATGAAAAACTGTACTCCTAATTTTCAGCCTATTTACTAAATAAATGTTGTACTGTGAAAGTGAAAGTAATGAAACTAGTTTTAACCATTATGTACTACACAACATAAAGAAATGAATGACTCACTGCTGTTATATCATGTCTTGGTGGAATGTGAAATTTTTTGATACATTTTAGATACATGGGGATTATTTTTATCTTTGCATTTTTATATTTTAAAAAACTAAAATTATACCTAATCAAACTCTCAGTGACACCAGAAAGTCATTATAATTAGTATATTTATTGGATAAAATAGTGGATTGATGTTAATATAGAATATCTTTGATGTTTAACAATATTTTTGGTACTAGATTTATTAATCTTTTATCATTATAAATACAATGTGACTTTTAAAATGTACCATTTCCTGTATTTTTTGTGATTCAAAAACTTTCTGTGCAAATATTCAAATCTTAGAAAATTTACCCATACAAGAGATGCGTACAGGATGAATACTCCTTTGCTCCGGAGGGTCGTAGCATATGTTTATCAGCACACCTGGACTCTATCAATTAGATGTCAATAGCACTGCCCCCTTTAGTGTGACATCCACAAATGTCTCCAGATATTGCCAAATAGCTCTTGCGCTGTAAAGTCACCCCTGGTTGAAAACCTCTGAGTTGGGTCATACACAGGGTCTTCTCTCTTTAATGCCTATAGAACTTCTCTCAGCAACTCTATTAAGGGACTGTGCATTTATATGAGTACTGCAACAGTACCATGAGTGTACTCTGACACATTAATTAAGTGAATTAAGCCTGTCACAAAAGGACAAATAATGTATAACTAAACTTATATGAGGTAATTGGAATTGTCAGCTCACAGACAGAATACAGAATGATGACTGCCCAGGACTGGAGTGGAGGGAGACAGGGAGTTATTATTTAACGGGTATATGGTATGGAATCTTAAAAAAAAAAAAAAGTACTGATGAATCTAGGGGCAGTGCAAGAATAAAGATGCAGATGTAGAGAACGGACTTGAGAACACGGTGGGGGAAGGGGAAGCTGGCACCGAAGTGAGAGGGTGGCATTGACATATGTACATTACCAAATGTAAAACAGATAGCTAGTGGGAAGCAGCCGCATAGCACAGGGAGATCAGCTCCTTGCTTTGTGACCACCTGGAGGGGTGGGATAGGGAGGGTGGGAGGGAGACTCAAGAGGGAGGGAATACGAGGATATAAGTATACATATAGCTGATTCACGTTGCTGCACAGCAGAAACGAATACAACATTGTAAAGCAATTATACTCCAATAAAGATATATATATAAAAAATAATGGGTATATGGTTTCAATTTGGGAAGATAAAAAGTTTTAGAGATGGTTGTTAGTAGATTGTGCAACAAAGTGAATGTGTTTGCTATCACAGAACTGTACACTTAAAAATGGTTAAATCTGTAAATTTTATGTCACATTTTACCACACAAACACAAAATTATGATCAGAATACAGTGGGATTATATATTTATATTCACAAAAGATAATATTATCAACCAAGTGTTCTAAATCCAGTAATACTCTTAATCAAACATAAAGGAGAAATACAAATATTTTAATGGAAAAAAAGTAAGAAAATCACCTCTGCATTATGTCATTAAGCCATCCAGGATGGCTGAGAGGAGTTAGAATAAAAGTAAAACTTTATTTTCTGCTACTGCTGAAACAAATATATGTAAGTGGGTCACACTTCCTCAAAGCTTAAGTTATTGATAAATCCATTGAGCATTCTCTAATTGGCACATGAAATGTTTAAATGACAATTATTTATAGAATTTTTTTTCTGTTTAGTCAGCCCTACTTAGCACAATTTTCAATCTACTCCTAGGATTTGTGTGGATAGTGACACAGCTTCACAATATCAAATGACACTTCTAATGGAAAGCAACTTAAGTTATTGCCTGGTTTGTATACCAGATACCATTATTAATCCTTTATTGAATTTGTGTATAGCTAGTCATTTTCTTTATAATATATTGGCAGAAAATTTCACTTTTTCTAGCACATATGATTTTTGCTTTGAGAAATAGGATTTTGCTTTACATGCAATTATTCACTATCAACATACTCAGTTATTCTTTGCAAAAAAAACAGAAGCTTTAATTCTAGAGTCTCATTCTGTGTTTTCAGATTTCATTTATGGTACATTGACTGTGAACAAAGTTTCATGTTATAATTTGTGATTCTTTTAACAGGACATTTTTTGCAACTTTTCAAAACAAATCCTGTTTGGAAATTATAAATTTTCTTTATTGATTTTCTCTAACAATATGGGTATGTTCCATAAACAATTTTTCATCCTTAATTCATCTGTTAACATGAAAATTTGGTAGTCATTTAGATATTTTATATTTGTTTTAGTTTTCTATAAAATGTCCATTTAAAAACTTTATATTTTAGACTTATTACATGATGTTCTTATTTGCTTTGAGTAATTTCTAAAATTGTGTGATTATCTAATCTCTGCTCGAGTGGAAGATTGACTTTTCATTGGAACAAGTTAAAAGTTATGTCATTTTTACCCTCAAAGGAACCACATATTGGAGAATCTATTTTTTAATGAAATAAAGTTTCAAGGTGTCTCATGTTATATAGATAGAAAGTAAAGAGGCTAGGAATCTAACCCAGGCCCAGGCAGAAATGTTTAGTAATTTAAATAATCATTTTTGGGGCTTCCCTGGTGGCGCAGTGGTTGAGAGTCCACCTGCCGATGCAGGGGACACGGGTTCGTGCCCCAGTCCGGGAAGATCCCACATGCCGCGGAGCAGCTGGGCCGTGAGCCATGGCTGCTGAGCCTGCGCGTCCGGAGCCTGTGCTCCTCAATGGGAGAGGCCACAACAGTGAGAGTCCGCATGCCACACACACACACACACAAAAATCATTTTTGTAGGCTTTTTTATTAGTCTTATGTGATACATATCAGAATAAGAATGAAACATTTAGAATTAAGGAAAGATTGCTACTCACTGATGTGACATTTTCAGTGCATACTTATAACCATCTTCATACAAAAACAACAAACTAAAACGATCCCTCATGTTGCTATGCGGGGGGAAGGTTGGGCTGCCACATGATGATAGGAGTGGACGTGATGAGAAGTGGTCTGGTCTGAGATATATTTTAGAGGTAGAACTAACAGGACTCGCTAATAGTCTGCAGGCGTGTAAAAATATCTATTCAAGTTCCTGCTTTCAATTATTTTGGCTATATAACCAGAAGTGACATTGCTGGATCATACAGAAATTCTATTTTTAATTTTTTGAAGACATTTCGCACTGTCTTCCATAACAGCTGCACCATTTTACATTCCCATCAATAGTGCACAGGTTTCAATTTCCCCACATCCTTGCCAACACTTGTTATTTTCTGTTTTTTTTTTTAAATTAAATAATAGCCATCCTGATGAATATGAAATGATACTTTATTGTGGTTTTGATATGCATTTCTGAAATGATTAGTGGTGTTGAGTATGTATTCATATGCTTGTTAGCCATGTGTATATCTTCACTGAAGAAATGTCTGTTCAAATCCTTTGCCGTTTATAAAATGGGCTATTAGTTTTTTTCATTGTTGAGTTGCAGGAGTTATTTATGTATTCTGGATATTAGTCCCCTATTAGATATTTGACTTGCAAATATTTTCTCCCATTCAGTAGGCTGCCTTTTCACTCTGTTGAATGTTTCCTTTGATGCACAGAATTTCAAAAATTTGATGCACTCCCATTTTCCATTTTTGCTTTTATTGCCTGTGCTTTTGATGTCATACCCAAGAAATCAAAGCCAAATCCAATGTAATGAAGCTTTTCCCCTATATTGTCTTCTAGAAATGTTATAGTTTTAAGTATTTCATTCTGAGTTAATTTTTATATATGGTGTAAGGTAATGGTCCAACCTCATTCTTTTGCATGTGTCTATACAGTTTTCCCAATACCAGTTGTGGGGGATGAAAAAGCTGAAGGCCAGCCTCTCCCTGAGAAATTCTGTAACTCTTGACTGAAGCTGAGGGGAGAGGAAGACACATCTTCCTGGCCATACCTACCAGAATGAGTAAGAGTTAGTCTATCCAGAACCATGCTTATTTGTTCATATAAGGGATACTCATTAAAACCTTCATTGTTCACTTTACTTCTGGTATAAATATTTTTACAATATTAATTGGAGAAATACAGGTAAAATTTTTTAGTGTATACTACATTATCACGTTAATAATAACAATAATTTAAAATAACAGTAGAAAATGCTTATATAGTGCTTATAACATGGAAGATATATCTCTGTAACTCCCAATTTATTAACACATTGTATCCTTTTAACACTTGTATGATATAGGAATGGTTACTATCCTTATATTATATTAAAAAGTAATGAGGTAGGAGAAATGTAAGTAATTTACTCACAGCCATGCAAATCCTAGGTCAGACAGGAATTTTGTACATGCAATCTGTCTCCAGAGCCGGTGATGTTAACCACCACAAAGTTACTTCCGTAATAATGAACATTTAATGAGCACTTAATCTATCCTCAGTACTGTTCTAGGCACTTTACTTTGTATTATCTTACTGAACTTTCACAACATTTTTAAAAGCTAGATAATATTATTATCTTCAAATATAGAGGAGAAAAATCATCTGGAAGCTTGAAATATGATAAGTACACAGTATACTATTCACCAAGCTGATGAACATTAACTATAATTTTGTGTCACTGTTATTGTACTAGGTGAAACCACCATGCTCTGGGATGAATTTTCATATCTTAAAGGCTTGAGAGAAGACTGAAGTAAACAAAGAAGGGATTTGTCCCAGATAAGCCTAGACCAGTAATTGTGATCTAGAAGATATAGGGCTTTATAACACAAGCCTTTATTTTGGAGCAAATAAGATGGTAAGCAGCAGGTATTGGTGACACAGTCTGATTTCTCTCTCCACTTCCCAACAAATAAATAATAAAAGCAAAAAATAAAAAAGCACCATGACTGTATCATGACGAACAATTGTGGCACCCACTATACATGTATGCAGATCAATTAGATCATTATTACAATATCCAAGATAGGGTACGATAGAAATGTAAGCCAATATTTTTTTCAAAGGGACACAGAGTAGTGATTGATTCAAGAAAAAAATCAAGTTAGTATGTTTTAGTGAAGAATTGGATTTGGAGGTATGTAGGATGAGGGAGAACAAAGTGTGAAGGACAGTGACTTCTAAAAAACACGATAAGTGATTTTTCCATTCCTGAGAGAGAAAACAGTAGAAGGGGTGCTTTTTGAAGAGAAAGTCAGAAAATCATTCAAAGTACTTGGTACACACTAGACATTGAGAGAAATTAATTCTGTTTCATAATTTCATATAAGTTTTTCCTATGATTGAAAGAAGAGAAAACAGGTACTTCTTAAAGTCTTAAAAGAAATTCTAACGTATAATAGGGAAAACCAATTTCATAGGTTGTTTCACAAAATGTATTGTAAAGAAGATTTATACTGCCTAAATATTTTATATTATTCTTTGGAACTCTTTGTTTCATAAACAAAATATCTTATGACAACAAAAACATTTCCTGCTTATCAGTGTTCCATTTCATGATTTCTGTTGTATTATGGCTTACATATGAGGTATGACATATTTTATTCAGAGTCATTCTTCATATTTCCAAAATTTATCCCTTGCAAAGCATTTCATCAAAATATATCTATTTTCATTTACAATTCTTTTTCAACCTTGAAACATATGTTTTACTTTAGAGCTTAGGTAATCTCCATTCTAGACATATTTGATATTGTGTGTTGTTACTATCATATGTAAACTCAGACATCTATTTGATTTTCAGATATTGTTTCATAAATTAGTACCTATTTGACTGGTACATTATGTCCTCAGTGCTCATTTATTTATTTTTATTATTCCCTAAAGTATTTTGTTAAATGTCAATGTTTTATAATTAAGTTTCTGGGTTTTTTTTAAAGCAGAGACAGAGGAATGAGACTGAGAACAATAGTGAGAGAGATAATTTATTGCATCAGTAAGCAAATAATCTTGACTATATTTCAAAGCAAAGTATATATGTATGTGTATGTATATATATGTATATATATATATAAAACTTACAAGAACTTTTCATTAGGGGAATTCCTATTGCATTAGCAAAATCATTTTAGCCACTCCATGGTGATATTACTACAAGGCTTGCAGTATTATCTTTAAATATATTCATCCATTTTGACAGATCATTTTTATTACTCACAATGTATAACTAAAATGTGTTAATACTACTGCTAATCATCAATCAATGGGAACAAAAGCCAGTGGAAAAATATATCTTCCTGTCAGGTACTCAAGTGTACACTTCTGAGAAGAAGTTTCCATCTACCTTGAATGGTCTCAGGTAAGAGCTGGTCTCACTTGATTGATCCCCAGTTTTCCAGTGACCCTGACAACATGCTCAATAACACAACTAATAGTAACTTTTTCTCATTCCTTCATTCTCACAAGTCCCTCATTCCTCTTCTCTGAAGTGTGTACAAGCCCTAATCTCAGGCTCTAGTTTTGGGGGAATCCCAGGCTAAAACTATAACCTTGGGTGAGTATTCGCTGCATTGAAACTAAGCTGATCAGGAATCAGTTGTGATAAGAAGGTGTGAAGTTTCAGTAGAAAATGCTATATGATGCCAAGGTCCAGGCTTAACCCTTGGAGAGATACACTAGTGTGGATACAGGTAAGCCAAGGTTGCTGTGGCCCATAAGTACATGCAACACTAGGACATTGGCAAAAGTGACCAATCTTCTATGGAGTCATCTTTTAATATCTACACCAAAGCAAACAGACAGCAAAACCCTTCAAAAATGGCCTCCCTCTTAGTTTTCTTTAGTACAAACGGGAACATTTTATAAATTTCTCTGGAATTCTATGTGGTATAGGGTTCCTCTAATGTCTCACTTTAAGAATTAACCTTTCTCTTTCCTGGATATGTATGTTAGGCTAAACAAGGCCCAAGAGCCACAGTATTAATAAAAACAAACAAGACAACCAACAAGAGTACTAATACTTCCCCAGTTAGTTTCATTTCAAATGACCACCTAATCTAGTAGTTGTAAAGGAAAACAGCTCCAGAAAGTTCCAAAAAGCAAAACTTGAATTTTCCGCATGCCAACAACTATTTTTTTTTAAATAAATTAATCTATTTTTGGCTGCGTTGGGCCTTCGTTGCTGCGTGTGGGCTTTTTCTTGTTGCGGCGAGCGGGGGCTACTCTTTGTTGAGGTGCGTGTGCTTCTTATTGTGGTGGCTTCTCTTGTTGCAGAGCACATGCTCTAGGTGCATGGGCTTCAGTACTTGTGGCACGTGGGATCAGTAGTTGTGGCGCACGGGCTTAGTTGCTCCGTGGCATGTGGGATCTTCCTGGACCAGGGCTTGAACCTGTGTCCCCTGCATTGGCAGGAGGATTCATAACCACTGCGCCACCAGGAAAGTCCTGGCCAAAAACTATTTACATAGTATTTATATTGTATTAGGTGTCATAAGTAATCTAGAGATCATTTAAAGTATATAGGAGAATGTATGCAGGTTATATGTAAATACCACGCCATATTATATAAGGGACTTGAGCATCCACAAATTTTGGTATCTTTGGGGAGTTCCTGGAATCTATTCCCTATGGATATCAAGGGATGACTGCATCATATTTTGTTTGCTTGTTTGTTTGTTTTCGGTACGCGGGCCTCTCACTGTTGCGGCCTCTCCCATTGCGGAGCACAGGCTCCAGACGCGCAGGCTCAGTGGCCATGGCTCACGGTCCCAGTCGCTCCACGGCATGTGAGATCTTTCCAGACCGGGGCATGAACCCTTGTCCCCTGCATCGGCAGGCGGACTCTCAACCACTGCGCCACCAGGGAAGCCCTGCATCATATTTTTATAAAATTTAAAGTAAAAATATTTATATCACTATTTTTAATATTATGGATTAATCTAGAGATTTAATAGATCTTAAACTATTGATAAACAACTAATAAAAATTTCAGAGAACTTTCAGAGAAATTTTAATAAATTTTTATTCCTTTGTATAGCTCTAAATGGTGCAAATTTAGAATTCTTTGGTGAGTTTTTTATATCTTAGTATTTTAAATCAAATGCTAAAGTTTATTTTCATTAATTAAACTACATTTATTAATCATCTTAAAAATTATGGTGGTAAGGCATTGGAGTCAATTCATTTATTTTGTATTTACTAAATCATCACATGCCCTGCAAACTCTTTTCGGTTTTCTTCTGAACATTCAATCTAATTCTGAAGTCATTATAACACAAGCTGACTTAATATCAAAATTAAAATATATATGTGAATATATATGTATCTGAGAAGTACTCTCTGCCTGTGTTAAATGGTGCGTAAAATACCTTTATGTAATTATTCCTTTTATTTTTTGTTTCAGAGATTTCATTGGAAATGTATATGCATTATACTCATACACAGTAAAAAAAAATCATTCTTTTTATGAACTAAGACAAAAATTTACTAGAATTTTACATTTTAAGCAAGGATTTTATGTAATAATAGAACTTCTTTACTAATACTATTTGAATTACTTTATTTCAATTTAAGAAAATAAAAATATTAATACAGATTATATAATTGAGATTTACTCATAATTTGAGTTAATAGAATGTATATATATATACTCCATTTTATTTATTCTCTAATCATTCTTCTTGCTTTTCATGTCTATTTTATGAAGACTTTTTAATGGAGTTCAATTAAAAAACTGAACACGTGCCATGACAATGCATGCTGTAAGACTGTGCTTTCTTATTTAAAGCAACATGTTTACTGAGATTTAGGCTTGGCTTTTCTTAAGGAGAAAGAAAATAATTCGTGTATTACTAACTATATTCTTGTCAGTAGAAAGTGACTGTATTTTATTCAGTTTCCTAAGAACATATGATACATAAAGATACATTTTATTATTTTTTTTAGAACAGATATCGCACCTAGGGCATAGTGATGGTAGCCATACAAACAACAACAGCCCTCAGCCCTAGTCAAATTTCTACCTAGATTATCTCAAAAGCCCACAATAAAGTCCTATCAGAAGGAAAGCCATGCCCATTGTGGGGCATAATAGCTTTTGAAGTCATCACTACTATCCTGAAGAGGATATCTGGATTCAAGAAAATTGCAAGGCATATGAAAAGGCAAGGAAAGACACACTCTAAAAAGACAAGGGAATCATTAGAACCATAATTAATTATGACAAAGATAAAGGAACTGTCCAACAAAAAATATAAAACAACTATTATTAGTAATGTGTTAGTAGGTCTACGTCTTTATCCCTGTCCTGCCCCTAGGATCTTCATGACCATTTTTTTTTTTTTTTTAGATTCCATATATATGTGTTGGCATATGGTATTTGTTTTTCTCTTTCTGACTTACTTCACTCTGTATGACAGACTCTTAGGTCCATCCACCTCACTACAAATAACTCAATTTTGTTTCTTTTTATGGCTGAGTAATATTCCATAGTATATATGTGCCACATCTTCTTTATCCATTCATCTGTCGATGGACACTTAGGTTGCTTCCATGTCCTGGCTATCGTAAACAGAGCTGCAATGAACATTGTGGTACATGACTCTTTTTGAATTACGGTTTTCTCAGGGTATATGCCCAGTAGTGGGATTGCTGGGTCGTATGGTAGTCCTATTTTTAGTTTTTTAAGGAACCTCCATACTGTTCTCCATAGTGGCCATATCAATTTACATTCCCACCAACAGTGCAAGAGGGTTCCCTTTTCTCCACACCCTCTCCAGCATTTATTGTTTGTAGATTTTTTGATGATGGCCATTCTGACTGGTGTGAGGTGATATCTCATTGTAATTTTGATTTTCATTTCTCTAGTGATTAATGATGTTGAGCATTCTTTCATGTGTTTGTTGGCAATCTGTATATCTTCTTTGGAGAAATGTCTATTTAGGTCTTCTGCCCATTTTTGGATTGGGTTGTTTGTTTTTTTGATATTGAGCTACTAGAGAATGGACTTGAGGACACGGGGAGGGGGAAGGGTAAGCTGGGACAAAGTGAGAGAGTGACATGGACTTATATATACTACCAAATGTAAAATAGATAGCTAGTGGGAAGCAGCTGCATAGCACAGGGAGATCAGCTCGGTGCTTTGTGACCACCTAGAGGGGTGGGATAGGGAGGGTGTGAGACACAAGAGGGAAGAGATATGGGGGTATATGTATATATATAGCTGATTCACTTTTTTATAAAGCAGAAACGAACACACCATTGTAAAGCAATTATACTCCAATAAAGATGTTAAAAAAATGTGTTAATGCTCTATTGTAAAAGGTGATCAATATGCAAATTCAAATGGGCCATTTAACCAGAGAAATAAAAATTACAGGAAAGACTAAAATGGAAATGCTAGAAATAATAACCAGAGTAAGAGACATGAGAGGTGCTTTGGATGTGCTCATCTATACTCTAAACACTGTTGACAAAAGATTCAGTGAACTTGAAGATCGGTCAATAGAAATTGTGCAAACAGAAACACAAGGAGAAAAGTGAGTGAAAAAGTACCAGAAGACACTATCCAAAAGTCATGGGACATTGTCAACCCATCTAATATAGGTGTAATTTGAATCTCAGAAGTGTGGGGGAGAGAAAGAGAGAGAGAGAGAGAGAGAAGGGAATAGAAGAGATATATGAAGAAACAACGGCTACAAACTTCTTAAAATTAATTACACACATCAAACCACAAATCCAAGATCATAGAAAACTAATGAAATGAATATACAAACTAGCACATCCATGCAATTGAATGAATGAATAAATAAATAAATAAAACATCATAATAGCTAAACTGAATGAGCCCAAAATATGATTCCATACTTGCATAAATAAAAACTGGATAAATAAATACATGGAGAAGTGGCAACTCTTTCTTACAGAAGAATTTTGCCTCTTAAATATAGATGAAAACAGAAAACCCCCTTTAGAATAACTTAAGAAAAACTGTTGCAGGCAAGATCCACTGGTGGATGATAAATTTAGGGGATGAATGTGTAAGCAGAAATAGAGTATTTGCATAATCTCAAAATCTCTCTCCAAAACACTTAATAAGTTCCAAGGAAAACAGTAAGTTTATATCATGGCAGATACCACCTCAAACAAATTATTGAGATTAATATCACCAGTAACATATATAGACATAATGTAGCCCCTGATAGGACACAATAATGAAACACAACCTTCCTGCTATCTTTCTTAAATTATACATAGCCTCAATTTAAAAATAAGAAAGTAATGAGACAAATTCAAATTGAGGGACATTCTATCTAATAACTGGCCCATATATTTCAAAAGTTTCAAGGTTGTGTAAGACAAGAGAAGACTGAAAGCTGTCAAGACTGGAGGAAGTTAAGGAAGTGTGACACTAAATGCAATGTGGGATTCTGGGTTGGATCTTGGCCAGAAAAGATTATTAATGGAAAAAACCTGGCAAAATATGAATAAATTCTCTAGTTTAGTTTATGGCATTATACCAAAGGTAATTTCTTAATTTTGATAATTGATCTACAGATAGGCAAGATACTAACATAAAGGGAGTTGGGTTAAAGGTTTGTGAAAACTCCTTGTATATTTTTACAACTCTCTGTAAGTCTAAAATTATCTCAATATAAAAAGTTTAATGTATATTTTTATATTAGTCAAAAATATATACATTTCACTAAGTAAATAGAACACTATATGAACAATGAGTCAACAAATAATGACAACATCAACAATAATGAAATTTAACACTGAAACTTAAATAACAGATTTTGGTAAATAACTGGTGTTCAAGAAATGGAAAAAAAAAAAAAGAAAAACGCTTATAATCATGATTAAATATACTAAGCTTTGACTCGGCCAGACATGAAACTATCTCCTTAAAATAAGTTTTTCTCCCTTAAAAGGAAAAAGCTTAATTTGGATAAGTAGATAACATTTATTTGAGGATGATGCTACTTGGTGATAACTCCATATGAGACACAATTTCAAGTATTAAAAAAGACAGATAGTAAAAGGTATTCAGAGGAACAAAAAATCTTAATGCTGATCCACAGGTAGAGATATATCACTTATAAGAATCAAAAATTAAGGGAGCCAGAACAAAAAATATATAAAACTATAACTGCAGAGATGAAAATCTATGTACCTAGCTAAAGAAAAGGTGGGAGAATACTTTTATTATATAGGAAAACAGATATATTTACTTTTATAATTCAAGAATTAGAAAAGTGAATGTGTGGGTAACCATCAAGATAAACTACGATGCTAAATCAACATTTCAAATTCATTGTAATGTGAATTCTAAGTATCAACTTGTTTCACTGTTCCCAGAAAATAGATTATTGCCACTTGCTTACAAACACTGATGGATCTGTTTCAGTGTTCAACAAACACTTGGAGTTCAGTTCAGTGCACTGTGTAATGTGAGAAGTTAGAAAGCATGACTTGTCATAATGTAACAGAGATTTACAAGAAAAAATATTTAGTGTATTTAGAGATATTTTATCAGAATTGATTTTTAAAAATGGACCTGCTCAGAAATGGACAATGTCTCTTATACTGAGTTAACAGGTGAACTGTGCTTGTTTATACTACAGCTGTTTGTCAGTACCTGGAAATAAAATACTAGATATGCAAACTGCCTAGAAATAAAGTGAATCTACATGAAACTTAAACTGGAAATAATGTGGCGCAATTTCAGATTTTTATTTTCTTTTGTGGAAAAACTACAAGCAGAAAATAAATCTAAATAAAATGAGGGAAAATGTATAGCTGCCCCAGTAAATATTTCTACACATTTTGGAATAACAAATAAATGATACTGGATTTATCTCATGACAGTATCAAAAGCCAATCTGGAAATATGTCCTCGAAATGAAACAAGGGCACCTGAATGAGGGGAAAAATTAAGAGTATGATGTTTCTGTGTCAAGTATTGCCTGGCTTTTCTTCTATTGCTTTTGCATGTCAGCGCGTTTTTTAAAAAATGGGGAAAAGAGATCAATTGGAATGAGTCATTAGTTCTTTAAATGAATCATCGCAAATTTCATTCATTAAAATATTCCCAATATTTCAAACACCAGACACTTTGAAGACAGTCAGTATGAATCGAATGGTCAGTTTCCCTTTTTGACTAGATTTATATTAACTCTTCTTGCATATTAAAATATTGTTTCTAAATTATCTACCCCAAACTTCAGGGTTGACGGTACTCAAGCCTTCCTATTCCTGATACTAGTTTATCTTTGCTTTCCTCTGTTAGAGTTCTAATTGGGGGAAACATGCTTTAAGAGGCTAATGCAAAGAAGAAATATATTAAAAAATATAGGAGCAAGAGGGAGGAGATATGCGGATATATGTATACATATAGCTGATTCACTTTGTTTCAAAGCAGAAACTATCACACCATTGTAAAGCAATTATACTCCAATAAAGATGTTTAAAAATATATAGGAAATATAGAGAACTGATGGTGTTTGGTAAAGATTTTAAAAATCACTGATTTTTAAGGTGTAATACTAATAGCTGTGCAGTCATAATTAAACAGAAATAGGATGTTATCTACTATTTATGCAAATATTCTATAAGCAGCACTAACAAGAATTTCACTATTTTCTAATATTTGCATTCTAAATTTGAAAACTGTTCATGGTTTATGATTAGGTGACACCAGTATATGCAATATTAGTCACACAAAGAAGAGAGGCTGTCTTTGAGGGGGTGGAGTAGAAGGAGGGTGGAATGCATCCACCATGTTGAAATTAACAATCAATGATTCATGCCTTAAGCCCCAGAGAATGGCGTTAGCTCAGACTTTGCAGGTAGGGAAAGCAAACCTGTTCCCAGAATAGGTATCCATCCTCTTCTAAGATGAGAGAGGCTCACTACGGTCAATTTTTCAAGTGGCCTTTTGGTCTCTTTTTAGGGACAGTGCCGTATTAGGGTCTGACCAGTTAATCATTCAGAGGCAGCAGCAGCTAGGTCAGATATTCTGGAGTCCAAGCCTTTGGGTCCAAACGTAGGCTCCAACCTTGCCATTCTGTTTATGTAAGAAATGAGCCAGTTTTGGCTTAACTGATATCAAAGCCTGGTTAAAATCTACTGGCAGAGCAATTGAGCTGCAACCTTGTGCCAAGAACAATCTGGGCTTCACCTATGAACAGGGATGGCATCCTTTTCACCCACCATGAAGGGAGTGGACAAGTCCCAAATCCCCACTTTATCACTGATTTTCTTAGAACATCCTTTGTACCACTTGTTTTAGTTGGGTAATACGAGAAACAGGTATCAAGATGGCATTAGACACTCAAGAGGTACAAGAGATTTACTGGGGTAAATGCCTCTGAAGGAAAAGAAGAGGGGGCTTAAGGAGGTTGGGAGAGCCATGAGACTACAATGAAGATCTGATCTTTGTGAAGGAGAGGGAAAAAGGAAAGGAAGCTTTTAGACTACAAAATTGATAAATCTTGGGGCAGGCCACCCCAAAATATGCCAAGGTGGCATATTGATTATTTTTTTTACCATCTTTATTAGAATAAAATTGCTTTACACTTGTTAGTTTCTGCTATATAACAAAGTGAAGCAGCTATACATATACATACATCCCCGTATCTCCTCCCTCTTGCGTCTCCCTCCCACCCTCCCTATCCCACCCTGCTAGGTGGACACAAAGCACTGAGCTGATCTCCCTGTGCTATGCGGCTGCTTCCCACTAGCTATCCATTTTATATTTGGTAGTATGTATATGTCCATGCCACTCTCTCACTTCGTCCCAGTTTACCCTTCCCCCTCCCTGTGTCCTCAAGTCCATTCTCTATGTCTGCTTCTTTATTCCTGTCCTGCCCCTAGGTTCATCAGAACCATTTTTTTTTTTCGATTCCATATATATGTGTTAGCATATGGTATTTATTTTTCTTTTTCTGACTTACTTCACTCTGTATGACACTCTCTAGGTCCATCCACCTCACTACAAATAACTCAATTTCATTTCTTTTTATGTCTGAGTAATAGCCAGGACGTGGAAGCAACCTAAGTGTCCATCGACAGATGAATGGATAAAGAAGATGTGGCACATATATACAATGGAATATTACACAGCCATATTGATTACTGTGAATTAAAGTTACTTGAGAAAAAGCTGGTACAAGAAGAAAACTCTGACCCCCCTCCGTTCTCTTTGAAAGCAGGAAACAAAGCTCCAATGGGAAAGTGTCCTCCCTATGCTGGGAAGATGGATGGCATCCTTATCATCAGCAAGAGGGAATTCAAGGCCAAGAAAGCTGTATAAACAAATTTTGTTACTTCTTCATTAATTTGCTACCCCAAGAAAAACCCCTTTGTTTTGTCAAATCTTCACAAACAATTGATTCTTTGTCTAAAAAGACATATAAACAGCCTGCTTTAGTCACTTCTTAGGTTCTATACCTATGGGGTCTCTGAATGAATGAAGTTAAATTTATTTATTTTTCTCCTGTTAATCTGTCAATTTGATTATGAGATCAGCCAAAAGAACCTAAAAGCATAGAGGAAAAATTTTCCTCCCCTACACAATGCAATATGAAGAAAATTTGGCAAGGCTTATATAGGGAGTCCTCGAGCAAAAATCACCTATCAGAGGAAGCCCACAGCTCACAGGAATAGACATATGATACCATCTCGCTGTGCTTGGTCACTGGTTGGAACAACCATGGGAAGCATGTTCTAAGCACCACCACAGTGAAGAATTCACATTATGGCAGCAGGGCCCATTGATCCATATTTCTCCTCACTGTAGGATAAATGAGACTACCGTGGACTAGCTCATTTGAAGCCACCAGAACTGATGATGGCAAACAGAAGCAACAAAAAACAGAAAAAAAAATATATGTTAGGAAGTATAAGAATCTTGAAAGCAAAAAGGACTTATAAGGTCAAGATCCCAGAGAGAAAGGAAGCAAAGAGGGGAGTACAAACTTCGATTCTGATTCTGCCCTCAGGGTACCTCCTAATATAAAGCAGCTCTTTCATTCTCAGTGCACCTGAGAAAAAGCAGCTGTTACAAGTTTAAGAGGTGGAACAAAAGTGACAAATCTGGTGCGTGGGGGATTTTGAATGTCAGTGCCTGCCAAGAGATGTTTATAAAATAGAAAAACAGTGGTAAAAAAAGGGATATTTTGAACAACTGCATGCCAAAAAGTTTGAAAATGTAGATGATATGGACAATCCTTGAAATAACACATGTACTTATCTTTCCAAAACTGACACAAGTAGAAACTGAAAATCTGTATTCTCCTAAATATATATAACATATTTCATCCTTAATTTAAAACTTTCCCACAAATTTCAGGACCAGATGTCTTTCACTGGTGAAATTTTCCCTATGATCTGGTTTATGGGAAAAGACACTTTGAACTTTAAAATCCAGAGACATCTGTGCCTACTCTAAAAGAAACAGCTCTGTTTTAGAACAATATACGCCTGTATGTTTAAGAATTCTGATTACTGATTACAGAGGCTCTGTATCTCAGGAAAAATAATAAACAAATATAACACTTCAAAGGTCCATATACTCCATGCCAGACACTTATGAAATAACAATAAGAGTATTATAATATGTAAGGAATCTACCTAAATTCAATTAAAAATAGACAGCACGCATATATCTGTATCAATTAAAGAAACTGAACCTATAGTTTAAATCTTTCCTGTAAATAAAACTGCAGACCCAGATGACTTCAACAGTGAATTCTACCATTTAATGAAGAAATAATACCAGTTCTTCAAAAATTCTTCCAGAAAATAGATGGGGTAGAACTACTTCCCAAATATTTTTACAAAAGCAGTAATATTCTGATATTACACTGGTAGAGGAACATATCATGAGCAGAAAGACCTTATCAGGAAAAATAAAGAAACAAAAACTACAGCAAAATATTCCTGGCGGTCATAATATGAATTAAAATATGGTTTTATCCAAACAATAATCTAAATCTGTAATGTCCAAAATCTGGAATAAACAAATGTCTAACACAAAAGAATGAACTACTGATACATGCAACAACATGGATGAATCTCAAAAGCATTAAGATATGTGAAATAATTTAGATACAAAAGACTGCAAATGGATTGACTGTATTTTTATGACATTCTAAGAAAGGCAAAGTCTATGAAGTAAGATCAGATGTGAAAGGACAGACTTGGAAGGGGAGACATGACTGCAAAGAACCAGGAGTGGACATTTTAACTTGATGGAAATGGTCCAGTTATAGTGATGTAAAATTATAGTGATGGTTGCATGACTATATATATTTTTCAAAACTTTTTAAATTGTACAAATATAATTGATAAATTTTGCATGATTTTACATCTAAAATAAATATATTTTTAAAGCATAATGCCTTTAAGGGTTTGCTTGAACAAACTTTTAATTTTATACATAATATGACTTGGGAAAACATAAATCTAAGCATTCTAAATTAAAAATAGCATCATAGATCAGGCTACTTAATACAGCTAGGTTAGCAGTTTCTCCATTTCTCCAGACCCAGTGTATACTAGCCTGACATTCTAAAACCTACTCAAAATAGTTTTTCGGAACATAGTGGAGGGCTTTTTTATTTCATTCGTAGAAGAAATATGGTTCTTAACTAAAGAAATAATGCTAAACATTTAGTCTAAGGAATGAAACAAGGGATTTTCCAGGAGACCATATCAAAGGATAGGAAAAGCTGATACAACTTAAATGGGGAGAACTAAGTGAGTTTAAACATTATAGCTTCTCTCTCTCTCTCTCTCTCTCTCTCTCTCTCTTTCTCTCTCTCTCTATATATATAGCCTCTATATATGTGTATGTGTGTGTATATATATAGCCCCTCTCTCTACATATATCATGAATGTAATATAATCAAATCTTTTTGTAATTTTCCCGAAAGCAAGTTAGTTAATTTATGCTGACAGAATGTCAAAACAAAGTCTGTAGTAAACAGATACAATTCTCACTGTGCTTTGGTATTCTTCCACATTTTATCATTTCAAATATGTTTTTTAACATTCTAATTATAAGACATTTTTTTAAAAAACTACTGAAATTAGAATTTCCTATGTGGAAGAACAGTGTGGATTTGACAAGAAGAAAACTACGAACTCTGAGCTGAAGCTCATTATGTATTTGGATTTCTGTTCCCAATGCAAGTGGTAAATTTCTTCTGCCTTTCTCACATAACAATTAGTGTTGTTATTGGATGCTTTATCATAATGCTGTGTACATCAATTATCATCCAAACCATCTAAAACTGCAAAATGAATGACTGTAGTATACTGTAATTTATTGATTAAAATTTTCATTTTGTGTGTCCTACTGCTGAATATAGGATGAATTCATCCTACTTATGATATTTATCCTACTGGTGAATGCAGTCCTTTGCTCCACTGAGATGTCAAATCCTGCAGGATATCATGTTGAGCTGGAAAAATCTAAGAATAGAGATGATTTGAGTGAACGTAGCATTGTAATTCTTGCACATTCTTCTTTGCCAATACCATGCATGAGGATTTAGAGTTAATAAAATAAAGAAAAACCATTTGTCAGTTTAAAAAGAATAAGATGGAATGTACTGTTAATATCACACTGACATGATAAAAAGTCCTCAGTCAAAGATCTAAACACTAGGAAACCTAAAAGTTATATATAGTGTTCTTTAAATGTGCATTTTTGGAGATAAATATATAAAAAATATAATCTTCAAAAATCAAACAACCCATATGCTAAGTGAATGAAGAATAATGCTGATAATATACTTGTGCAAAGGATTTAACTGGTTAAAGAGAGCAGACAAAAAGAAATATGAGCATTGTATAGGACTATGTATGAGTTAAGTACAGCAAAAATTTACTAGTGCAAGCAGCATGGAATCCTCTTCTTCTGTTTTGCTCCCATTATAATAATAAGGATACAGCTGGGTTTTAGAATCCAATTTTTTTGCTGATGAATGTAGAAAGGCAGTATCTAAATATTGATACACAATGAAGTGGACCAGTATTAAGGAGAAGCAGAAGGAGAAAAAGAAGGAAAAGAAGAGAAGGAAGAGAAGGAGGAGGAAGAAGAAGGAGAAAAAGAAAGAAAAATCACCATAGGCGTCCTATGTTAAGATTACTGGGCATTTGCTACAGACCTGTGCAAGAAATGCTGGTAATACACAGGTCTGTTGATCTTACTTATGAATGAGAAAATAAAATGCTTTTATTTGTTCTATATTTCTCTTCCTCTTTCTCTATCTCTCTCTTTCTATATGCTCCCCCTCTTCTTACAAACCCTTATTATCACACGATGGCTGCAAAATTGCCAGGCATCATACCCTCACAATGTAATGTCTAAATGTTGAAAGGGGCATTTTAAAAATTCTCTTTTAAATGTCAAATGTTATTCACAGAGTATGTTGGAAGGTTATTTTACCCTAGATTCTAAAAGCTTTTGAATGTCAAGTGTTTTGCTTTCAGAATATGAGCTAAGTAAGTATTCACACATTTCAAAGAACTGAGATATCCACAAAACTAGAACAACAAAGTAGTAGTCATCATGAAAAATTTGTTTTTAAATCATTGGTAGGGTTTCAGAAAGTGAATCATACAGAAAATATGTTCTATATCATTTTCAGTACAAGAGGAGAAATAATTGTAAACTAGTTTTCTCCAAATTTAAGTTTTAATAAATATACGGCCCATTAAATGTGCCTGGAAAAATACTTCATTGCCAGTGAAGCTTGAGAAATATAATTCATATCCACTTATTTAGAATTCCTGGCAGCCGTGCTATAGAAAATATTTTAATGTTTTCAACCCACAGAAATAGTGTATTTGTGTATGTGATAATTGTTAACAAAATATTCCTTCAATTTATGAAATAATAATCTTTAAGAATAAAATTTCTACCAAACTTTGAATTAAATATGAAATTGTCTTATGATGATGATGATTCACTAAATATTGCATGCTTACCACCCTCATTACATATTTGCTGACAGTCATAACTAGATTGACGATAATATATTAACAAATGGTCTAAACCTAAATGTCCATTGACAGATGATGGATAAAGTAGATGTTGTACATATACACAATGGAATATTTCTCACCATTAAAAAGAATGAAATAATGCCATTTGCAGCAACATGGATGGACCTGGAGATTATCATACTAAGTGAAGTAAGTCACAGAGAAAGACAAATATCATACGACATCACTTATATGCAGAATCTAAAACAATGATACAAATGAACTTATTTACAAAACAGAAACAGACTTACAGAATGAACTTACAGTTACCAGGGGGAAAAAAAAGAATAGATACATGTATATGTATAACTGAATCACTTTGCTGTACACCTGAAACTAACACAACATTGTTAATCAACTATGCTCCAATATAAAGTAAAAAATAAATAAGATTAAAAAATTAATAAATGACTTGTTAGTGGACTAGACTATGTAGCTAAGAATTTTTCTATTTTGTTAATATTTAAACAAATCAATGTATAAAAGCACCTATTCATGATCTCTTCTGGAGACCATATTTTAATGAGTGATTTAAGGTCTTTCATTTTTAAAAAAATAGGAAAGTTAAAAATTAGATTTTTTCACTTGTTGAATCAAATTAAGTACTTTATATTTTCTCTAAAATATAAATAAGAAAAGGAAACCAAATGGAAACCCTAGAAGTGAGAAAAAGAATTTCTGAAAATAAAAATTTATTGGGTAGGCTTAGCCAGAAGAACACGACAGAAGAAAGAATAAATGAACTTGATGATAGAACAATAGAAATTACCCAAGAGAAATAACAGAAAGAAACAATATTGCAAATAATAGTAACTGGAGCCTCAAGGACAAGTTAGATGGCATCATATAGTCAAAAGTGCATGGAACTAACACACCATTGTAAAGCAATTATACTCCAATAAAGATGTTAAAAAAAAAACAGTGCATGGAATGGGAATGACAGATGAGTGAATAGGACAGGAAAAAAAACCAAAAAACAAAAACACCTTGAAGATGTCATGGCTGAAAATTTCCCAAATTCTTAGGAGAAAAATTTTTATATAGAAGTTTTAAAAATGCAAATAAAACCGAAGGAGACCACCATAGTCAGGGTGTTTAAAGTCAGAGAGAAAGAACAAATTATGATAGCAGCAAAAGACAAATGACATATACAGTGAAACAACAATCCAATTAATTAGTGAATCAAAAATGATGGAAGCTAGAAGGGAGCAGACATCTTTAAACTGATGAAAGAAAAAAAATAATGTCAACCCCAAATTCTAATTTCAGCGACAATATAATTCATTACTGAGAGTAAAATAAAGACATTTTTTGATAAAAAGAAAACCAAGAGAGTCAGTTACCAGAAGAACTGAACTAAAAGAAAGGTAAAGGAAGTGGTTCAGCTAAAAGGCAAATGGTATCAGATGCTTTAAATCCCCAGGAAAGAACAAGGAGCATAAGAAATGGTAAATACATGGATAAATGCAAAAACCCTTCTTTATTTGGACAATTTCTATTTTTATAACACATATAATTGACAAAACTTAAAATTATAACACTGTCTTGTGAGCTTTATCGTGTAAGCTTATGGGTTACACATGATGATGATTATAATGTAAAGATAGGTTGTAGTTTTGCCAAGTTTTAAAATAAAATTATGGTTACTGGGGGGTAAGGTGGAGAGGGATAAATTGGAAGATTAGGACTGACAGATACACACTATTATATGTAGAATAGATAACTAATAATGACCTACTGTATAGCACAGGGAACTCTACTCAATACTCTGTAATGGCCTATATGGGAAAAGAAGCTAAAATAGAGTGGATATATGTATAACGGATTCACTTCGCTGTACACCTGAAACTAACACAATAGTGTAAATCAATTATACCCCAATAAAACTTTTTAAAAATATTGTAATCTAAACTGAATCAGAGCATGGAATAAAATAAAAACTCTCCAAATAATTTTATGGAGTTTGTAATAAAAATACGCAAAAATGAAATTATATTTAAAGGGTGTCTCTTATAGACCATACAAAAGTGGGCTTTGTTTTATTTATCCACTCTGAAAATCTCTGCCTTTGATCAGAATGTGTAGTCCATCATTACATGTATGTAATAACACATACATATATATGGGTAACTTGATATGGTTGGGCTTATGCCTACTATTTTAGACCTGTTTTCAATTTTTTCTCCTCTGTTTCTTTCTTTTTTGCTGTTTCTCTGCTGTCCCTTTCCAGTCTGGTTTTGATTATTTGAAAATTTTCTTAAGTAGAACTTTAATTTGCATGTTGTATTTTGGGAGTGGTTACTCCAGGGTCTATATAGTATATCCCCAGGAGGTCTCAGAACTGAAGATATTCTGTCTACCAAGATATAATAAAATAAACTAAATTTCCTAATTTTGTTTCACATGCACAATCATACACAAAATGTGAGGGAAATGTATATCCCATAATAATATTTATTAAAATTATTTTTTTCCCATCAACATTCTGTACCCACCATATTTCTCTTATAACTTTCCTTTTACATACCAAAAGTTTTTCTCTTCCCTTCGATTTTACCTGGTATCTATCTAGCCCCCCCACTTCTTCTGATCCTGTCTCATAAAGTCCCCAAACAATTCTGCACTTCAAGGATTCTCCTAGAGTGGATTATAGTGAGGGAATAAAGAATAGAAGGGAGTAGAGGCTGTTCTCCTTAGTGGACAAGTAAAGGAGAAAACAGCTAAAAACAACTGTGCATTCATTACTTTGCATTCATTTCCAATAAACATTTTGATAAAATAATACAGAATAATTTTATAAGTAGGTAGTTTCAGTTCTTACTTAACTTAAATTTTACTTCTATGGATGTAAGTTTATCTGCATGAGTTGTTATTATTGTTATGGATGTAATTTTACCTGCGTGAGTTGTTATTATTGTTATGGTTATAATCCAGTCATATTTCTAGGGTATGTCTGTTTTTGGCCTTTTAATTATCATAGTTGCTTGAATTGTAGTTGCTTGGATTATAGTGATTTGACACACAGTGGTCTGCACACAATTTTTATTTTACATATGAGAACGATTCAAACTAAGTATGTTGTGAATTTTTACTTTATTTTGAGTTCTCCTATTACAAATTTTTCTGTATATTGGCTCTTTTTCCTATTCTTATAAGTCATTTTTTTCTCATATGTTTATCCCTTTGAACTTCTTTTCTATATTCTGGTAATGCTATTCAAGTTTGTCTTACATATTATTGATTTGATTTTTCCACAAGATTACCTCTCTTCTACCCAAAGACTAATTTTCTCAGTTCTAGTTTTTCCATTGACCTCTACTATTGCTCAGTTCACTTGCAAGCCTTCCTCATTACTTCCTAGTCTTGCTTTCTCAGCTTACTGTCTTTTTACAGAGGCAAGTTATTTTATACTGATTTGAGAGTGACAGTCTCCTGAAATGTCTTCCTGCTTCTAAATGATTCTGTTTTAGAAGTATCTGCTTCTTCTGGGTCTCCTAGATTTATTTGGCCTTCCCTTTTATTTATTAAATGTTTCTAATTAGCTTTCTTCTAACCTCATTACAAATTCTGTGAAATGGTGATGTATGTCTAAATAATTAAACCACATTTCATTTTGAATTATAGAATATGTAATACAGGAAAATGATATAAGGCCATGATTACAAAAATAGACATCTGTGTGAAAGATGTGGGAAAGGAAAACTCTACTAAACTTTTTGTATCATAAAATTCATATTGTATGTGACTTGGAAATTTAAATCAATGCAGGAGGAGCAGTTCTGCTCAGTGTTATCTGGTATATTCTTTAAAATATACTTTCACCTTGACAGTAGATTCGAATATTTCCTAGTCTAATGCCTATTATACCGCAGTTTTCACCCACTCTCTTCCATTCGTGTCTTGTTTTTGTCCCCTCTTCATGGGTCTTTTTTACTCTATATAAGCAAAACATGTAGAAAATATTAATATATAACTTCTGCTGTTCTTGAATTACTCTTCTTCCTTACATCATAGGTTACCTACAATCCCTTTCCCTAAAAATAACCCTATAATCCACACACATTGCTGTTTATTGCTATAAATTCCCATAATGCACAGTGTTTCATTAACTGATTAAGTGAAGTTATTTTCTTTTATTTCAATATTTTGATTATCAAATATTATGGTAGAATTTGAGGTGGTGAAGAAAGCAGTTCTTTGCCTCACAGAGTAATGAAGGAGACTAGATTTTCTACACAAACGTAGACTGGATTTTAAAGTATGGTATCCCTTTCATAGAGTAAAGCCTGGGTATGCCAAAAGCAAATGCCTAGGTTGACTTTACCTCCATCCCATTCCATCTGCTTTTTAATTAGTGTCAATCCCATCTAGATTTTGGTATTAATTGCTTATGAGTATTGGCTTCTAATGCTATTGAGAGTGTTGGCCTTCTTCTGTATTTGCATAGATTTTTTTAATGATAAGTCAGTAGTGGATGAATTAGTTAAATTCCATTTTAAACCTGAGAAGGATGCCGGTTAGATTTTAAAGGTTGGATAATAAATTATTCAATGAAGTAGTACAAATTATTAATTAAAAATCCATGTGAGATAAAGGTAACTTCGTATATTCTTCCAACTAACAGTTTAAGTGCCTACCATATGCCGGGCATGTTTTGATTTTTATGGTGGACCAAGAACACATGTTTTTAGCTTCATGACATTTAATATTTATGGGGAAGCAGATAAAATATAATCACACAAAAGGAAAAATTTAACTCTGGTTAGTACAATAAAAAGTGTGGTGTATGGTAGCATATTATGAGTGGATATGGTCTAGTTGGGGATCTCAGAGAGAGTAAACTGACATATAAAGGATGGATTGGGGCCAATTATCACAGGAAAGAGGAAATCGCCACAAGTATGGATGCACAAAGGTCTGGGGTGGAATGGAGCATGGTATACTAAAACTGGTAGAAAGAGAGTGAGGTGGATTACTACTGACAAAGGGGATACCCGCTAAAAATGCTTGGGGAGTCTTATTGGTTATGTTAAATACTTCAATTATTTTAAGAGAAACTTGATGCCATGACATTAAAAATTTAATTTTTAATATGACTATATTATCTAGAACTGTGGTTTCCAATATATTAGCTACTGTGCTTGTCAGTAAAGTTGCACTAGTTGTTTCTAACTGTTCAATAGCTACATGAGGCTGTTGGCTACCATACTGGACGGCACAAATATAGAATATTTTCACTATGGCGAAGGTTCTACTGGACACTGCTAGTCTAGAGAATACAGTGTGAAGTACATAGGAACCCAGATGGGTAGAGTGAACCCAGCAGCAAGGTGTGTGGTTCCCCAGGTAAGAGACAGTAGGAGTTTAGTGTGTGTATTAGTTTACTAGGGCTGCTGTAACAAAGTAGCACAAACTGCGTGGCTTAAAACATCAAAAATTTAGTGTCTCAAAGTTCTGGAGGCTATAAGTCTTAAATCAAGGTATTGGCAGGATCATGCTCTCTCTGAAGGCTCTAGCAGAGAATATGTTCCATGCCTTTCACTTAGCTACCAGGGTTGCCAGCAAGTTTTGGCATTCCTTGACTTACAGACATATCACTTCAATCTCTGCCTCTGTCATTGCATGACCTCTTCTCTGGGAGTCTATGTGTTTTTGTCTCTTCTCTTCTTATTAGAACCCCAGTAATACTGGATTAGAGCCCACCATAATGACCTCATCTTAATTTAGTTACATTTACAAAGACACTGTTCTCAAATAAGATCACATTTACAGGTACACAACATTAGGACTTAAGCACCTCTTTTGGTGTGGGCAGAATTCGACCCATAAGAGTATGGAGTGAAGAGAAGTCGACAGATATGAAGAATATTTAAGAAGCAGATTAAATATAGAGAGGAGTCAACAAAAAGTATATTTTAAAGAAAGTTATAAGAAGGACTTATTCATAAGAGTTGCTCAAAGATCATCAGTTCTATCTCTTATACAAATAACAAAATTTAGCCTATATATATAGGTTACTGGTCAGAAGATGATCAGGATACTTTTTAAAGAGCTCCAGACCTTGGAGGCTGGGCGTGGAGGGGTTGTAAAACATTGTGTTCTTTTCTTTCACCTAAATTTCTAACTCTCTGAAGTTGGAGACAGAAAAATCAAAGAATCCTATGCCTGACTCTTTCCTGGGAAATTCTGAAAATCAGAGGCCAGTTTCATCTCCCTGAAACAGAGATGGGAGAGTTAATGTGAGATGACCAACATGGGGCAAAGCTATGTGTTTTCTGTGGGCTTACCTAGGTCCTCTGGAAAGAACTCAAGTTAGAAATTTTTTGAAAAGCCCTACCCAAGAGGACTGGCTTTGGAAAAGAGGCATCAAAAGGAAGGGTTGATCTCAGATCAGGACATGAGGGAGACATATATGATCTGCAGGGGAATTAACAACAAACAGTAAGTTTAGCTCCCAGATAACAAAGTTCCAAAGAACCTACAAAAGTAACCCACAAGAGAAAAATGTATTTGAACATTTGCAATTCAGGATGTATGAATGGATACCTGATGTGAAATATGCAGGACACTCTCTAATATAAAAATATTAGAAAATATACACTGATAGTGTGTAGGTACTATAGAGATCTTCCATGTTAGACTTGAAGTCCATCTCTCTCTTGCCTTAACAAATATACATCTTCTACCCAGCTGGAAGAAGGAATTCTACTTGCTAGGGTCATTTCAAGTTTTGGAAATAATGAACATTTGTCCATAAAATACAATGAATTTGATAACATCCTTCATCAAGTTCTGAAAATTTAATGTGGAGACCCAATGTGCATTGGGTGTTAAGGACTGGAAAAGTCACTCATAACTTGTGAACTTTAATATGTAATGCATGAAATAGATATGATGCAGGAGATATTTAAGCTACCATAACTTCCATTCAATAATCTGCCCAAGACATGTCTATATATCTGGATAACTCAAAATAAAACAAACATAGCAAAACTAGCAAACATCAGGAATACTTTCAACATTTGCATATCATCTGGAGTGATTTGAAACAGGATAATATTCTATTTCTTATGAAAACTTTTATGGCAGTCAGTTCTACTATTCATTTGTTTAATTATTATCTAACAAATACTAATCAACTATAATGTGTCAAGCACCTGTTTATTCAGGGCATTCTCCATGGACCTGCTGATTACAGGGACTTTTAAAAAAATTCTCAGTGACTTTCATGCAAGAGTCTGGCATCCTGCTGTAATTTGTTTCTTTATTTCTAGCTAACACGTGTTCACTTCCATAATTTTAGTTTTAGTTCCTTGTCCATTACATTCATATCATATTTAATTCTTACATCAAAACCATTTGATAAAAAATATTATAATCTCATTTAGAGATGGGCAAACATATGTTCTGAAAGGCAGGTGACTTTCTAAACGCTGTTAAGTAAAGCAGGGATTAGATACAACACAGATTCATTCCATAGTCTTACTTCTTAATTTCACGTGCAATATCTTGTTTTTGATCTATTCTAATTCTGACTCTATCTTGGATATGTTCCAACTTTTGTGACAATAACTCTCCCATCTAAGCTCATGTCTGATCCCTGTTTTCACATTCAGAACCAATCTGTCTGGGTTTGCTTCTTTGTTTTCAGAACTTGGATAGACTGCTCCCTTACTTCTCATGCCTCTTCTTGTCTTTGATGCTTATTTCCATGACTACATTCTGCCATTGTCCTATGAAATTCTAATGAAAGCAGCTGAAGGCATGAGGGACAATCAGTTCTTACAGATCATTTTTGACATTTGCTATGATGAAAAAGAAAATGTCCCATCTTAAAGAATACACCATTTATCAAGGAAGATAACTGTTAAATCAAAAATAATATAATGAAGCAAAATATGGTAGGACTAAAAAAGATACATACACATGTTATTGTTTTCTCTGGATATATGCTCAGGAGTGGGATTGCTGGATCATATGGTAGCTCTATTTTTAGTTTTATAAGGAACCTCTATACTGTTCTCCATAGTGAACATTTACATTCCCACCAACAGTGTAGGAGGGTTCCCTTTTCTCCACACCCTCTCCAGCATTTATTGTTTGTATACTTTTTAATGATGGCCGTTCTGATGGGTGTGAGGTGATACCTCATTGTAGTTTTGATTTGCACTTCCCTAATAATTAGTGATGTTGAGCATCTTTTCATGTGCCTCTTGTCCATCCATATGTCTTCTCTGGAGAAATGTCTGTTTAGATCTTCCACCCATTTTTTCAATTGGGTTGTCTGTTTTTGATATTGAGCTTCAGCAATCTTACTCCTGGGCACATATCCGAAAAAAATGATAATTCAAGAAGATACATGTACCCCAATACTCATTGCAGCACTATTTACAATAGCCAGGACACAGAAGCAACCTAAATGTCCATCGACGGAGGAATGGATAAAGAAGATGTGGTACATATACACAATGCAATGTTACACAGCTATAAAAAAGAATGAAATAATGCCATTTACAGCGACATGGATGGACCCAGAGATTGTCATATTGCTTATATGTGGAATCTGAAAAAATGGTACAAATGAATCTATTTACAAAACAGAAATAGAGTCACAGATGTAGAAAACAAACTTATGGTTACCAAAAGGGAAAGTGGTGGTGGGGACATAAATTGAGAGATTGGGATTGACATATACACACTAGTATATATAAAATAGATAACTAATAAGAACCTACTGCATAGCACAGGAAACTCTACTTAATACTCTGTAATGAACTATATGGGAACAGAATCTAAAAAAGAGTGGATATATGTATATGTATAACTGATTCACTTTGCTGTACAGCAGAAACTAACACAACATTATAAATCAACTATACTCCAATAAAAATTAATTTAAAAAGACACACATGTGAAAGAAATTTTTAGAAGTTACATCACCATACTTTCTCATTATTTCTTTTATTCTTTGTACCATACAATTTAGAACTTAATATATGCTGCTTAGAGTTATTTTCTTTTGTATTATTGTTACTCTTGTCTTCCTAACTAAATTACAAATAAAGTGAGACTTTTAACCTAACTACATACCTAAGATAGTGCTAGATAACTATGAAACACTCACTATACATTTGTTGATTGATCATCACAATTAAGTGTTAATGATATATTCTTTGGAATCAAATTTTCACAACAGACTAATGTAATCTTTAAATATTAAGTAAATATTCTTAAACCAAGTGAGTATTTAAAAATGAATTCCATATCCGCAGATTTGAATTTCACACAGAAATATAAAATATTTTTGGCATATTTTGTTAACTTAAAATTATCAAAAGTTATAAAATAAATGATATAAGAGCCACATGTTTAGAAAGAAAAATTTTGGAAGCCAACATTGTAGAAATTAAGATGCCTGATTTATAAAGTATTTAGAACATGAGAAGAATACTTTTAAGTCATGAATAATAATGAATAATGTGAAACTTATTATCTTTCACAAAAGTATAAGCCAAAGAGCAGCTGCTCTAGTCAGAGTCATCAACATGCCATGAAATTTATAAAAGAGGGGACTTGTCAACAGTATGTGTCATGTTCTGTTTGAACACAGCTGCAGTTGGGATTTTCAAGCTGACACCCATCTGGATAGGACTATGATGCCTTCCTGAAAGATTTTCAACAGAGCCCAAATGACCAACAGAGTAGGTCAAAATAGAAGGACAGATGGTAAAATAACTGAAAAAGACTTGACAATTTTCAACTGCAAAAAAAAACTTACTCCAATGATTTCCTAAAATTACCCTAGTATATGAATTTAATGCCCCATAATAAAGAACTTGCTTGAGGTTTTGAGGAAAAGGGAGCTATAGGTGAATAGTAGATGGAAGTGTTCTTTTTTTTATAATATTTAGAGTCCATAGCACTATTCCTGACTTTAGGATCTGCAGAGTCATTAAGAAGATCCCCTTAGGAGCCAACTGTTTAGTCTCTGCTTTCAGCTAAAATTTATCTTTAATGTGATTGCAGACTAGACACATATTTAACATTTTAAGTGATAGTTTCTAAACAAAATGTACAAATTTAAATCTCTGACTTTCACATTCTAACACAAAACCAATATTTTGTAAATATTCTAGGTATCAGAATTTAAATTGAAAGCTCATATTATATATTGAATACATACTGCATAATAAAATAACTTAGCACACATTTTTAAACCACTAAAAAATGCATGTTATAACTATATGTTTTATATATATAGAAAATACATGAATTTTCTCTGCTATAAATTATGAGATAAAAAAATGTATACTTCATGGTTTTTGTGTGTGATTATACAGTATAAGCTTATTTTTTTGTTAAGGCAACTAGAATCTACCTAGAAAACTGCTGGAACATTCATATATTATTAGCATAATTCAAAATATTATAATTTTTCTATTTAAAATACTGCATTTGAATCCCATCTTATATGTACATTATGCTATACAATTTACATATTAAAAATTCCAAAATTACTAAAAATAAACAATTTTCCTAAATATAAAAGTTTCTTTCATAATTTTCCACATTGTAAACCCATTTATTTACGATATAGTTTCATAGCATTCACTGAATTTACACACTTTAATACTTGTCGGGCATTTTGTCATCTGCACTGAAACAATGTTTGTATTTATGTAAATTTAGAATAAGCTATAACTCTACTGATTACTATTTTTATTATTTTTTGAAATAGCACTAGAATTTATGAAGCTGTGTATCTGTTTCAACAATATTACTATTTCTCAAATTGTGACTACCTTTAGTGCTTGCACAATATTTTCTGACCTTCCTCAATAGTTGCAAACATTTACCTTTTGAGGGAGCAAAAGGCTTTGGAGAGAAAAAAAACCATCAACCAACTCATCTATACATTAAAATCAACAAGTAAACATTTGGTAAAGCATGGAATTGAGAACGTTTAGCTGTTCCTCTATCAGATTATTTAGGTTATTCACTTGAAGGTCCTGAATTTCTGTTTCATTATTAATGCAGAAGGAACAATCTGTGTTGATTTAAAAACTCAAAATAGCAGATTTATGTAAACTACTACAAAGTACTTTGGAAACTGCTGTTATTTTAGTTTGTATCATGATGTGATTGCAAGTTAATGGGAAATATGTTTTAGATAGTATAAAATAAACTTGGAAGACAAATAATCTGAAGATAACGTGAAAAGGAAAATTCCAAAACGTATTGATCAAAAAAGGATGTGTGACCTAAAGTTCTGTCATAATTATCAAAGGAAATTTAAAGGATTAATATAACAAGGGATTAAATAAATGAAAGAGAGGCAGAAACAGACCATCTAAAGACAGTTGAAGAAATACAAAGTACAGCAATAAGTTCTGTGCTAATTATTAAACCCTGGCATTTTAGCATCTAGTTGCTAATGCAAAATAAAATATACATTTTTTTATTCTCTCACCCAAGAAAATATATGGATTAATTGCAGTAGCAAACTTAAATAAAAATTTATCATGCATATGTTGTATAGAAAAAATAGCTTAAATATATGTTTATAAAGAGTTATGTAAACAACCATCATTAAAAATCAGTATAAAACAAATCCTACTGACTTATTTTTCTTGGTACTTAGTAAAATATAGTACTCAAGCCACACATTATATGTGAAATATTCCTACATAATTTACACTTACACCTTTCTTGTTAGCATTTTCACAGATGGGTAAAGAAAACACACTACCTAAGTATTTTCCACATACTCAGTGCTTTTGCATCATGCTTCAGGACAATCATTTTCCATTATCTTGGTACAAGGTATATCCAGATCTTAGGCACTGAAAAATGCCTTTAGAGTGCATATTCTGTTCACCACACACAGAATTGCTTAATTCTACACCAAAAGTTTTTACCGATACCTAAAATCACTTCCATGTACAAAAGCAAACAATTAGCACTTTATTCCACTGTCTGGAATATTTAAACTCAAATTCTCTGAAGTGTGTAAAACAACTCTTCAGGATCTGGCCCTTTCCTTCCTCTCCAAACTTTCTTGCGTATTATACTCCAGTACCAGAACTACTTCCAGTTCCCCAAACTATAGTATTTATCTTGCCTCACTGCTTTTGCACATGAGAAAAGGCCATATTTGTCATGTACATTCTTGTTCTCCAGAGTTCAATGTAGAACTTAGCAAAGAGAAAGTACTTTATAAAATTTACTAAAAGAAAAAATGATTTCTGATAAAATACATTAAATGGAGATTTACCCAACATTTAATCTGAAGAAGTATTTTGATTAAATGAAATTAAAAATAAGTGAAATGACAGAAGTGGTCATTTGATAAGCAAACAAATGCATGCTAAATGTTTTTGTTACCACTCTGTATAAATTCCATTCATTTGTTTTTGTTTTTGTTTCTGCATCTGTGTATGTTTGCTTGCTCAGCACTCAGAAATCTATTTGATATATTGTAAAGTGATAATGTTTTCTGAGTAACTATTTCATATTTGTCGTTTCCTGAAAAGGCTCTTTCAGAACATTATTACAGAGTTGTATTTATATTATGCACATGGCATTATATGTGAAACTCCGCTGATTAATCATTAATAGTGTAAATAAAAGGTAAGAATGAAAAAATAACATAAGGAGCTTATTACCTATTTTAAAAAATGAGCAAGATCACCATTCTATTAAAACATATTCTATCATAAAAATTTAAATAATATTCTACATGAATACCATGGATAGTTCTCTTAACACACGAACTCTCACACAACATAACCCAATATATTTATTGTTTGGTGGTCAGAAATTAATGCCCAGCATCTCCTATCTTATACTTGTCCTACTCAGTGGCCCTCAACCCCCACTCAAAAATAAATTAATCCAGCAAATGATCAGGAGGATAAATGTAATACATGAGAGTGGATGTGCTTCTTCATTTTAATTAGTTCTATATTTGAAAATTCCTTGTTTTGGTACTCTAAACCTTCAAACATACTACAATTTTGTTGTGTATGTTTGTGATTTTAATTATCATATGCCTAACTAATGCATTATCATTTATTGTGGGCAACATTGTATCCAAATACTATAGGATTTGTCAAAATACGAAAAAAGAAAGCACAGTAATAAAGTTTTCTAACAACTGGGTGGATTCCCAATGAGTACATAACTCTCTAAACTAACATAAGAATACTAATGTACTAAACTAGTGTAAGAAAAAGTGAATTGCTTAATATATATTAAGATATTCAACTTCATGTAAGTAGCTTCCAAATTGATCTAGTTTATAGAAGCACGGTCAGAAAATACATTATTAGAAGTTAAAAACATGCTACATAATCACTTTTGTCATCCTAGTCTATGAAACGTCCCAATATATTGATTATCATGACTGTCATTTTTTATTAAGGAAATAGAGATATAACCATATTAAATAATTTCCCCAGTTTCAAACAGAGAAGTTTAGCCGAGCAAACACAGGAATACTACTTTTTCTGAGTTTAACTTACTTGTTCTTTCTCTTATATGATGCTGCCTAAACTGTGTGTTTTATATAATTTTGGCTTTGGAGCAGTTTGCCGAAGAACTAGAGAAGGTTAAATTTCTGGCCATTATGAGATTAAATATTTTACTGTTTCACTTATTAGTAGGTTACTCTAGCCAGAAGTTGTGATAAATATTTAAGCTTTTTTCAATGTTGAATATACATGAGTAACTAGTTTACTGTGTGATATAAAATATTTTATAAAAAGAGTAAGTTTACTGAATACAAATATTATAGAATTGGCACTTGGCAATGGGCAATAGGAAACAAATGCTATTTTATCTATAAAATCTTCAAAAGAAAGAAGCTTCAGAAAGGGATTGCATTTTCTTATGAGTTACTGAACATGGCTTTTAATTTGATGAACCATGGCAGAAAATACTTTGATGTAAAAGTATAATCACTAACCCTTAGGCAACCAGCCCATAGTACTTTCCCTTTCAGAAGTGTTCCAATAAACTAAACATATTTAAGTAATCTCAAGTTTATATAAATTTCACTCCAATGGGAAAAAACATAATAGACTCTGCTTATATTTAGGATGTAGAAAGAACATGGCTATTCTAACTAAACAACCCGTTGGTGAAAAACAAATTGAAAAATTATTTACCTTGATTCGAGTTTTTGGTGATAAGTTTCTATATTTTCATCCATTCCATCCATCAACTCCTATTTATTGAAGGTATATTTTTCATCAGGCACTATGCTACCTGTTGGGGATACGAACATGTTTAGGACACAACTTCTTTTCACATAGAAACTGAAAGTAACTGAGCAGAAAGGCAGAGGGATGGTATTTAAAACTGAATAGCCTGCAGATACAAGGATAATATGGCCCAGGAGTGAAATCAAAAATGATACATGCTTATCTTAAAACTTACATTTTAATTTAAACAATCTTCTACAATCCTCACTCAGTCCAGCGACACTGGTCTCCTTGTTATTACTCAACACCAGGCATTGCGTCTTTCTCTCCATAATTCCAAAATATTTGCAATAATTTTGCTTGAATCACCGTCTCAATGAAATCTACCTTCTCCAGAGTGTTTTAAGTTTTAACCCCAAAGTTATGCTCCTCATCTCATGTCTAATTTCTTACCCACTCTCTTCACAGCAGTTATTTTAATAACAAAAAATATTTATTTTGTTTACTTCCTCTGAATAACTCAGTAGGATATAAGCTACAGAAATGAATGGATCCTTGCCTTTCATTTTCACTTTTTATAACAAATTGTTAGAACAGTGATGACCTAATGAATGAAGTCATACAATTATACACTCGTTTGTCAATCTTTGTATGGAAGACAGAGGGCTTTTCCTTAAATATAGCTTTATCTAAAATATAGCTCTTCCTTAAGTATAGACTTAAGTGTAAAAATAAATATGACTAGTATTCTGCATAATCTTTGTTGAATCAAGCTTGTCTATTTTGTCTCATTTAAAATGCTGGGGGACTTCCCTGATGCCACAGTGTTTGAGATTCCGCCTGACAATGCAGGGGACATGGGTTCAAGCCTTGGTCGGGGAGGATCCCACATGCTGCAGAGCAACTTGGCCCATGTGCCACAGCTACTGAGCCTGTGCTCTGGTGACCATGAGCCACAGCTACTGAAGCCCGTGTGCCTAGAGCCCATGCTCCACAACAAGGAGGGGCCACCACAATGAGAGGCCTGCACAACGCAACTAGAGAAAAGCCTGTGTGTAGCAATGAAGACCCAACACAGCCAAAAAAATAAATTAAAATAAATAAAATAAAATAAAATGCTGGGGACTTCCCTGGTGGCTCAGGGGTTAAGAATCCTCCTGTCAATGCAGGGGACACGGGTTCAATCCCTGGTCTGGGAAGCTCCCACATGCCACAGAGCAACTAAGCCTGTGCACCACAACTACTGAGCCTGCACTCTAGAGCCCGTGAGCCACAACTACTGAGCCCGCATGCCACAACTACTGAAGCTCGTGTGCCTAGGGCCCAAGCTCCGGAACAAGAGAAGCCACCGCAATGAGAAGCCTGTGCACCACAACGAAGAGCAGCCCCCTCTTGCTGCAACTAGAGAAACCCTGCTTGCAGCAACGAAGACCCAATGCAGTCAAAAATAAATAAATAAATAAATAAATTTATTTTTTAAAAAATGCTGGGTTTTAATTTCATTGCAGAGAAGTGAGAATGCAAAGATCTTCTACCGTAATATATCTATGTGGAAAATACATAGGAGGCCTGAAGAATCTCGAATTGTGGGCATATTACATTATTATTTAGATTTGGGGGGAAAGAGGCCTTGGCCTTAGGGTGTACTGGTTTCAAGACATTTGTACACATCAAGCAGAGGAGAATATAGCTTTTATAGAGTCAAAGAATCCCACATAAAATGAATGGAAAACAATAAACGAATTACTTCCTATTTTTCCAGGCTTTGGAAACATTCTGCAATTGTCATAAGCACATCCAATGTGACACATATTCCTCACTTATTGTTTTTACAGAGCATACAGGTCAGATTTTTATGGGGAAAATATTCTCTTTACATTTACAATGCATTCATAATGTATATCTAACTGTATTTTAGCTTATTAGATAAATGTTTTTGTCCTTTTTTCTATGATCTTCTGCTTTTACAGTGTTGTAATAAATACAGCTATTTACTTTTATATACCTCAGTAGAATGTCTATTATATTGACAGTCAGAAAAAGTAAGTATTATTAAATTAGATTTAACTAAGCATCCATTCCAAGGTTAAAAGTATATGGCCATAGTTTTGGACAGAACACTTTATATCTTCTCTACTATAGTACACATAATTTTTCTGGAAGAATTCATCAAAATCTATCTTTGAATTAAGCCAAAACAGAAGAGAATAATTTATCAAGATTGAAACCTTTAGTATGACTTTTTAAAACTATCGTTTTTGACCTTCAAGATGGCGGAGGAGTAAGACGCGGAGATCACCTTCCTCCCCACAAACACATCAAAAATACATCTACACGTGGAACAACTCCTACACAACACCTACTGAACGCTGGCAGAAGACCTCAGACCTCCCAAAAGGCAAGAAATTCCCCACGTACCTGGGTAGGGCAAAAGAGAAAAGAAAAAACAGAGACAAAAGAATACGGATGGGACCTACAACTTGGGGAGGGAGCTGTGAAGGAGGAAAAGTTTCCACACACTAGGAAGCCCCTTCACTGGCAGAGACAGGGAGTGGGCGGGGGGGGGGGGGGGGGGGGTTGGTTTTGGAGCCACGGAGGACAGCTTAGCAACAGGGGTGCGGAGGGCAAAGCGGAGAGATTCCCACACAGAGGATCGGTGCCGACCAGCACTCACCAGCCTGGGAGGCTTGTCTGCTCACCTACCGGGACGGGTGGGGGCTGGGAGCTGAGCTGAGGCTCTAGGTTCGGAGGTCAGACCCCAGGAAGAGGACTGTGGTTGGCTGCATGAACACAGCCTGAAGGGGGCTTGGGTGTCACAGCTAGCCAGGAGGGAGTCTGGGAAAAACTCCAGACCTGCCTAAGAGACAAGAGACCACTGTTTCAGAGTGCGTGAGGAGAGGGAATTCCTTCTCTGTCTGCCCACAGAAGGCAGAGTACCGCCTAAACAAGCTCCAGAGATGGGCGCAAGCCGCGGCCATCAGCTCTGACACCAGAGATGGGCATGAACTGCTAATACAGCTGCTGCAGCCACCAAGAATCCTCTGTGCAAACAGAGATCACTATCCACACACCCTCCTCCTCCTGAACCGCCCCTCCTGGAGCCTGTGCAGCACGCCACTGCCAGGGTCCCATGATCCAGGGACAACTTCCTCAGGAGAACACACTGTGCGCGCCTCAGGCTGTTGCAACGTCACACTGGCCTCTGCCACCACAGGCTCGCCCTGCATTACAATTATAACTACTGTACCCTACCCTCCTGCCAGCATGAGTGAGTCAGAGCCACCTAATCAGTCACTGCTTTAAACCCCACCTGTCTGGGCAGGAGCAGAAGCTTGAGGGCAACCTACATGCAGAGGTGGGGCCAAAACCAAAGCTGAACCACAGGAGCTGTGCCAACAAAGAAGAGAAATGGAAAATTCTCCATGCAGCCTCAGTAGCAGTGAATTAAATCCCCACAATCAACTTGAGGTACCCTGCATCTGTGGAATACCTGAATAGATAATGAATCAACCCAAAATTAAGGCAGTGGACTTTGAGAGCAACTGTAGACTTGGAGTATGCTGTCTGCGGATAATTTTTTTCTGATTTTTATGTTTATCTTAGTAAAACTTTTAGCGCTTGTTATCATTGGTGGATTTGTTTATTCGTTTGGTTGCTCTCTTCTTTTTTATTACTTTTTAATTTTAATAATTTTTTAATCTTTTTATATTACTTATTTTATTTTATTTTTAAATTTTAATTTTATTATTATTATGTAAAAATTTTTTTTTCTTTCTTTTTTTCTCCCTTTTCTTCTGAGCCATGTGGCTGACAGGGTCTTGGTGCTCCGGTCTGGTGTCAGGTCTGAGCCTCTGAAGTGGGAGAGCCAAGCTCAGGACACTGAACCACCAGAGACCTCCTGGCCCCAGGTAATATCAATTGGTGAGAGCTTCCCCAGAGATCTCCGTCTCAAAGCTAAGACCTGGTTCCACCCAATGGCCAGCAAGCTCTAGTGCTGAATGCCCCATGCCAATCAACTAGCAAGACAGGAACACAACCCCACCTATTAGCAGAGATGCTGCCTAAAGTAATATTAAGTTCATAGATACCCAACACACACCACCAGATGCAGCCCTGCCCACCAGAAACACAAGATCCAGCCACCAAAACACAGGTACCATTCCCCTACACCAAGAAGCCTCCACAAGCCACTAAACCAACCTTACCCACTGGGGGCAGACACTAAAAACAATGGGAACTACGAACCTGCAGTCTGTGAAAAGGAGACCCCAAATACAGTAAGTCAAGAAAAAAGTGAGGGCAGAGAAATATGCAGCAGATGAAGGAGCAAGGTAAAAACCCACCAGACCAAACAAATGAAGAGAAAATAGGCAGTCTACCTGAAAAAGCATTCAGAGTAATGATAGTAAAGATGATGCAAAATCTTGTAAATAGAATGGAGAAAATAAAAGAAACGTTTAACAAGGACCTAGAAGTAAAGAGCAAACAAACAATGATGAATAACACAATAAATGCAATTAAAAATTCTCTAGAAAGAATCAATAGTAGAATAACTGAGGCAAAAGAACGGATACATGACCTCAAAGATAAAATAGTGGAAATAACTACTGCAGAGCAGAATAAAGAATAAAGAATGAAAAGAATTGAGGACAGTCTCAGAAACTTCTGGGACAACGTTAAACATACCAACATTCGAGTTATAGGAGTCCCAGAAGAAGAAGAGAAAAGGGGTCTGAGAAAATATTTGAAGAGACTATAGTTGAAAACTTTGCGAACATAAGAAAGGGAATAGCCACCGAATTCCAGGAGGCACAGAGAGTCCAATAGAGGATAAATCCAAGGAGAAACATGCCAGGACATATATTAATCAAACTATCAAAAATTAAATACAAAGAAAAAATATTAAAAGTGCACGGGAAAAGCAACAAATAACATACAAAGGAATCCAGATAAGGTTAACAGTTGATCTTTCAGAAGAAACTCTGCAAGCTAAAAGGGAGTGGCAGGACATATTTAAACTGATGAAAGAGAAAAACCTACAATCAAGATTACTCTGCCCAGCAAGGATCTCATTCAGATTTGACAGAGAAATTAAAACCTTTAGCCAAGCAAACGCTAAGAGAATTCAGCACCACAAAACCAGCTTTACAACAATGCTAAAGGAGCTTCTCTAGGCAGGAAACACAAGGGAAGGAAAAAAACCTACAAAAACAAAACAATTAAGAAAATGGTAATAGGAACATACATATCGATAATGACCTTAAATGTAAATGGATTAAATGCTCCAACCAAAAGACACAGACTGGCTGAATGGATACAAAAACAAGACCTGTCCTCTATATATGCTGCTACAAGAGACACACTTCAGACCTAGAGACACATACAGACTGAAAGTAAGGGGATGGAAAAAGATATCCCATGCAAATGGAAATCAAAAGAAACCTGAACTAGCAATGCTCATATCAGACAAAATGGACGTTAAAATAAAGACTATTACAAGAGACAAAGAAGGACATTACAAAATGATCAAGGGATCAATCCAAGAAGACATAACAATTGTAAATATTTATGCACCCAACAGAGGAGCACCTCAAAACACAAGGAAAATGCTAACAGCCATAAAAGGGGAAATTGACAGTAACACAATAATAGTAGGGGACTTTAACACCCCACTTTCTCCAATGGACAGATCATCCAAAATGAAAATAAATAAGGAAACAAAAGATTTAAATGACAAATAAAACAAGATAGACTTCATAGATATTTAGAGGACATTCCATCCAAAAACAACAGAATAAACTTTCTTCTCAAGTGCTCTTGGAACATTCTCCAGTATAGATCATATCTTGGGTCACAGATCAAGCCTTGGTAAATCTAAGAAAATTGAAATTGTATTAAGTATCTTTTCCAACCACAATGCTATGAGACTAGATATCAATTACAGGAAATAAACTGTGAAAAATACAAACACATGGAGGCTAAGCAATACACTACTAAGAAACCAAGAGATCACTGAAGAAATCAAAGAGGAAATCAAAAACAGAAATCAAAGAGGAAATTAAAAAATACCTAGAAACAAATGATGATGAAAACATCACGACCCAAAACTTACGGGATGCAGCAAAACCAGTCTAAGAGGGAAGTTTATAGCAATACAATCCTACCTCAAGAAACAAGAAAAATCTCAAATAAACAAGCTAACCTTACACCTAAAGCAATTAGAGAAAAAGAACAGAAAAACCCCCAAAGTTACCAGAAGTAAAGAAATCATAAAGATCAGATCAGAAACAAATGAAAAAGAAATGAAGGAAACAATAGCAAAGATAAATAAAACTAAAAGCTGGTTCTTTGAGAAGGTAAACAAAATTGATACATCATTAGCCAGACTCATCAAGAAAAAAAGGGAGAAGACTCAAAACCAACAGAATTAGAAATGAAAAAGGAGAAGTAACAACTGACATTGCAGAAATACAAAGAATCATGAGAGATTACTACAAGCAACTATATGCCAATAAAATGGACAATCTGGAAGAAATGGACAAATTCTTAGAAGAGCACAATTTTCTGAGACAACCAGGAGGAAATAGAAAATATAAACAGACTAAACACAAGCACTGTAATTGAAACTGGGATTGAAAATTTTCTAGCAAACAAAAGCCCAGGACTGGTTGGCTTCACAGGCAAATTCTATCAAACATTTAGAAAAGAGTTAACATCTATCCTTCTCAAACTCTTCCAAAATATATCAGAGGGAGGAACACTCATTCTACGAGACCACCGCCACACTGATATCAGAACCAGACAAAGATGTTACCAAAAAAGAAAACTACAGGCCAATATCACTGATGAACAAAGATGCAAATATCCTCAACAAAATACTACCATACAGATCCAACAGCACATTAAAAGGATCATACACCCTGATCAACTGGGGTTTATCCCAGGAATGCAAGGATTCTTCAATATACACAAATCAATCAATGTGATACATCATATTAACAAACTGAAGGATAAAAACCACATGATAATCTCAATAGATGCAGAAAAAGCTTTTGACAAAATTCAACACCCATTTATGATAAAAACTCTCCAGAGAGTAGGCATAGAAGGAACTTACCTCAACATAATAAAGGCCATATATGACAAACCCACAGCGAACGTCGTTCTCAATGGTGAAAACCTGAAACCATTTCCACTAAGATCAAGAACAAGACAAGGTTGCCCACTCTCACCACTATTATTCAACATAGTTTTGGAAGTTTTAGCCAAAGCGATCAGAGAAGAAAAAGGAATAAAAGGAATCCAAATCGGAAAATGAGAAGCAAAGCTGTCACTGTTTGCAGATGACATGACACTATACATAGAGAATCCTGAAGCTGCTACCAGAGAACTACTAGAGCTAATCAATGAATTTGGTAAAGTAGCAGGATACAAAATTAATGCACAGAAATCTCTTGCATTCCTATACACTAATGATAAAACATCTGAAAGAGAAATTAAGGAAACAGTCCCATTTACCATTGAAACAAATAGAATAAAATACCTAGGAATAAACCTACCTAAGGAGACAAAAGACCTGTTTGAAGAAAACTATAAGACACTGATGAAAGAAATTTAAGGTGATACAAACAGATGGAGAGATATACCATGTTCTTGGTTTGGAAGAATCAAAATTGTGAAAATGACTGTACTAGCCAGAGCAATCTAGAGATTCAATGCAATCCCTCTCAAACTACCAATGACATTTTTCACAGAACTAGAACAAAAATTGTACAATTTGTATGGAAACACAAAAGACCCCCAATAGCCAAAGCAATCTTGAGAAAGAAAAATGGAGCTGGAGGAATCAGCTTCCCTGACTTCAGACTATACTACAAAGCTACAGTGATCAAGACAGTATAGTACTGGCAAAAGAAACCCCAGAAATATAGATCAATGGAACAGGATAGAAAGCCTGAGATAAACCCATGCACATATGGTCACCTTATCTTTGATAAAGGAAGCAAGAATATACAATGGAGAAAAGACAGCCTCTTCAATAAGTGGTGATGGGAAAACTGGACAGCTTTTTACATGTAAAAGAATGAAATTGGAACACTCCTTAACACCATAAACAAAAGTAAACTCTAAATGGATTAAGGACCTAAATGTAAGGCCAGACACTGTAAAACTCTTAGAGGAAAACATAGGAAGAGCACTTTTTGACATAAATCATAGCAAGATCCTTTTTGACCCACCTCTTAGAGAAATGGAAATCAAAACAAAAATAAACAAATGGGACCTAATGAAACTTAAAGGCTTTTGCACAGCAAAGGAAACCATAAACAAGACAAAAAGACGACCCTCAGAATGGGAGAAAGTATTTGCAAACGAAGCAACTGAGAAAGGATTAATCTCCAAAATATACAAGCAGCTCATGCAGCTCAATATCAAAAAAACAAACAACCCAATCCAAAAATGGGCAGAAGATCTAAACAGACATTTCTCCAAAGAAGATATACAGATTGCCAACAAACACATGAAAGGATTATCAACATCACTAATCATTAGAGAAATGCAAATCAAAAGTACAATGATGTATCACCTCACACTAGTCAGAAGGGCCATTATCAAAAAATCTACAAACAATAAATGCTGGAGAAGGTGTGGATAAAAGGTAACCATCTTGCACTGTTGGTGGGGATATAAGTTGATACAGCCACTATGGAGAGCAGTATGGAGGTTCCTTAAAAAACTAAAAAGAGAACTACCATATGACCCAGCAATCCCACTACTGGGCATATACCCTGAGATAACCATAATTCAAAAAGTGTCATGTACCACAATGTTCATTGCAGCACTACTTACAATAGCCAGGACATGGAAGCAACATAAGTGTCCATCAACAGATGAATGGATAAAGAAGATGTGGCACATATATACAATGAAATATTACTCAGCCATAAAAGGAAATGGAATTGAGTTATTTGTAGTGAGCCAGATGGACCTAGAATCTGTCATACAGACTCAAGTAAGTCAGAAAGAGAAAAACAAACACTGTATGCTAATACATATATATGGAATCTAAAAAAAAAAAAAGAAAATATGGTTCTGATAAACCTAGGGGCAAGACAGGAATAAAGACCTAGATGTAGAGAATGGACTTGAGGATACGGGGAGGGGGAAGGGTAAGTTGGGACTAAGTGAGAGAGAGGCATTGACATATATACATTACCAAATGTAAAAGAGATAGCTAGTGGGAAGCACCTGCATCGCACGGGGAGATCAGCTCGGTGCTTTGTGACCACCTAGAGTGGTGGGATTCAGAGGGGGGGAGGGAGATGCAAGAGGGAGGGGAGATGGGGATATATTTATATGTATAGCTGATTCACTTTGTTATACAACAGAAACTAACAGAACATTGTAAAGCAATTATACTCCAATAAAGTTGTTAAAAATAAAGATTACATTTAAATCTTTTTTATTATAGTTAATGCTTTGTTAATTATGTTTAAGCACCTCAAAGTTTTGCTATAAATAAATTTTTTGGTATATATTTTTTCCAGGGAAAACTAAGCAGCTCTATATAATGTTCCCTACATATAAATAATACCACACAGCTAATTAAAATAAAAATGAACCAAAAGGTTTTTAACGAATTAAATTTTAGATAATATAAAAGTGAAAAAAAGAAACAACTACAGTTTTCTTTAATATTCTATAGTCATTGTACCATAAAATGACTTTAGAAGAGAGGTCAATGCTATCATTTGGATTTTATTCTTTGGATGATTTCCATGTCAGAGATCATTATATTTTTTATCATGTCTTCCTTATGTAGAATGGCAAAAATGTAATCTTTTTTTCTCTTGAGTAAATGATTTTGTTTTGGAATTGTTGTAACCTGAATAATGATCCCCAATGATATCTAGATGCTAATTCCTAGAACCTGTACATATTACCTGATATAGCAGAGGGGATCTTAAAGATGTGAATAAAAATTCTGAATTGAGGAGATTTTCCTGCATTATCCCAGTGGGTCCTTGTAAGAGAGACACAGAGGGAAATATAACCATGAAAGAGAAGAAAGAGAGATTATCCCAGAAGCAAAGGGTCAGAGAGAGATTTGAAGATGCTATACTGATGGCTTTGAAGATGTTCAAGAAAGGGGCCCTGAGCAAGGATCACAGCTTTAGAAGCTGGATATGATAAGAATGTGGATTTTTCCCTAGAGCCTCCAAAAGGATTTCAGCCCTGCCAATACTTTGTTCAGAGCAGTAAAACCCATTTGGGACTTCTGACTTCCATGACTGTAAGACAACAGATTTGTGTTATCTTAAACCACTAAGTTTGTGGTAATTTGTTAAAGTAGCAGTAGGAAAGTAATGAACATGGTGAATCATGTAACTATTCATGTAGATCTTTTGTTTTTGTCTTTACAGTGCTAGGATCAAATTGCTATCAAAATTTTAATCATCACAGTTGGTTGGTCTTAATGGCATGCATTTTACCCATGGACGTTATCCTCAGTTTCATCTCATTTTCCCTTCATCATTTATCACTTCTCCAGCCCTTATAGTATTTGGTTGCATTGTGTACATTATATAAGGTCAGCCAAAGACATCCAACAATTTCATTTACTTTTTTCCTTGATTTCCTTTCTTACCATTTTCAACTTAAGTTATTTGTAATTCTGTAATGGATTTCTTAAAATATGAGGGTTCTTAGTGACATTTGCAGTATCACCAAGGGGATTTTTATCTCCCTGTGGCCCAAGGCACTGCCTGGTAGTAAGTTAAGGACTTAAGAAGACACTAAATCTTACATATTCTAGAGTACCATTAATGACACCGAAGCAGTAGTACACTAAATATACTGTTATATATTCAGCACAACACAAGCTTCTCAGCAGGTTTCATGATCTATATGTTTTGCTCTTCCTGAAAATCATATTAAAAACATTTTAATATATTTTCTTTAAAAATAATTTTGAGTTTGAACACTATCACAGCTACCAAGAACTCATTAATATTTTGAATTTGATATTGGAATTTAAAAATATGTTTGTTTTGGGGCTTCCCTGGTGGTGCAGTGGTTGAGAGTCCGCCAGCCGATGCATGGGACACGGGTTCGTGCCCTGGTCTGGGAAAATCCCACATGCCGCGGAGCGGCTAGGCCCAGTAAGCCATGGCCGCTGAGCCTGCGCGTCTGGAGCCTGTGCTCCGCAACGGGAGAGGCCACGACGGTGAGAGGCCCGCGTACCAAAAAAAAAAAAAAAAAAAAAATTTTGTTTTGAAATATATGGATGGATTTGTTAAAAAAGCAATAGTTTAACATGTTATTAAGGTTCACATGATTTTACAATTTTAAGAAAAAATTGTCTTTTAAATTCAAATCAGTATAATAAAATTACATATTTTCCATTTATTTCACACATAATCTCTCAAAATGACATGTTATATCTTTAATTAAAGAGAAAGCATGGGAGTAATGCCACTTCTTCTGTTTTAAAAAATACTATCTTATGGGCTTCCCTGGTGGCGCAGTGGTTGAGAACACACGAACACGGGTACGTGCCCTGGTCCGGGAAAATCCCACATGCCGTGGAGCGGCTGGGCCCGTGAGCCATGGCCGCTGAGCCTGCGTGCCCGGAGCCTGTGCTCCGCAACGGGAGAGGCCACAACAGTGAGAGGCCCGCATACCACAAAAAAAATAAATAAATACTATCTTATTTATCAATAAATGTTTATTATAATCTATTTTATTTTACACTATTTACTTAGAAGATATCTCTCACTTTAATACAGGTAAAAATTGAACTTAAAATCATGAAGTATACTATCAATGAAAGAGCATTTTATATTAAATTTTATTCATCAGCATTTAATTATAGGCATTATATGTAATTTTTAGTAGCATAAGACTAATTATTAATTTTGAAAATTTCATGAAATGGTAATGTTTAATCTTCTCACTCAGGAAAGCACAAAATTTTGCTTATCTTGTGCAAGAAAATAACTGGACATTTACTTTATGGTACTTATAAAAATATGGTAGTAGCTTTAAGAATAGTGGGAAGGTAAAGTGTGGAATTTCTTGCATTAGCACAATTTCAGATTCTATAAGCCAATATTAAAATCTTGAATTGAATCCAGGGTACAAAAAAACAACAACATACTGACCAAGAAATATTGAGTCAACAGAAGGGAACATCTTAACAAAGTTCTAGTCTTCTACCAAAAATTCTCCACTGGGGTAATCAGAAGTTAACAGTGAAGAAGTTAAACGTCCTTGGTAGGGTAAGTCATCACTGAGTTTCCTCACTTGCCTGCTCTGACCAGTACTCTGCTGAGTACTTGAAGAGGATGCTATGCAGATCCAGAATTTTCTCTCATGTAGCTCTCTTCTCTTCATAATTCTGTTTTATGAACTCTAGCCACTTTAGTGTCCCTGGCTAACTCCACCTGTTTAACTCAGGGAATATGCCAAGCTTTGCTGGATCCTCCTCCACTTCACCTATGGCCTGGAAGCCACCTTATGGCTCTCTCAATGCTGTCAGCTAGGACAACTGTAGTACTCACCTTGTAGGTTTCCTTTCTTTCAGTCTCGCTGCCCTTTGTTGCCTGATGTTCAGTGTCTTGAAGGTTGTTGTTTCAAGTGCTTTTGCATTTTTTTAAGTTGGTTCATACAGTAGTATGTATCTTGTCCCTCATATTCCATCTTGGCCAGAAGTAGAAGACCTGTTTGCCTATTTTTTTTTTTTCAATCTCCAAGAGAATATTTTGAGAAAAAAATTTGGAAATGCAGGAAAAAACAAAAAAGAAGGAAATAACCCCAGTAACATTTCTGTGTAAAGATCATGTCATGATTTTCTCACTTCCTTGACCATGGCATTATCCAGGAAAGGGCTGAAGCATTTCTTACTTCTTCCAACTACTTCATCTTCTTTTACTTTGGTGTTCATTTACTCATTCATTCATTCACGCATTCATTTGTTTATTCTACAAATACTTTTTGAATCTCCATCATGTATTTGGCAATGTGATAGGAGCATTTCTTCAGGCGATTACCCTGATAATTCTTACGTACTCTCCCAGATGATGCTGAGATCATAATCTATGTGTTTATGACTCCTTTCGGGATAGAAAGGGGCACTGAAGTATTACAACTAAAGATTTAAGTGTCAAATTTGCATTATAGAAAGATGACAATGGCTACAATGTAAAGGGTGGACTAAACAAGTCAAATATGCTTAGAAAAGAAACCAATTAGGGAACTGAATAAGGTGATCCAGGCAAGAAATGTTGAAGGCCTGTACTTGGGTAGTAATGATAAAAATGGATTACTATGGTACAGAAAAATATATCGAGAAGGTAAAATTTAAAATATTCGCTGATTTTTTTGGATGTAGCATATGAAGGAGAAAAAGCTTTCACTGGTGGCATTGACTGATGCCTAGAAATTTAGAAAGATGGGCCATTTAGAGATGAGAGAACATGAATGGAGTATTTACCAGGCTCTTTTCAGGAGAAAGGTTTCCTTAATACAAGTGTGTGTGTATTTGCCAGACATGATCCTCTAAAAATAGCAAATTGAAGTGGATACTATTAGCCAAAGAAAGGCAAATCAAGGTTTCAATCACTAGTAGGCTATCAAATATCTAACTACACAGGAGAGTTTTTTAATCTCTCTGACTCTTCAGTTCCCTTTTTCTATAAGTGGCAATAATTATTGTAAACATTATGTGAAGATTTGGGAGAATACAACAGGACAATAGAAAAAAATTTAGTATAGTACCTAGACATAAAAAGTGATATAACCTTTATTTTTAATATTGTTAAGAGTTATTATTTCTCTTGTTAATCAAACAGTATTATAACTATATTTTTGGATATACTTTTAGGAACTCACAAGCTATATTGATGATTTGAATATTTAGGCTCCTCTATAAGGTATATTGACCAATGTAAATTATATTAATATTTGTACTTTACACTTTTCTTCAGATTTGTTAGCTTGAATCAGTTCCTCTGAGTTGAACTATCTCTATATATTCTGCTCCATTTGGGTTTTAGAACTATAAGTTGAAGCTAAAATGGACTAAGATGACCCTCCAAGGTACAATCACCCTGAAAGTTTGGTTCTGTAAAATAAATAATAGCTTTTTCAAAAGATATATCTATTTACTGCTCCCTAAATGTAACTATAATTACCTTAAATCCTCCTAGAGAACCCTACAAAACATGGAATCAAGACTCATTTTCTCCACTGAAAAATGAAAAGAACTTTCTCCTCATAAATATTAGTATTGTTCAATAATCTTACATATAGTTCTGGAGTGGCAGAGTGAAGACCTCAGGAACTTTTCCATCTCTCCCTAAAACAGTGAAAAATCACTCCTTCTTTCTCCAGCTCAGTGGCATAGTAGCTTAAGGTCAACAACATTTCAGGCAATGGAGAGATTTGACCTCTTTTGGAGCTCCCTTAAAAGCACCACACCCAGAACACAGTCAATATTTTGTCTGAATTTGCAATTTCCTACAAAATCTCTATTCTCAGACTGTGGTGATTTTTTGAAAATTTAACTCAGAGAGCTGAGCTCAGCTGGGGGGTGGGCTACACGAACCAACCATTAAACAGTAACAGCTGGAGACTTCAATACCCCACTTTCAATAACAAAAGGAATAACTAAGGAAAAGATCAACAAAGAAATAGAAGACTTGAGCAATATTATATAGATCTAACAGACATTTATAGAACACTCCACCCTACAATAGCAGACATTTATAGAACTAGATCTAACAGACATTTATAGAACACTCAACTCTACAATAGCAAAATATACATTCTCCTCAAGTACACAAAATCATACAAACATACAACAAATTACACTAATCAAGGCTGTATGGTACTGGTATAAGAATATACAATAGAACAATGGAATAGAATTGAGGTTACAGAAGTTTTTATATTTATGGTCAATTGATAGTCAACAAAGGTGCCAAGACTATGCAATGGAGCAATGAATAGTCTTTGCACACAAAGTGATAGGACAACTGAATATCCACGTTCAAAGAATGAATTTGGATGCCTTCTTTAAACCATACACAAATATTAACTCAAAAATGGTCCCAGATCTAAACTTAAAATTAAAATAAAATTCACAGAAGAAAATATCAGAGTAAATCTTCATGACTTTGGGTTAGGCAATGGTCTCATAAATACCACATACACTAAAAGCATAACTGGCATAGAAATAAAATAGATAATTTGGATTTAATCAAAATTAAAAACTTTGTGCACCAAAAAACATTAAGAAAGTGAAAAGTCAGATTGCAAAATGAGAGACAACATTTTCAAATCAAATTTTATCTGACAAGGGCCTTGTATCCAGACAATCTTACAACTCAACAATAATTAGTAAAGTGTTGGTTCACAACCTCAGGAGTTCCATGGATGAAATTCGAAACTGGCCCATACACAGAGGGCAAGGAGAAACCAGAGAAAGAGACAGACCACTCCTGATTGGTAGGCAGCAATTTTAATAAGCAAGGGAACTTACATATGAGGCTTCTCTTGGGTGGAAGTAAGAAGAGTAGCTCTCCACATCTCCCTGCCAGAATCTTAGAAGTTTATATACAGGCCATAATGGGGTTCAGTCACTATACAGTCCAGATGATCTCAGTAACACATTTCTCTCTCAAGGCTGCATCCTTGAAGTAGCTCCTAGTATGGGAACATTGGGCAAAATGTACACTCCTGGGACAGAGGAGGGGTAAGAAACCTCCAAATGCCTGGGTCCAGTTATCAGGTCAACTGGCAGTCATATATCCTAGATAACCTCTTCCAACATCAAGTGACCAAATGGGTAAACAATTTGAATAGACGTTGCTCAAAAAGTACACAATTACGCAATAAATGTATGAAAAGATGCTCAACCTCATTAATCATTAGGAAAATGCAAATCAAAACTACAATGAGACACTACTTAGTATGCACTAGGATGCCTAAAAGAAAAGAGACAGACAATAATAAGTGTTGATGAAGATGTGGAGAAATTGGAAACTTGATATGTTGCTGGCAGAATATGAAATGGCACAGCCATTTGGAAAATTGCTTGGCAGTTCCTCAAAAAGTTAAATATAGTTACCATAAAAACCAGCAATCCCACCCTTAAATATAGACCCAAGAGAAATGAAAACCTAAGTCTACACAAAATCTGGTAAATGAATTCATCATGAAAATGTAAAAGCAATCAAAGTGATTACCTATTCATGGATAAACATATGTGATATATCCATAAACTGGAATATCATTTAGCAGAGGAAAAGAATGAAGAGCTAATACATGTTACAATATGGAAGAACCTTGAAAACACTATGCTAAGTGAAAGAAGCCAGTCACAATATTGAATGATTCCATTTACGTAAAATATCAGATTAAGCAAATACAAAGAGAGAAAGCTTATTAGTGGTTGCCTGGGGCTGCGATGAGGAGTAGGGTCTGGGGTGGCAAGGGTGCAGGGTGGGAAACTGGAATAAAGTGTGGCTGCTAATGTTTATGAGATTTGGGGGGTTAGGTGATGAAAATATTCTAAAACTAGGTTGTGATGATGGTTGCAAACCTTGAAAATACTAAAAATCACTCAACTACACATTTTAAATTGGTGAAATTTATGATATATATTTGTGTGTATATATATATATATATACATATATATAAAATCTCAACAAAGCTGTAAAATAAAGATATTTATTAAGCAACTAATTGGGCATGCCTTTTTATGCTTCATTTAGCAAATATAAAATTAAGAGTGAAAGCTTCTTCCCTGAAAAAAAACACAGTATTGATAGTGAAGTAAAAGACAATGTGAGAACTGGCACAACTTCAAGAGATTATATATAATTTTTTGGAAAACTTCTGATCTCCTTCTTTCCTTGAAACTGTCTTTCCACCCATAACCTCTGTATTCAGCACATCTCATGCATAGAAGGTGTTTTATTATTTTTTTGATGTATGAGTATGTTAATTCATTTGATTGGTAATTGATTTGCTTTACTTTATAAAATTAACTCTAATGTTGAACTTGATATATAATTTAGAATTCCATACGTTCATTTATTTTTCAGTATGCTGCTTATTTTTTCATTTGACTTTCATTTATCTCAGCTTTCTATCTTGTTCCGTTGATCTATATTTATGGTTTTTTTGCCAGTACAATACTGTCTTGATTACTGCAGCTTTCTAGTATAGTCTGAAGTTCAGGAGCCTGATTCCTCCAGCTCCATTTTTCTTTCTCAAGATTCCTTTGGCTATCGGGGTCTTTTGTGTTTCCATACAAATTGTATAATATTTTGTTCTAGTTCTGTGAAAAATGTCATTGGTAGTTTGAGAGGGATTGAATTGAATCTGTAGATTGCTCTGGGAAGTATAGTCATTTTCACAATTTTGATTCTTTCAATCCAAGAACATGGTATATCTCTCCAGCTGTTTTTATTATCTTTAATTTCTTTCATCAGTGTCTTACAGTTTTCTGCATACAGGTCTTTTGTCTCCTTAGGTAGGTTTATTCCTAGGTATTTTATTCTTTTTGTTAGCAATGGTAAATGGGAGCGTTTCTTTAATTTCTCTTTCAGATTTTTCATCATTAGTGTATAGGAATGCAAGAGAGTTCTGTGCATTAATTTGTATCCTGCTACTTTACCAAATTCATTGATTAGCTCTAGTAGTTTTCTGGTAGCATCTGTAGGATTCTCTATGTATAGTATGTCCTCTGCAAACAGTGACAGTTTTACTTCTTTTCTGATTTGGATTCCTTTTATTTATTTTTCTTCTCTCATTGTTGTGGCTAAAACTTCCAAAACTATGTTGAATAAGAGTGGTGAGGGTGGGCCACCTTGTCTTGTTCCTGATCTTAGTGGAAATGGTTTCAGTTTTTCACCACTAAGAATGATGCTGGCTGTGGGTTTGTCATATATGGCCTTTATTTTGCTGAGGTAAGTTCCCTCTATGCCTACTTTCTGGAGAGTTTTTATCATAAATGGGTGTTGAATTTTGTTGAAAGCTTTTTCTGCATCTATTGAAATGATCATATGGTTTTTCTCCTTCAATTTGTTAACATGGTGTATCACACTGAATGATTTGCATATATTGGAAAATCTTTGCATTCCTGGGATAAACCCCACTTGATCATGGTGTATGATCCTTTTAATGTGCTGCTGGCTTCTGTTTGCTAGTATTTTCTTAAGGATTTCTCCATGTATATTCATCAGTGATATTGGCCTGTAGTTTTCTTTTTTTTGTAACATCTTTGTCTGGTTTTGGTATCAGGGTGATGGTGGCATCATAGAGTGAGTTTGGGTGTGTTCCTCCCTCTGCTATATTTTGGAAGAGTTTGAGAAGGATAGGTGTTAGATCTTCTCTAAATGTTTGATAGAATTTGCCTGTGAATACATCTCGTCCTCAGCTTTTGTTTGTTGGAAGATTTTTAATCACAGTTTCAATTTCAGTGCTTGAGATTGGTCTGTTTATATTTTCTATTTCTTCCTGGTTCAGTCTTGGAAGGTTGTGCTTTTCTAAGAATTTGTCAATTTTTTCCAGGTTGTCCATTTTATTAGCATATTGTTGCTTGTAGTAATCTCTCATGAACCTTTGTATTTCTGCAGGGTCTGTTGTTACTTCTCCTTTTTCATTTCTAATTCTGTTGATTTTGAATCTTCTCCCTTTTTTTCTTGATGAGTGTAGTTAATGGCTTTTCAATTTTGTTTTTCTTCTCGAAGAACCAGCTTTTAGTTTTATTGATCTTTGCTATTGTTTCTTTCATTCCTTTTTCATTTATTTCTGATCTGATCTTTTTGATTTCTTTCCTTCTGTTAACTTTGGGGTTTTTTGTTCTTTTTCTAATTGCTTTAGGTGTAAGGTTAGGTTTATTTGAGATTTTTTCTTGTTTCTTGAGGTAGAATTCTATTGCTATAAACTTCCGTCTTAGAACTGCTTTTGCTGCATCCCAGAGGTTTTGGGCTGTCGTGTTTTCATTGTCATTTGTTTCTAGGTATTTTTTGATTTCTTCAGTGATCTCTTGGTTATTTAGTAGCATATTGTTTAGCCTCCATGTGTTTGTATTTTTATAGTTTGATATCTAGTCTCATAGCATTGTGGTAGGAAAAGATACTTGATATGATTTCAATTTTCTTAAATTTACCATGGCTTGATTTGTGACCCAAGATATGATCTATCCTGGAGAATGCTCCATGAGCACTTCAGAAGAAAGTGTATTCTGTTGTTTTTTGATGGAAGGTCCTATAAATATAAATTAAGTCAATCTTGTTTAATGTAACATTTAAAGTTTGTGTTTCCTTATTTATTTTCATTTTGGTTGATCCATCCATTGGTGAAAGTGGGGTGTTAAAGTCCCCTACTATGATTGTGTTACTGTTGATTTCCCCTTTTATGGCTGTTAGCATTTGCCTTGTGTATTGAGGTGCTCCTATGTTGGGTGCATAAATATTTACAATTGTTATATCTTCTTCTTGGATCGATCCCTTGATCAGTATTGAGTGTCCTTATTTTTCTCTTGTAATAGTCTTTATTTTAAAGTCTATTTTATCTGATATGAGAATTGCTACTCCAGCTTTCTTTTGATTTCGGTTTGCATGGAACAGCTTTTTCCATTCCCTCACTTTCAGTCTGTACGTGTCCCTAGGTCTGAAGTGGTTCTCTTGTAGACAGCACATATATGGGGCATCTTTCTGTATCCATTCAGCCAGTCTATGTCTTTTGATGTAGCATTAATCCATTTATATTTAAGGTAATTATCAATATGTATGTTCCTATTACCATTTTCTTAAATGTTTTGGGTTTTTGTAGGGCTTTTCTTTCTCTTGTGTTACTTGCCTAGAGAAGTTCCTTTAGCATTTGTTGTAAAGCTGGTTTAAATTCTCTTAGCTTTTGCTTGTCTGTAAAAGTTTTAATGTCTCTGTCGAATCTAAATGATATCCTTGCTGGGTAGAGTAATACTGGTTGTAGATTTTTCCCTTTCATCACTTTAAATATGTCCTGCCACTCCCTCCTGGTTTGCAGACTTTCTGCTGAAAGATCAGCTGTTAACCTTATGGGGATTCCCTTGTATGTTATTTGTTGCTCTTCCCTTGCTGCTTTTAATATTTTTTTCTTTGTTTTTAATTTTTGATAGTTTGAGTAATATGTATCTTGGCACGTTTCTCCTTGGATTTATCCTGGGAGATAAATCCCAGGATAAATCTCTGCACTTCCTGGATTTGGGTGGCTACTTCCTTTCCCATATTAGGGAAGTTTTCAGCTTCCTATTGAAGTTGAACTTCAACTTCCTATTTCAACTTCCTATTCCTATTGAAGTTTTCAACTTCAATAATCTCTTCAAATATTTTCTCAGTCCCTTTCTTGTTCTCTTCTTCTTCAGGAACGCCTATAACTCGAGTGGTGGTGCATTTAATGTTTGCCCAGAGTTTTCTGAGACTGTCCTCAATTCTTTTCATTCTTTTTTCTTTATTCTGCTCTGCATTAGTTATTTCCACTATTTTATCTTCCAGGACACTTATCCGTTCTTCTGCCTCAGTTATTCTGCTATTCATTCCTTCTAGAGAATTTTTAACTTCATTTATTTTGTTGTCCATCATTCTCTGCTTGCTGTTTAGTTCTTCTGGGCCTTTGTTATACGTTTCTTTTATTTTCTCCATTCTGTCTCCAAGATTTTGGATCATCTTTACTATCACTACTCTGAATTCTTTTTCAGATAAACTGCCTATTTCCTCTTCATTTGTTTGGCCTGGTGGGTTTTTACCTTGCTCCTTCACCTGCTGAGTATTTCTCTATCTTCTCATTTTGCTTAACTTACTGTGTTTGGGGTTTCCTTTTTGCAGGCTGCAGATTTGTTGTTCCTGTTGTTTTCTTGTGTCTGCCCCCAGTGGGTAAGGTTGGTTCAGTGGCTTGTGCAGGCTTCCTGGTGGGGGGGACTGGTGCTTGTGTTCTGGTGGATAAGGCTGGATCTTGTCTTTCTGGTGGGCAGGATGGCGTCCATTTGTGTGTTTTGGGCTGTCTGTGAACTTAGTATGACTTTAGGCAGCCTCTCTGCTAATGGGTGGGGTTGTGTTCCTGTCTTGTTAGTTGTTTGGCATGGGGTGTCCAGCACTGGAACTTGCTGGTCATTGAGTGGAGCTGGGTCTTAGCATTGAGATGGAGATTCTGGGAAAGCTCTCACTGACTGATATTACATGGGTCAGGAGGTCTCTGGTAGTCCAATATCCTGAACTCAGCTCTCCCACCTCAGAGGCTCAGGCCTGACACCCGGCCAGAGCACCAAGACCCTGTCAGCCACACGGCTCAGAATAAAAGGGAGAAAAAAAAGGAAAGAAAGAAAAAGGAAAAGAATAATAAAAAAATTTTTTTTAATTATTAAATTTAAAAAAATTTTAAAGAGAAAAAAGAAGATAGTAACCAAACCAATAAACAAATCCGCCAATGATAACAGGAGCTAATAACTAAACTAAGATAACCATATAAATCAGAAATCAGAAACTAGTCAGTCACATACAGCCTGAGGCATGCCTTGTGTTCTCCTAGGGAGGCTGACCCTGGGTGACGGGACCCTGGTAGTGGCAGGCTGCATAGGCTCCCCAGAAGGAAGGTGTGGATAGTGACCTTTGCTTGCACACAGGATTCTTGGTGGTTGCAGCAGCAGCATTAGCATTTCATGCCCATCTCTGTTGTCCACGCTGATAGCTGTGGCCTGCACCCGTCTCTGAAGCTCATTTAGGCGGTGCTCTGAATCACCTCTCCTTGCGCACCCCAAAACAATGGTCTCTTGACTCTTCAGTAGTTCCAGACATTTTCCTGGATTCCTTCCTGGCTAGCTGTGGCGCACTAGCCCCCTTCAGGCTGTGTTCATGCAGCCAACCCCAATCCTCTCCCTGGGATCTGACCTCCGACACCTGAGCCTCAGCTCCCAGCCCCCACCTGCCTCAGCGGGTGAGCAGACAAGCCTCTCAGGCTGGTGAGTGCTGGTTGGCACCAATCCTCTGTGCATTAATCTCTCTGCTTTGCCCTCTGCACCCCTGTTGCTGTGCTCTCCTCTGTGGCTCTGACTTGCTTGCTCTTTTACAATCTGGAGCAGGTTTACAGTGACGCTCAGAGGATATTATATGCTGTAAATCACATGCTTCCTGTATTAAATAATTCCTTAAGCTCCATTTTTCGTTGTCTATTAAATTTCTATTCTTCCAGGTACCTCTAAAGGATAAGGATTCCAGGTTATACTTGCAGTGTTCTTTCTCCTTCTAGCCTGATTGAGTCCACGTGAGGCTTCTGATCTACAGTCCCTTCTAACCAAGCTATTCAAATCAATAAACTTAATTTTATGAGCAATTCTAAAATCCCATATATCTAAGGCAGTTCTGTCACTCTCCCTTTAAGTTTGTAAACCATGGGACAGTCAATGCCCTACCAAGCCACTTTCCCTTATTTCTGGCCATGTACCTGTGCTCTAAATACCAAGTGTAAAGGAAATCTTTCTTTTGGTTAAGTGGAAGGCACTGCTTTATTCTTTCAAATCAGCAAAATAAAAATACTATCCATAAGGCATTTAAAGTATGCAAAACATTGTAATGATTTTGAAGCATAAAATTATGGTAGTATTAGGGTGTTGTTTCCCCACTAATATTTTAACACTTGTGAGAATTTATAAGTGTCCTTGAGAACTCTAGATGAATAAAATGCAGAAATTAAAAATAATAATAGATATAAATCATATTCAGATAAAATAGATGCAGAACACTGATATTATCTTTAAAAAATGAGTATTCTTAAAGAAAAAATGTTTATAAATCCTAAAAAGGTGTTATTACTGATTAAAATTGTCTTAAAAATATTTTAAGTATATGATTTTTTTATGAAGTAAGACTGCTAATTTTTCTTTAAATTTTTTTAAGGTGATTTATGGTATGTTCAATCAAACTAAACGATATAATCTTAGAATAGTCTGACTTTAGAATTGTCTGACTCAGTCGTTTGGCACACTAGGAGCATTCACTCATAGTTACAAGAGTTTTTAAATGTATGTAATTAAGGTCTTTTCCTTCTTAAGTTGAAAGTTCTTTTTGTTTTACTTCAGAATTAAAATGGTTTGCTTTGAACACTATGACAATTCCAAGAAACTTCTGTTGACATCTTTATTTTCTCCTGTGTTTAAATATATTTATTTATTTATTTATTTTGCTCAAGCAGAAATACTTCCACTTCTAAAAACGGGAGGAAGTGAAAATTCCTTAGAAAAGAGTAAGATCGGTTTATTTATTCTTAGTGGAATGTTTAACAATCAAACTATAGTCCTGTATTCTAATTTATTGTTAGTACTATGTTTAGGAGATTGACAAATTTAGGAGATGTTAGAATGAGGAAGAAAAGCATACAGATATTTTTAATGTAAATGGGGAAACATGTCAACCATGGCTATACACTCTGTGGGATATATTCTTTGGTATACAGCTTCCATTTACTGGTGTACAGAGGTTCATGCCAGGACTTAAAAATAAATTGGATTGATTATCCCCTGAAGTTATTTATGAATTCATAATGTTGATATTGAAGACAGTTCTTCCCTAATATATGTCAGTTAGCATGATGTTTATATATTAGTTTCATAAAAATTGAAATGTTAATTTTCTATCTTATGTATCTATGACAAAACTAACTTGATTCTAAACTCTCATTGAGATGGGCATATACGATTGTTTAAAGGATTTCTATTTTTCCAAAAGGACCTGCCATTAGGTCACTGCCATCACTGATTCCTAGGGTTCATTCAAGTTCTTACCTTTTCTTGATATACTAAACCTTCCTGAAATGTAGGTCGATTTTCTTTTTCTTTTGTATTTTTGCTTTCTTATCAGTGAATATGAAGAACAGCTATCACAATCCTTTCTCTAAAAATGTATTTATAGCCTGAGAAGGGCCCTGCAACATCATTGATCCTCTCCACTTATGGGTAAGGTGTTGGGTAACAGCGAAGGTCACCCAGCAAATTCATGGTGAGGTTGGACGGAAGAAGCAATCTTTTGGCATGCCTGAGATCTCTCTAGTCTTCAAAGCTTAAGCACATTACTGAATCACTCCAGAGCTTTTTTCTTTCTAGTCTAAAGAAAAAGAAGTCACTTTATAATTTTCTTTAAAGCTAACTTATAGAACCATTGGATAGACAAGCAGAAAATACATCAATGTAGTCAAATTTCATAAACTGTGAAAGAAAAAAGCTTAACCCCTTTCAAGTTGGTTACCTCCTCCACCTAAGTCTAATTTGGAAGAATCATGACATATAGTCTAAGAATCCCTTCCAAAATAAAGAGTTTGTATTGATATTGTAGTTCATGTATTTAAGGTTTATTGAAATAAAGACATTATACATTATCAGGAAATCATGAAATTGTGTACTATGTGTGTTGGTGTTGGTTATGAAGGAGACAATAATATTTTTAAACATTTTCTCTTTTTTCACTAAAGAAAATGAGATAGTTAAGTCTTATCACTTCAAGCATTATTTGCTTAGCATGTAGGCAGAATTTCTAGAATTAAACAGAGGAAAACATAATAGATGCATTCTTAATAAACAGGCATATTTAGTTCTTCTATTTATACTAAATTACTAGATAGTATATGACTACGCTGACAATAAAAACCACTAGTTTTATACATTTTTCCTTATGGTAAAAGATATGTATTAAACCTGATTACTTAACACATTTTCTGGTTAGGAATTTGTTTCAATGCTATGCACAATGCAATATTTTTAGACTTATTTTAATTCAGAATTCATCCTTTTTTCATAATTACTGTGATAATTTATCACATTATGTACAGTTGAGCTGATTTATCTGTAGATATTGTAACTGCAGCAGTTAGACACCTGAGCTTTCCAGAAGTTAATAAGTATAAACCATAAGGAGAATATATCCCCTATCTAGATTTTATTAAAGAAAAATAAACAAAAATGATGCCGAAGTCCATTGCATTTTTTAATTAAGATAATAGTAGGTTAAATTTTGAAAGTCTATTGGTAGACTCTATACAAGAAATCATAGGTATGATGGATAAATAATAACACTTGGCTACAAACGAAAAGTAGTTTTAATTTTGTTGTTTTTCAGATTCCCATAGCATCTCTCTCAGTCTCTCTCTTATCTCTCTCTCTCCACCCACCCCCCCCCCCCCACACACACACACGCGTGCTCACTATATATATATAACTTATATACATATATATATGCAATTTATACTATTCTTAAATGTCCTGCTTGTAAGGTTTTCTTCTGTGTCTTGAGACTCATATCCTAGAATCATCCAGTCTAAACTGTGAAAATCCTCATTTCCACTGGGAATTTTATTTTTAGATTTTCACTCTCCATCTACCTGCCTTTGAGCAATTTTCTGTGCTTCAAGCATGAGCAAGCAGTATTAATCCAATTTCTAGTTTTTGTGAAGCACATTATGTTAGATCATATGCACTTCGGTGCTTCTTCTTAGAAACTTTGTGTTTACTTAACTGTTTCACTATCAACCTTTATCAACAAGAGCAGCAAAGAAATACAACAAACTATGTTAAAATGTGATTAAGTTTATTTTCCATCTAAAATAAACTCTACTGACTCAAGAACAATGGAGTCTCATAATATGATGATATACTCTCTGACAGAACAAAATTACACATTGATAGTTGAGCAAATATCAATACTACAAAAGCTAGCTGTGGTTCTAATGCTCATATACTTCAATTATGTTAGAGGGAGCATATGAGAATTTCTTCAGTATTAATAAGACAACACCATTTTATATGAGCTCATTATGATTTATATGCATTTATTTCCTTCACTTAAACTATTTTGAGATATTAGAAAATACAGTTCACCCTATGTGTACAATTTAGCCTTTAATATTTTCCAAATAAGTCACAGCACTCACAAAACAGATTTAGTATGCCTGCATATGAATTTTTGAATATTAAAAATTTGATTAAACATTAAATTGTACTGATTAAAAATCTGAAATGAATGAGCTTTTCATTATTCCCAAATTTCCTGGGTAATTCCAGAGATATTAACAAGGTTTATTGTTTTATCTAAGGGTAGTGCAATTTGAGCATATGGTATCAATCTATCAATATACTTAGTAGTGCTACAAATAAACAGTTGGTCCCTGAGAATTTCATGCTAGGAATTACAGAACATATGTTCTTCAACTTAAAACAATCTGCACAAAATTTAATTCAATTTCACACATATTTAGGTAACGACTAAGTAATAGACACTGTAGTGTAAGCTGTGTTAGTCAAATCCCTCAAAAAAAAAAAAAAATCACTGCATGGAAATAGAATGAAAATAAAGTCTAACACAAAAGGAAAATAATAAAACGAAATCATATGCTCATTTTTTCTAGTTTACTGAGGGCTAATTGACAAAAAATGTGTATACATTTAGGTATACAATTTGAAGTTTTGATACATGTATACATTGTGAAATAAATGATCACCACAAGCAAGCTAATTAAATATCCATCACTTCAGGTAGTTATTTGTGTGTGTGTGGTGAGAGCACTTAAGATCTACCCTCTTAGCAAATGTCAAGTATACAATACAGTATTGTTAGGGTTCCCACTCTATACTATATATTTGATCTCCAGAACATATTAATCCTTTTTTTTTTTTTTTTCCGTATGCGGGCCTCTCACTGTTGTGGCCTCTCCTGTTGCAGAGCACAGGCTACGGACGTGCAGGCTCAGCGGCCATGGCTCACGGGCCCAGCCGCTCTGCGGCATGTGGGATCTTCCCGGACCAGGGCACGGACCCGTGTCCCCTGCATCGGCAGGCGGACTCTCAACCACTGCACCACCAGGAAAGCCCAAATCTTACATAAGTAAATCACTGTAACCTTCGGCCAGCATCCCCCCATTTCCCCCTCCCCCCGAGACCCTGGTAACTACCTTTCTGGTCTCTGCTTCTGAGTCTGACTATATTAGATCCCACATATAAGTGAGATCATACAGTGTTTGCCTTTCTGTGTTCAACTTATTTCACTTAGCATAATATTCTCTAGGTTCATCCATGTTGTCACAAACGCCAGAATTTCCTTGTTTTTAAAGACTGAATAATATTCTATTATGTGTGTATACATTTATAATATATAAACATATATGTACATATGATAACACAATAAGTGTTGGCAAGAATGTAAAGATATAGAAATACCATTTTATTTAGAAATGTTATCTGTCAACAGACATTTAGATTGTTTCCACATCCTGGCTACTGTGAATAATACTGCAAGGAACAATAGAGCGCAAGTATCTTAAATACTGATTTCATTTCCTTTGGATGAATACCAAGAAGTGGGATTGCCTGATCATATAGTACTGCTATTTTAATTTTTTGAGGAACTTTAGTACTGTTTTCCATAATGGCAATTTACATTCCTATCAGCAGTGTACAAGCGTTCCCTTTTCTCCACATCCTCACTAACATTTATCACTTGTCTTTTTGATAACAACGATCTTAACAGGTGTGACATGATAGCTCATTATTGCTTTGACTTGCATTTCCCTGATGATTAGCAATGTTGAGCACCTTTTAATATACCTGCTGTTCATTTGTATGTCTTCTTTTAAGAAAAGTATATTCAGATCCTTTGCCCGTTTTTAATTGAATTTTTTTTTTTTTTTTGCTGTTGAGTTGTGTGACTTCCTTACATATTTTTGATATTAAGCCCTTATCAGATGTATGGCTTGAAAATATTGGGGTGGCCAAAAAGTTCAGTTGGGTTTTTCTGTACGATGCTATGGAAAAGCCCGAACGAACTTTTTGGCCAACCCAAAATTTCCTACCATTCTATAGGTTGCCTTTTCACTCTGTTGATTGTTTTCTTTGCTGTGCATAAGCTTTTCAGTTTAATATAGCCCCATTTGTCTATTTTTACTTTTGTTACCTATGTTTTTGGGATCACATCCAAAAAGCTATTTCCCAGACCAATGTCAAGAAGCATTTTCCCTATGTTTTTTCCTAGCAGTTTTATGGTTTCAGGTCTTACATTGAAATCATTAATCAACATTTTGAGCTGATTTACATTTGTACATGCATACCTCTGAAATAATGCAGGTTCAGTTCCAGATGATCACAATAAAGCAAATATTGCAATAAACAAAGTCACACAAATTTTTTGCTTTCCCAGTGCACACAAAAGTCATGCTTACACTGTACTATGGTCTATTAAGTGTGTAACAGCATTATGTCTAAAAAACAATGTACATACCTTAATTTAAAAATACTTTATTGGTAAAACATCTGAGCCCTCAGTAAGTCATAGTAGTAACATCAAAAATCACTGATCACAGATCACCATAACAAATATATTAATAACAAAAAAGTTTGAAATATTGCAAGAATTGCCAAAATGTGACACAGAGGTACGAAGTAAGCAAACACTGTTGGAAAATGGTGCCAACAGACTTACATGATGGAGGGTTGCCACAAACCTTCCATTGTAAAAAACACAGTATCTGTGAAGCACAATAAAGCAAAGTCAAATAAAACTAGTTATGTCTATATATATGGGCATGAGACAATGATCCAAGTTAATTCTTCTGCATGTGAATGTCCAGTTTTTCCAGCACCATTTACTGAACAGATTATTTTTCCCTCATGTGTACTTTTGACACCCTTGTTGAATACCAATTTAAAGAAAATTCATGGATTTATTCCTGAGCTCTCTGTTCTGTTCCATTGGTCTAGTGCTATATTGTTTTTATTACTTGGTTTTGCAATGTATATTGAAATCAGGAAGTGTGATGCCTGTGGCTATGTTTTTTCTTCCTCAAGATTGCTTTGGCTATTTGGGTCATCTGTAGTTCCATATGAACTCTAGGATTGTATTCTCTATTTCTATAAAGAATGCTATTGTTTGAGATTTTCATAAGGATTGCACTGAGTCTGTATATAGTTTTGGGTAGTTAAGGACATTTTAATAATATTAATTCTTCCAATCCATAAACATGGGATGTCTTTCCATTTACCTGTGTCTTCTTGAATATCCTTTATCAATGCTTACAATTTTTAGTTACAAGTCTTTTACCTCTTTGGTTAAGTCTATTCCTAGGTATTTTATTCTTTTCATTGTTATGTGTGAATATGATTATTTTCTCATTTGCCTTTGTGGATAGTTTGTTGTTGTATATAAAAACACAAGGATTTTGTATGTTGATTTTGTATACTGCAACTTTACTGAATTCATTTATTAGTTCTAACAATTCTTTTGTTGAGTCTTTAGAATTTTCCACAAATGTTTTTTAGTGGTTAGAAACTACCTGCTCTATCCTCACAACGTCCTTATTCTGCTATGTATTATCCATTCAAAGTATACTTTAAATTAAGGTGATTAATCATTTTTGAGATCTCAGATCAACAAATGCTTGTTCTTAACATAAAAGTTTAGGCGTTTAACAGGTCCTTGCAATATGAGATAATCAAAGACAGAACTCAGGTCAGGTGCTGATCTTCTTTCTTAAATTGCAGGGCTCTTCCCAGCACAATACCACTGCTTAGTAGACATATTAGGATATTACCTGGGAGGGAGTACTTTGATCTATTTATGAGCTATTGTCACTCATTTTAACCCTGTGGGGGTATTCATATAACATAAAATTAAAATAATTTCTAGTGAAAACCACTTTTAAAGTGGAGGAAGGAGGATGAAAGGGATGAGAAGGACAAACTGAATACAATGTCCTTGACAATCAAGGATACAGTGTGGACTAGAGATACTAAACCAAGGCCATAAAAACAAAACAAAATAACAAGAATTAAAAAATAAAAACTCACACCATCAAAAACAAGGACACAGTGTGGATTGGTAACAGCCGTGGAAGAAAATAAAAATTGCTTCATATAATTAATATAAAGAGATTGATTAAGAGTTACAGGCAGGGTTAAAGAAGCAAATAAGATACAGTGAGACATCCAGATACTAGCAATGTTAGGGAGCCATTACTATCTGTACACTTGAACGGAGAAGGACAGAAAATAATTTTAAAACTCCTCAGTGAGAACTTGAACTAGTGGAGGAAGGGCTACCCAGCTCCAGTTGCAGAGAGAAGCAGCTGCACAGAGAAAAAAGTGTACTCAAAGCAAAGAAGAATGAAGAATCTGTCTTTACTCTCGCCTTCTAATCTCATGTTAGTGCTTTCTATTTGTTAAACTTAATCAGAATCCAGTGAGCAAGGGGCCCCTGGTGATGCTGTCCACAGTGGCTGGCCCCTGACGCTTAAGTGGCTAAGAACCAAATGTGTGGGGTGGGCAAGTAGAAAATCATGTAAATCTTTTTATTGCTCACATTTTCAAGGTTTACCATGAAGAAAAAAAAAGAGAACTTTGTTGGTCTTTTATAGTTACATTTTAATGAATTCATTAGGGTAACTACAAGTGGTCTAGAATGCCCATTTCCAGTTTAGCAGGCAACATGCTAAATTTCCAATGTTGAGAGAGGAGAGACAGATACATAAATCAAACACATTTGGCATCTTTGTTGATGTTTCCATTGCTTTTTTACATTGGTTTTAGCAAAAATTACTCCTTCCACAGTCAATCTACAAAGGTTGACCTCCTCTCAGATTAAATGTCACTATCCTAGTCATAGTCAGGTTAGAATAACAAGTGGGCCTAAAGGGACTACTAGGGAATTACCTATTTTTCACAGGATTCCTTCATGCAAACCAAGAGGGGCCCTAGGCACTTTAACATTGTACCCTTAAGTTGTTTTCCAAAATTCAGATGGCATCACAAACATTCTATTCCTCCAATTTTCCAACTATTACATGTTGAAAATCTCACTCTCATATGCGCCTATACACATACATATTCCTCTAGAACAGTGCTAACTCTATAGAGGAAAAAATAAACACTTTCCCAATTACTTCATAACTTACAAGTTCACATAACTGTAATGGAGTCAGTATGGCCTCATTATTATGCATTGCCATGATGCTTCCTCTCCTTCATCTTTCCAAACCACACCCCCTTTTCAAATGTGCTATTTCAGATCTACCTGGAATAATAAATTGGCTAATGCTGACCCATAAATCTCTACAGCATGCTACCTTAGCAACACTAAGACCAGGTGGAGGCTTTGAAATTACTTCTTATTCGTACTTGATTAAATTCTTAGCCAAGGGCCATTCTTCTCCCCTATCTCTCTAAGGGGAAGAGAGAGTCATTTTCTTCTTCCAGTTATAAGAGCTTTTCAAGAAGGAACAAGTGGTCTGTGATTTTGATTGCTATGGAGAGGTCTAGTCAAGTAAGGACTTAGAAGAGACTGCTGAATTTGTTAATTAGTAGGTCGTTGGTGAATTGAGCTCTCAAAGACAGTAGTTTCAGAAAATTAGTAGGAGAAAAAATAACAAAGAGTAAGTTCAGACTGGAAGAAAAAGCAGTGGAGGCAATAGTACTGTTCTGAGAATTTTTCCAGGGAACAAATTTAAAGAGAGAGAATGGAGATTGGGGAAATACTGGTCTCAAAAGTCGACATTTTAAGATATCAAATTTGAGAATGTTTAGTATTCATGACTAATGAGCCATTATAGGTCTTTGTTTTTTGAAAGAGCCTGAACTTTAAAAAAATATAAACAGAGGTAATTTGTATAGAAACCAACTTCTCTTTTGGAATGGTTAGACAATTGGTATATCCTTGTTGGAGAGTGTGTACAAAGTATTTTGAATGTTGGTCTAATTTTCTCTTGGAACTTGTTTGTCAAAACCATTATCAAACTCCTAGGACTGGTTGGGATGTCTGCCACACCATTATCCCTTCACCTTTAGGGGTGGAAGAAGTACTCCTTAGGTCTCTGTGAGGGTACTGGGGCAGCCCCGTAGAAAAGATGAAAAAAACTGAAAGCTTTCACAGTTTTGGTAATGTCCCAATGCCCTGAGAGATGAGGTTATTAACAGGACACCCCAAGTCTCATAGAATAGGGACTCTATGTTACTCTCATCTCCACTGAAACTGCATTCCATATGTCAAGGATTCCTCCTCAGCAGGACATGGAAACAAACTGGTAACTCAGGAGAGCTTCCTTTCCTCATATCAAGGATAGTGGCAATGAACTGAGCAGCAGGCATCTTCTCTCATCTCTTCTGTGGTTTTCCACTGACTTGGACCTCTACAAAACCTTGCTCATTGCTGAAGTCCTAAAGCAATCATTCCTGCCTATAAGCATTGCATAATGAAGGCTGACGTGGGACAACGCATCCATTGATTACCAGAGAATGTGGGCTCCAGGGTCAGTTTGCCTCAGTTCTGGTCCTGCTCTGTTGCTTGCTGGGAAATTATAGTCAAATACCTAACTATAGAATTTTAAGTCTCCTCATCTATGACATGGAGGTAATGGTGATTTCCTTGTCCTAGGGTTCTTGTGGAAAATAAATGATACCTATTAGTGATGTCCCTAGTGCAGCCAATGGCACAGAGTAAAAAATAAATTAAAAGCTATTAAAATTGTCTGCCCTCTTATTTTCTTTTTTCTATCTATATTAAAATAAATTAATATATATTTTTTCTAACGTTCACCAAAGTGTACTTCGTATCCGATCACCGACCAATTGTGCATTCATTGCTCAGACCACAAGAAAGGCGAGTTCCAAAGTCTTTGGGAAAGTCTATAGAAAAATAAGCCTGGCCAAGATTAAGAATAACCATGAACAATAGAAAAATATATCTGTGTGTGTCTATGTGTATAGAGTACTGCGTATCATATTTATCCTTTTGTTAGATACATTTCTAAAAATAAAAATTACAGAAGGTGAAAAAATGAGAGGAAGTCATCATTATTAAATACTAAAAGATGAGATGCGTTTTTTTTTTGTTTTTTGTTTTTTTTGAGGTACGCGGGCCTCTCACTGTTGTGGCCTCTCCCGTTGCGGAGCACAGGCTCCGGATGTGCAGCCTCAGTGGTCATGGCTCACGGGCCCAGCCGCTCCGCAGCATGTGGGATCCTCCCGGACCGGGGCACGAACCCGTGTCCCCTGCATCAGCAGGCGGACTCACAACCACTGCGCCACCAGGGAAGCCCGAGATGCGTTTTGATTATGTTTGTTTTCAAAACAAGATTATATGAGTAGAGTATCATTTCCTATTACATTCTATAAACTATGTTTGTCTGGAATTGCTTCTTAAGGAAAGGGCTGCATCATCAAATGTGACTGAAAAGAGAGTTGTGCTCTTTGCTCCCGTGGAGACTTGGAAAGCACATTATATTAAATAACCTGAAAAAAAATAACCTTTAAAAAAGGAACCTGATTAATTTTATCAAAAATTTACTCCCAAATATTGAAATCTCACAATACTAATGTTTTGCGCTACATATTCCATAAAATGCTGAACTAGTTAGAAATAGGATTTCTTATTCCATCTCTGACCACTCTAAAAAATTTCTGAATGTACAAAACCTATGCTCCTACTGAAAACTCACATGGATGAAGTAGGTACTTGACTGTAACAGCAAAGATAATGGAGAAAAAGACAAAAAGAACAAGATCAAACTGTGCTATGTGCAGGTCAGAGGTCAGGGCTATGAGGAAAAGGCAACTTGTTAGAAAAGTTTAGTTTCTTTTTTTATAATATACAAATAAATCCTGTCATTCTGCCTCAGGGAGTGTTTCATTTTCTGTAAAATTTGTTTATACTCTGCAATCTTTCCACAATTTCTAAGAGAAATGAGTTAGGAGGAACCAAAGTCATCTGCTAGTTCTTATAGCTCTGACTCCATAACCCTGGTGAAATTCACCATTGGAGATATCTCCATGCTGAGCTATTACACTGCAATTTGACACTACTTTGTTGAAAAAGAAAAACAAATTACATGACTATGCTGTTTAGAAAGCAGCATTTCCAGACAAAATCTCCTTTGATGTCTTCTATTCCACAGTGATTGAAACATTTATGATATCCATTTTAAGCAAAAAGCTGTTGGTCATGGTTTGGCACCAATTACAACCTTGAACCCCATACATGGATTTCTTTCACCATTATGGTTTTTGAGATTGAAAATGCTTTTGAAACCTCAAGAAATTTAGTTGAATTTTTATCTTCCCCCTCATATATTGTCCTGAAGGAGACTCTTATTCTCCAACAGAAGGTGAATCTAGATAGTTCTCTTATTTATTTATTTACTTATTTATTTTCGGTACGCGGGCCTCTCACTGCCATGGCCTCTCCCGTTGCGGAGCACAGGCTCCGGACGCGCAGGCTCAGCGGCCGGCCGTGGCTCACAGGCCCAGCTGCTCCACGGCATGTGGGATCCTCCCGGACTGGGGCATGAACCCGTGTCCCCTGCATCGGCAGGTGGACTCTCAACCACTGCGCCACCAGGGAAGCCCAGTTCTCTTTTTTAAAAGGAAGAGGAATTGGTTTGTTTGTACATTATTCATTATTGTATTGATTTATTTAGTGTTAGCAAACTAAGTTTCAAAGATAAAAGGTGTATGTTTTCTATCTCCTCAAATATTACAGATTAATAAGACGTTTTCTATCTCCTCAAATATTACAGATTAATAAGACAGACTTTTATCAAAATAATTCCAGTGAAGCATGTGTAGTATCATAGTAGAGGAACGTATCAAGTGCTAAATATTGTGGTAGCACAAAGGTTGAAATAAGCAGTTCTCCTTACTCTGGAAGGGACTGAAGAATGGATTGTAAGATGGAGTTGACAGAAGACAGTCTTCACAGAGGAGAGTACTGAGATGGAGCTTAACAGGTCAATAGGATGTCTGACGTTATAAGATGTGAAAAGTGGAAAATCACAGAATCGTGTGTAACATATAGATAGGAGTTTCACAGTTATTAAGATATAAATGCTGGGTGATATGTTATAAAAGTATTAAATCTATAAATTGAAAATAACTTATAAATTAACTATATCTGTATGACTGAGATGCCAGGTACATAGTTCCAGGATGACATAGATTTTAATCTCGGGAATCTAGATACTTTGTTGAATTGTTAATTCAATCTAGGCCACAAAATCATTAACTGCTCTGGAATACTGAAGAAATATGTAGTTTCATGAAAATATGATATGTTTTGATATTGCCATGTTTGAGATGCCTGTGTGTATACAGATGGACTATCTACTGGAGGAATTAGATATTTTGGCTTAAATCTCAAAAAAGAGGTATGGTCTATAGTTGAAAATTTAGGGGAAATAATCTAATTTTTAATGAACAATTTTATATCTATTATAAGGTAGATACTTTAATAGATCTAGGAAAATATTTTGTGGACAAAGCAGACAGCTTATCTATCTCTTTGGATTTGACAATATACTGGGTGCAGAGAAAAATTTTGCTTCCATGTGCATTGTACAATACACTCTTCAAGGCTATTCAATTCTAAGCTTTCCTTTCTTTGGAGCTATTTTACAACTCTGTAAGTTGTAGGTATGTGACAGCAGTGAAAAAATATTACTGCTGATATGCAAAATTCTTTCCAATTCAGTCTATTCAATTGACTTCCATGCAGCACCATGTAAACATCCTTCATTGCTTCCATATGCACACTCATTTTGAAATTCCTGAACAATAAATGTGTCTGTTCTTTGGAGTCCCCATTAACCTGGTTAAAACATCATCTTAATAATTCATTACATAACATCCTAAACAAATCTATATTTTATATTCATATGACAGCTTCTTTTGAAAATTATCTTTTAATACAGAGACTATAAACACTGAATATACCTTGACATATGATGCATCCTTTGAAATGAACCACAAGTCTAATTTGGTAGTATACCATACGGACACGAGCCTTTGTCCTCCTTATGAGACAGTACAAAGATGATGACGAAAAGGTTTGGTAGCAATTAGCCAGATGAATTATGGGAGGGTTCAAACAGAAGAAACAAACAGTTTAAGGATCTAGAGGCAAATAAAGAACGTGTTGAATTTAAAGAATGGATTCCAAGTTGCATGGAAGAAAGAAAGGGGGAGAGTTTCAAATCTAAAAAGGCAGTCAAAACCAGACACTCAAGCTCTTCCAAGGATATATACTTGTTCTCAAAGGAAATAAAATGACATTCAAAATAGAATGTAATGATGAATTTTATCTTTTTCTTTCCACTCTAGAGGCAGATAGGAAAAAAAATTAACGGTGACAAGGTGGATACATGGAAACTGATTAGGAGTAAGTAGAAAAGAAACACTACACAGATATTTATAAGAACAGCATGTTGAACATATAGTTTAATATATGTTTATTAAATGAATGAATGTAAAATGAGGAATCCAATATAATTCCTAGAACTCTGGATTATGCAATTGAGTGATGGGCAGTGTTATTTACTGAGCTAGGTTTTATGATATAAGAAAGCCTTAAATTTACTTAAATGGTGATAGTATAAAATAAAAAGTTAAGAGAAGATGAAGAGACTGCATCCCTTTCGCACTGTGAAAGGAGGGAGACAGCGTATGGTACAAATTTATTTAGGTCGGTGCATTTAAGATGTGAAGATGTTGCTATATAATTGCCTCTATTTCATCTGAGAAACAGAGGCAAAGTCATGTCTCGAGAGAGAGAGAGAAAGGGTGTGGCAGAATCAGAACAATTTGAGACAAGTACAGAAAATTAAAACGGACATTGTGAAAACTATAATGGAGAATCAACAGAGAAAAACTGAATAACATGTGGCATTGCTGAGATCTAGTTGTGGCTGGTGATCATTATGGATCCTATGCTGCAAGTAGTATTAATTACCCCCAGCATTGTCAAGCTGCCCAGGTGCACTCACAATAGCTGCTGATATTCAGGTATACATGACTTGGGAGTTTAACCAATGAGATACCACACAAGGAAAATCAAGTAAGCGAGGTTAGGAAATTAGAAAGAAACCAGTTGAAATGACTCACCATGGATCTAAACTTCAAAGAGAAGGAAGTAAAATTAGAAGTTCTGTTCAATAAGGAGGAAGTAGGGAGATCAATATTTTGATGGGGCTGATGAGGTCAAAGAAAAGGTGAAATGAGAGACACTGAGCAGGCAGGCTGGTTACAGAAATGATTTATGAATTAGTGAATTAAAGATACAGGAGCATCTGATGAAAAGAGGGAGTCTGATCATTTCAGTACCCACTCCCATTCTACAACTCACTAGCTGTATGACATCGGGCTGATTGCTTAATATTTCTGACCCTTTTCTTTTCAGTACAATGGCATAAATCAGAGTTTTTCAAATTTTAGTTTTATAAGAATCACCGGGATAGGTTGTTAAGCTACAGATTCCAGAGACTGAATTTTTTTGATCTGGGATAGGGCCTCATAATATATATTTTCAATTAGTTTCCAAATAATGTCAGGCCACAATTTTAGTAGCACTGCTATGAACAGTGTGATCTCACAGATATCATAACCTAAAGAGATAATGTATATAAATGTTACTTGGTATAGAGCAGGTAATCAAGTCATCAATTACTTTTCTCTTCTCAATGAATATTTACTTGTTGCTATGATATGAAAAGGTAAAGTATAAAAATATACAGAAATGTAATAAGAGGATTAGTAGAAGGAATGCCAATTACCCAAATAAGTTGTCTGAGTCATTTTCAAGTTCTTACTTTTGACATTCCCAATCTCTTAGACAAGTGATGAGAGCCCAGACTATGACAATAGTGCAAAAGGAGACTTCACAAATATTTCTGAGGAGTTTTGATATAAGCACTGATTTTGTGTATCACTGAGATAATATGGTTTTTGGAATTATTCATTTATTCCCTAACCATTTATCTTATATTCCTTTGCCAAATACCTCTTCACTCTGGTAATTCCTATATAGCCATTGTCACCAAAAGTTACATAATTCTTGTTCTGCTATCGTGGCCCCCCTACAGACCCAATTCAAAATTCTTTATAGTTCATAAATAAATTATTTCAACAAATATGAGTTAAGCTTTAAGGAAGCAACAAAAAGCTGATTAGCCCTAGTTTTCATTGAGCTATGAGTAGTGCTTCTATGTTGTTTCCTTCCAAAAAGATATGGGTGATGGTAAAAAATACATTAAAATAATAAAACTGCTAATATAGAGTACTTATGAATAATACTATGGAAATAATGGAGAACAATACATACTATCGGACATATATATATATAGTCACTGTAATTGAGTATTCAATTTAGCTCTCAGATTAGCTACAGACAAAAACTATATTGGTTTCATATAACTTCCATTACATAATAAAAGGAAAAAAAATCAATTCCTCAGGATAATTAGTATTATTTCTTAGAAATGTCTTTTAAGAGGAATTTATCACTTGGGACCTTATTCAGTGGGTATTGAACAAAACAACAGACAATGCAGTTAAAAGTACTTTTGCTGTTGAACAGAGGTCATATAAAATGAATGTGGAATTTAACCTGGGCTCTATGTTCCCAGAGATGAGTGATGCTTAAGAACTCCCGACCCCATCCAACACTTTCGCGTTGAAGAAGGAGCTAATCTCAGAAGAACCGCCCTTCACAGTATGACTTACTGTCCATTCGTGCTCACAACTCCTGTAAATTAAAATATGATTTCTTTGTTTATCTGCCTCTACAAAACCCCAAACCCTCTTCCTTTTCTTTGAGACCTTCCTCATTAATGATCATCTTCCTATACAATAATCTGCATAAAATCATCCCCTTAATCATGTGGGTCATATGGCCCATCACATATCTTGGTGCTGCATAGGAACTGGGAATAAAATATTAAAGCATTTTTCTGTTCAGGGTCTTAACCTTGTTCACTTGGCTAACTTCTCTTCCCTATTAAAAAAGTTTAGAAAATAGGTCAAACATCGAATTCCCATTACTTTAAAAAAGTTTAATTTTTACACATCTATTTCATGAGTCTTGAGGCCTTAAACATTCTGAGGGCCTCATGTTTCCATCTGTACATACTTACTATTCTGAGAAAATAGCAAATAATTTTTGGAAAGGTGAAGGAATAATGAGGTCAAATTGAAGAAAGAATAAAAGAATAGCTTCAGGTTTTTGTTCTCTCCAGGTCTTCAGGTTTGAATTGCTAATTTTTACAGAATTTTCCATCTATGAGCTAAATATTTTATAGTAGCCATCTCCACAGAAATGAGTTCATCATGAGGCTTCTATTTGCATATCCTGGTATACTGCCTGTACTGCCTGTACTTTTCTGGTGATAATGAATTATGAAACAAAAAGTTCTGCTCCCAACGTTTATAAATTTGGGTGTTGGCACTTCCTGTCCTTAGGTTTACTTTTGAATTCTCTTTTTTACTTCGTTGTCCAACTTACATATTTTACACACTTCTTCCCTTCAGAAAATATCAAAGATTTTCTTCACTCTGTTTTCCTTTCAATCTGAAACTAAAATGAGGTATTATAGAAAACAGAAACAATACTCTGTTCACATGAGAAATGCTTTAGCCTTGCAGCCTTAGCTGGACTTCTGCTCAGGTGCCTTAACCAAGACCTCTATAGTTCAGTCCCAAACAGTCCTCATGTTTTCTCCTCATTAAGCCTCCAATCCCAGTTCCAAATATTTGATGCTCATTCTCAAAATTTTACGTAGCAACTATATAAGCTAAGAGAATGTGACACCATTGCACAATAAGGAGCATTCCACTTGTTTACTGATACAGAAATTGATCTGTCACCAACACATAAAATTCTGGCTGGCATAGGAGTCAGAATTCTCTTTTAACTTCCCATACAGTATTTAATATTAATCATTACTATACATTCTTATTCTCACAATTTGTTGCATGACAGCAGGTTTATTTCTTATTAAACTTGGTGAATTGTATTTGCTGGGAGCAAAGGAGACATGGCCTCTGTTTCAACCTAACAAAATTATTCTTGCTCTGCCATAGTAACTGTTATTGTAAGTGATCCTTAAACAGCTTTGAAAGAACAAAATAAATAAATCATGCATTATATTACCTTTTCAAATGTTACCTCCATTCATATTACAACTGGATCTCAAGAATGGCATTTTCATACTGTTTAATTATATTAAAATAACACAGAAAAAAGAGGTGTATAAAGGGAGATGGAAGTTTTAGCAAAATATTCCAAAACAAAACATTTATAACACTGCATGAAAATATCCTAATGAAAATTGCTACATATTTAATATAAACATTTCATAAAAATTCTGAAAGAAATGTGAAAATATTTTACCACTCTAACTGCAGGCACTTTTACTAGCCACTTCACCATAAACCAATGCTCATTTTAGGTCTAATATTTACTTGTCAAGTTGATAATCAAGTGGAAATTATTCTTATGTAAAATACATCATCATCTTACAAATATTCAGTTAAATTTGAGTTAGTCATAGTCTTGATGTGCACAGTGATGCAGGAGGAAGCATCTGAAACATTGGATAGCTGCCATTTATAAGTATTCCTTTTACACTATAAATTTTTACTAAAGTCAAATTAAGTATTTGTGCTGAGAACTTATTGTTCAAGTTGTTCATAGTCAATCTATCTCCTTAGGAAGTATTATTTAGGCTGCTAAAGATCTCAATGAAAAATAAAAGGATATGTAATTAGTATAATGACCTGGGAAAAACATTATTATGAATAAAAATCTGTCATTAGGGAACTCCATTTACTGATGGGCTTATTAGTAACCTTAATTTTAAAACTCAATAATAAAAAAAAGACCAAAAACAAGCTATTAAAAAAGAGCACAGTACCTGAAAATATAAACGTTCCCCCTTATTTTATTTAGGCAGACTGAAATTTAAAACAATTACACCCATATATAACTTGGTTTGGATTTCACGTAGCTTATTTTTGACTACAGAAAAATAAGTAAAAATGAATGTCTTCAAGAAATTTTGGAAAGCAATCATGAGTTGTTTATTGAATCTACTAGGCTATCTTACAGTGATAAACGCATATTCTCTTTGGCCAGTTATCCACTTTTCCCACAGAAGTAAAAGGAATAGTTACTAAGGATCTCACAATATTGTTTTTGATACAAAAAGAGGAAATGCTCCTAGTACCCATCCCTACGGAGATGGTTAGATAAATTATACTCTATCTATGCTATAAAATACTTTGAAGCAGTTCAAATGAATAAAGTAGATATATATGTACCAAAATGCAAATGGAAACATGATACATTTAAAAAAAGATATGAATACTATATTCAATATTCATAAGAAAAATCAAGTGTGTGTGTGTGTATGTGTGTGTAGAGTGGATACAAATCTCTCCTTCAAACTCCCGCATTCAAAAATGTAACTTAAACTCTTTTCTGTAATTCAATTTAATCTTTACATTGTCAGTTGGCAAAAAATTAATCTCAGTCAATTTGAGAGTTCATCAGTCTATGTAGCCTACCCTCTCTCTTTTATGGGTCCCATATAATCCTGGGATCTTCCATAGTGCTAAGGCAGTGAAAAAAAGTGAACAGCTAACCCTTATTCCTTGGCAGGTATCCATGATGGAACCTACTAGGATTTATTCATCATTTATTTGATCTTCCGTTGTCACTCCACATGGCTGGAATATATGGTTCACTTGACTATGAAAGCAAAGCTCTTACAAATAAACAACTTTTGAGTAAGGAAGTTTGGGAATGCTTATGCAGCAAAGTTATCCGTGTGGGACATGGACAGGTAGTCACTCTCCTCCCAGGATTAAAAAACAAAACCAAAGTGGCAGGGGGTAGGGGGTATATCAAATTTGTCTTTCCTCCCTCAATTTAACATCAGCCAAAATTAGTTTAAGTCAAGGTAGCTTCAGGGTAGAAATATAGAGACACATTCCAACTAAATTTGCTACTGAAAAACTCTCTGTAAACAATACACCCTTTTAACATAAGGTAGAATTTTTTTTTTATTTTATTTTTTTCATTTAGAGCTCAAGAGAGAACGTGGCAAAGAAATTCTTTCAAAGCACTTGCGAAATTTAAGTGGAAGCTGGAAAGTCCAGCACAAAATATCTAATCGTGAGCTAAGAAGCTGATCACCAATTTTGGCTGTCACAGATTTTAGGCCCGGGAGATAAAAATGAGAAAACATTCCAAACAGAATAAAAAATAGAAAAACTGAATAGTTCCATATCAACTAAAATACAAATATGTGATTAAAATATTTACAAGTTATCAAATCCCAGATGTTTTCTCTGCCAAATTTTATGTATATATAAAACCACAGTTTTTGTACGTGTACATAAAGACACACACACATATATATTTCCTTCTCACTTGGTTTTATGAGGTCAGCAAATTCTCAATTCCAAAATCTTACTAGGATATCAAAAGAACAACAATCAGAGGCAACCTCTCTCATAATCACAGTCGAAAATTTTAACCAATATATTATCAATTGAATCTATCTACATATAAAAAGAATAATATATGCATCATGACCAAATGCCGTGTATACCAAGAGAATGCAAGAGTAAAAATCATTTAATTCACCACAGAAACAGGAAAATGGGGAAAAAACCCAATTACTTCAATAAATACAAAAAACTAATATGATTTAACACCCGTTAATGATAAAATCTGCCATTTGCGACAAGGGCATTACGCTAAGTGAAATAAGAGAAGACAAATTATGGATAATCTCTCTCATATGTGGAATCTTAAAAATAAATAAATAAATAAACCACACTCATGGATAGAGAAAAGATTGGTGGGTACCAGAAGCAAAGGAGGTGGAAGAAATGGGTGAACTGTTTTTGTTTTTTCCTTTTTATTAGTTTAAATTAACTGAAAAAAAAAGTGCTCAATGGTCCAAAGGGGATTAATAAGCTTTATGAGATATGGGGTCTCTCTATAGTCAAATATCTAAAAACAAAGCTGCTAGCAAAGTAGACTAAAACTAAGTTAGTTTTTGTTTTTGTTTTGTAAGAGGTGTGTGTTTATTAGGGGCCAGAAATCTTGGAGCAACTTTAGAACTCTGCTTTTAACTTTAGAACTCTACTTAAAACAGTTTTAAGTATATTTTTAAACTATATATTTTATTTGATATTTACAAACACATGCTTCTGAAATCTCCTAAAAGGATGGAAAACCCAGCTAAAAGCAGACAATCCCACATAGTAACTGCTGGCCAAGGGCTGAACAAAAGCTACCTAGTAGGACACACACACCCCAGTTAACAGAATCCCTTCTTGACATAATGATTGCATAAGCATATATTCTTGCCACATCTCATTTATTTATTTCATGGCCACAATGGGGCATTTGAACTAGTAACTCCTATTAAAATTCCTAACGAGGTACCCAACAGCTCTTGCAATTTCCCTTACTGAGAGAAATTTAGAAATTTTTCTTGCTTCTGAAACTAACTCCTTATAAAGGCAAGAAATGGTTTGTCAATTAGCTATTAAAACCTGCTTCTCTTTCCTGTTTGGGCTGAAGATGTGTCATCTCTCCCAGGTTGATTTTCCATGATTCTCTTATGTGAGAGTAATTTGATAGCAACTAAGGTGTCGATTACTTCTTTTAAACCTCTTTTCCTTCACTGAAATCTGTCATTGAGGATATGTGCTACACAGTATTTTAGAAAGTTGCCTTTCCATTTTCCGCCTGAAATCAGTTTTATATTAGTTTTCTATTCTGGCATAACAAATTACCAAAAACTCAGCAACTGCAAACAGCAGACATTATCTTACAATTTCTGCAGATCAGCCGGCCAGGCAAGGCTTACCTGTGTCTTCTGCTTAGGGTCTCACAAAGCTGCAATCGAGGCAAACTCCCAACTGTGGCTCCATGGTTAGAAGAGTCCACTCCCAGACTCATGGAGATGGCTGGCCCCAGCTTCTTTTTTTTTAAATTATTTATTTTTGGCTGCGTTGGGTCTTCATTGCTGTGCATAGGCTTTCTCAAGCTGCGGTGAGCGGGGGCTACTCTTCGTTATGGTGCACAGGCTTCTGATTGTGGTGGCTTCTCTTGTTGCAGAGCACGGGCTCTAGGCGTACGGGCTTCCATAGTTGTGGCTCACGGGCTCTAAAGCGCAGGCTCAGTAGTTGTGGTGCACAGGCTTAGTTGCCCTGCGGCATGTGGGAACTTCCGGACCGAAGCTCGAACCCGTGTCCCCTGCATTGGCAGGCGGATTCTTAACCACTGCGCCACCAGGGAAGCCCAGGCCCCACCTTCTTGCCGGCTACTGACTGGAGGCACCTTCCGCCCATAGTGAGCCCTTAGCTCCTGGAGGCCACCAGCCTTTCCCGAAGGCAGCCCACACTTCCTGGCCACATGGTCTTTCCCCACACGGCCACCGCTTCTTTAAGCCCCCCAAGATTTTCTAGAGCAGTCTGCTAGCAAGATGGAGTCTGAGGTGACGTATTAGCACTGAGCAGCGTCCGTCGCTTTGCTATAGCCCACGGTTAATAAGCAAGCCAAGCAGCCACCAAGCGCTCCCTCCGGTGCTGCCGGCCTGGCGCCTCACGGAGAACGCTACCTGCTCAGAGGCTGGGCGCTCAGAAAAGACGCCACACCCCGCGCGCCTGGAAGCTTCCTTCCCCGGAAGTGCTGCGTCCACTTCCTGGACCTGAACCTTGAGGGGCAGCAGGCCCGCGAGGGCTAGTGGGTGCCGCTCTTCCGTGGCATAGCCTGCTGGTGCCCCTTCGGCCTCAGCCATCACAGCTTTGGTCACCACAGCCTCAGCCGGCCCCGGGGAAGGCTTTTAGTTCGGCTCCGAGGTGGAGCGGAGATGCTCCTGAGATGACGGACCGGGACTGCTGGGGCGTGTCCTCCACCGACAGACCGAGCCGCACACAGGGACACGGTGTGAGCCGAGAACACTCGGCTCCTCTCAAGGCTCAGCGCCCGCCCGCCTCCCGCTCCCAACGCGCCACAGGCTGAGACCCGCGCTCCTGGCCGGGACTTCCGGTGCCTGGGCCGAAGGTTCTCACACGAAGGTAGGAAACCAAAATCCGTTTTCATTTCTTAAAGGGTTGAGGACTGCGTTCCAAAACGTGTTAGACAGTAAAAGGGTGAATAAACTTACAGCTGTAAACGCAGACCGTTTTCCAACTCAAGGCAAGTAACTGCCCACAGGGTTCTGGCGGGAAAACCTCCGGCGGGAAAGGAAACCGGGTCCTAAGGCTCAGCTGTGAGGGCGGTCATGGGATTCCACAAGGGGGTGAACACCAGGAACCTGAGAAGTCTCTTCAGAGTCACAACATAGGGCATAGTGTTTCCCCAGCTTTATTGAGGTGTACTTGTCAAATAAAAATTGCATGTACTTAAGGTGTACAATGTGACGCTTTGGTACAGGTATACATTGTGAAAGTGTTACCATAATCAAACTAATTAACGTAACATGTCCATCACGTCACAGAGTTATATGTGTGTGTGTGTGTGTGTGTGTGTGTGTGTGTGAGGTAAGAACACTGAAGATCAACTTGCTTAGCAAATTTCAAGTGTAAATACAGGGTTATTAACTAGAGTCAGTATGTTTCTTGATCTGTTCTCTTTTAGCCTTAAAATTAAGGCTACTGCATTAGTTACATTGACTTCCCACAGTATTGAAGAAACCAATTAATGAATGACATTTGGTGTAAACAATCCGATTTCTTGATCTCTCTCTTTTTAAAATTAAAACCAATGATTGCAATTTAGGGAATAAAAATATGACCTTCTAGATAAATTAAGTGACACACTGTTTTCCACATATAATATGCCAACATTAATTTGTGTAAATAGTAATAAATGGAGTAACTGGAAATAATGATTGACTTAGATGCCGTTATAAAAGAAACACTATTCCTCTTGTCTTTCACACAGATGAATAAATGTAAATATATAATTTGTAATCAGTATAGTCAGGAGAGTTAAATAAGGAAAAGCTGAAGCTATATATAGTTTCACTGAAAAATAAAGAATTATGTAATGTACTAGTCTGGATTTATGCATAGAAATTCAAGAAGTTTGAAAGCAGGAATTTGGGGCAGTAGATTTTTATCATCAAGTTTTTATAAATAACCAGAATCTATAATGATAAATAATATAGAGGAACCACAAGTGTAAATGCTTTCAAGAAGCACTATAAAAGTCTTTTAGATTCTGTTCAGAAAATCATTCAAAGTGTGTGTGAGTTTGGAGGTGGAGGGGATGTCAACCAATCTATCAAAGCTGCAAGGCTTTTTAAATGGTTCAATTTAATACGCCTTTGAACTTAGTGTCTAATTTATTCAGATCTGTTTTCTTTCTCCCTGTCTCTCTCTCTCTCTCTCCCTGTTGAAGTTAATAGACTATCATGTAGTGGATAATAATGTAGCCTCTAGGTTCAAACTTAGCAAGTCTGAGTCTTCACTTTAAAATATATTGTATGATGGTTTGGTAATTAATGGGATAGTATGCCTGTTAAGTTGTATAACAATGCCTAGTACATAAAAAGTGCCCAATATATCTTGACTATTTTTATTGAGGAAAAAATGTGCACATACACATATGAATGTATGTGCATTATACATATAGGTATAGATATATGCTATCATATGTAATATTCAACAATATATGTACACATACCCATTTTGTCACATAAAAATTAATGAAAAAATATAGGCCAATATATTCTTAGTTGACTGTAGCATTTCACAGTAACTGAACACACAAAATGTTGAAATGAATTAAGTGTTTAAGCAGCAGTAGGACTTGAAAACTTCCAAAAGGCAAAGTGAAAGAGAAAAGTGTCATTGGTGGAAACCACATTGTGGACTACTTAATGCACTTTGACTATTAGCTAAGGAATTCTTAAACTGTCAAAGATGAATAATTGTCAAATGCTTCCCTATCCAACCAAATTTATAACTTACTTTAGTATTATCTCTTAGCTTAGTATTCTTCCATTATTGATACTATGACATTTCATTATAAACTTTCCAAATAACAGCAGTTTTATTCCTTCTCATGCAGTTCTGCAGATTTTGTCTGTGTTCTGTCAATTATGTCAGAAGCATATGCAGCAACACATTATAATGTGAAAAATAACATTTTTTACTTAAATATACCATATTTGCAAATTTGAGTACCTTAAATTTATCATTTATATAAATATCTACTCCAGTAATATAATGTGCTGTTAATATGACCTGTCTCACCAAGATAAGCTAATTACTCCACAGTAAAATGCAATATGTCACCAAATGGTGGTAAGGATAGAGAGAAACGATTTCTCATACATTGGTGGTGAGAATGTAAAATGGCACAACCACTCCGGAAATATTTTGGCAGTTTTTAAAAAAAAACAACAGAAACTAAAAATGCTCTTAACATATGACAACAATCTCACTACTAGCCTTTTATCCCAGAGAAAACTTACACCTGCATGTGACACTTTGTTTGTAATAGCCACAAACTGAAAACAACCAAAATGTCCTTCACTGGATTAATGTTTAAACAAACTGTGGTGCATCCATATCATGAAACACTATTTGACAATAATCAGGAACTAACTGTTTGTACCCAGAACAATTTAGAGTAATCTCAAAGGAATTTTGCTGAAAGAAAAAAAAGCCTTACTCAAAAAGAATATGTATTGTGTGATTGCATTTATGTGACATTCTTTAATTGGTAAAATTATAAGGATAGGCTGGAAGGAGATGTGAATGAAAGATATAAACTATGAAAAGGTAGCAAGAGGGATCTTGTGGTGATAGAACAGTTCTGTATCTTGAGTGTGGTATAAATTACATCAAACTACAAGTGTGTGCATGCACTCACACACACACTCCAACATACACACACACACACACAAGTGCAGGTAAAACTGGTGAAATCTGAATAAGGTCTGTGGATTGTACCAATGTCACTTTTCTGGTTTTGACTATGTCAAAGATGGACAAATCTGGATACTAGTTAAGATGCTGAGGACAGATTTTAATTAGTGTATACTATTGCAATAGGGAAAAGAGTACAGCATGAACTGAACTTTTGTTCTTTTCATAAATGACTGGGTATTTTAAAGAGAAAATGAAGGATTATGAAGGGAGATGAACAGGGGCTCAGTAGAGTCAGGAAAGTGAAAAATTACAAAAGTCTGGAAATGGGGGTTAGTCCCTGTGAAACACATTTGGGTTTGCTAAGTGATCTTTATCAAAGTTAGGCTCCTATCTTCCCACAGAGACTGGGAGACAGGGGCCCTACCTTCAGCTGTTGACTGGAAGAAACAGTAATTTCTTTTGGCAACCTTGAGTTTGCTCAGGCAGGCATTTTATGAGAGACTATGGTCAACCTAGCGATGAGGCCTTTCTCTGTTAGAATCTAGTGTTTGTTCAAGTCTTTATAGGCCAAGATTGAGGCCTAGTAGAGAAGAAGGCTCAGAGGAGCCTGGCTAGAGTTTGATCAATGAGAGAATGTTTGTCAACTGTATTTACGTAAGATGTCACCAACCGGGAAAAACTGGGTTAATGGTACACTATCTCTTTACTATCTTTACAACTTCCTGTGAATCTATAATTATTTCAAATTAAAAAGTTAAGGGACTTCCCTAGTGGTGCAGTGGTTAAGAATCTTCCTGCCAACACAGGGGACACGGGTTCAAGCCCTGGTCCGGGATGATCCCACATGCCGCGGAGCACCTAAGCCCGTGTGCCTGCACTTACTGAGCCTTGCACTCTAGAGCCTGTGAGCCACAACTACTGGAGCCTGCACACATAGAGCCCATGCTCTGCAACAAGAGAAGCCACCGCAGTGAGAAGCCTGCGCACCACAACGAAGAGTAGCCCCCGCTCGCCGCAACTAGAGAAAGCCCACACGCAGCAGCAAAGACCCAATGCAGCCAAAAATAAATAAATAAGTAAAATAAAAATAAATTTTAAAAAAATTTTAAAAAATAAAAAGTTAAATATGCAATGTGTTATATGTTTATAATTTAAGATTGATAACCTTAAGGTGTTTAGAATGTGCCATAATCATGAGCAATAAAAAGGATAGAGAATTTTATGATCTGCCATTATTCAGTTAGGATTCATAAAGTCTTTTTTTAACCAGTATATTCGTAGCATTAGGTAGTGTGCCTTCCACCTTTTAGGTGCTTAGTTAATTTTGCATAGTAAATGAATATATGGATGGTAAACTTATTAGTATTTATTAGGATTGTCCATTTCTCTTTAACATGACTTTATATTCACCAAGAATTTTATATTAGCCTTATTTGGTAAGAAGCAGAGCTGCTTTCTTATATCCTGAGAGAGTACACTCTTCACATCATAGTCTAGGAAAATAATGCTCCACACTGTATTTGCTACTTTTCATTTATTTTTCATTTCATTTTCATTTATTTTTCAATGTAAATCAATAAATTGGTATTAGGTTTCATTCAGTGGTCACCTTTTTTTTTTTTAATTTATTTTTGGCTGTGTTGGATCTTTGTTGCAGTGCACAGGCTTCTCATTACGGTGCTTTCTCTTGTTGCAGAGCCCAGGCTCTAAGACCGCGAGCTTCAGTAGTTGTGGCTCACGGGGTCTAGAGCACAGGCTCAGCAGTTGTGGCGCAAGGGCTTAGTTACCCTGCGGCATGTGGGATCTTCCCAAACCAGGGCTCGAACCCGTGTCTCCTGCATTGGCAGGCAGATCTTAACCACTGCACCACCAGGGAAGCCCAGTGGTCACCTTTGAGTTACAATACAGCAAGTCAGTGTTCTGGATTAGGTTCCTACATTAATGGAATCAGCATTCCATACAAGAAAACTCAAAGTCATATCCTAGGCTAATGATAATGACTTACAATCCTATGAAGACATACAAGAAGCTCCTTCCATTTTTTATTTCTTATCTTTAAAAAATAAATGTACATTGTTCTTATTAACAACTTTTTTAAGGTGAATTGCTTGTGGAAAACAGTATTCAACAGCAATCTGCATATTGCTGAAGTAGGCTTGGCAGTCAAGGTATGGTGACCAAGAGAAGGAGAGTAAGATGAAGGAAAAAGCTAAATTATTTGAGAGTTCCCTCTCACCAGGAATTTCACTAAAGTCAGACTTGACCTCAAACCACTCAAATAGGAGACTCAAATATAGAATTTATAGTCTGCTGTGAAATATTCCTGAATAAAGCTTACAACTTTTACAGTCTTCTCTCTTGCATATTTTTATTGTCTGAGGTACCAGCACAGTGGTGTAGGGTGTCCCAGCCCCTCAAGGGGCAGAGCCACATGTACAGTGCAAGGTCTGTATGTTGGCTCAACTCCATATTAGCACACTGTCAAAATAAGGGATGATGTATAAATCTATATACTCTGCCAACAACAGCATATAAACTACCTGGAGTTCATCCAGCTCTACGTAGAGGGCACCTTTATTCAGCAGGCCCAGAATATTCTTAAGATGTCATGTTGGTGAAGGATGCTATCAAGGGTAGAAATTTGTGGAATTTTCAACAGTAATATACAGCATATCTTTCCAATTGTTTACATTCTATGTATCCTTTGTATTACAAAAATAAGTATTTTGTGTTTGTTATATAGTTTATTCATACAATTGTATGTGTTTTAAATATAAATTCATAATGCATGGAGATATATTATGTGTCAGAAATATTAAAAAGCATTTGATGTAGGTGAAAACCAGGCTTCTGTAAATGGAGATAGATTATCACAAGAAGAATTGTAAGAGAATAAAGAATGAGTTGAGAGGGAGACAAAAGATTGATACAGTTAAACTCAGGTGATTTCTAGTTTTCCAGTACATGGAGTGTAGCTACGGTCTTGGGTTACTAGAAACTGTCATTTGAGAAACTTCTACTTTTTACTTCGAAGTATTTCATTAAAATATAAATTGAGGTAGCTCTGGAAAGATGAACACTCTATCAAGCATTGGATCTACTTGCAACTGAGAAATGACAGCAACCCAAATATTGCAAAAAGCCAGATGGAGAAGTTAATGATATAGCTGTTCAGAGCTGACCTCTGTAACCATGATTGTGACGAGATTTTTCACACTGTAATAAAATCTGATGCCATTTCTGTATGGCTACTTCCCTAGGCAGTGATACCCAGGTGTGGGTAGGAGGATGCGGGAGGAAAGGTGCATGGAGTGCATAGAACTGTACTGAATAAGGAGCAAAAGTAAATTTAAGGGTTATAGTCATAAAGATGGAAAAACCTTTATTAGTGAAGTTGCTACTGGTGGTAAGAAAATCGAAAGAGAGCTTCCTATCTAAAATGTCCTTCCTGTTTTCCCCATAGTAACTTTTTATGACTCTGAATCTGAGACAAGTTAAAAATACTAGAGTTGCTGATTCCTTTAAACAATTTTCAAAAATGAAGGGTGATTCTGGGCTGTTCTGACCCTATCCATAAAGTCGAGAAGCATTTCTCTTTCTGATACTTTAAGAAGGGAACTTTAAAAACCAGGTTTTCAGATATTTTAAATATGAAAAAATGGAGGAGATATAGGTCTAAAACTGCACACTTTATTACATACAGTGAAATGCCACACCCCATGCTATTCTCCATTTCCAAAAATATTATTGCTAATAGGAACAGATAGAACAACAGGACCATTTGTAGCACTTTGCCTTTAAAATTGGTAGAAAATAACACCTTTTTAAAAGGAAAGTTGTATAAAATATAATATTATTATCGTTTCCAAACCACAAATTTATAAGTAGTATACATTGTGATATTTGTAGGGGAGAAAAACTTTTCCTTTCTTCTCAGCAAGGTTCTTTGATTGGTCTAACAATTAAATTGACATAAAACATTAACAAGAGAAAAATAAATTTAATTTCATATGTACGGGACCCCCAAATATATGAGACTCAAAGAAGTAACCAAAGCAGGTGGCTTGTATACCTTTTAGACAAAGAAACACTAAATTTGTGAATAATTGACAAGACAAAAGTTTGGGCTCGGGATAGTAAATTAGTGAAGAAGTAACATGTTTATTTATATAGCCTTCTCAGCCCTAAATTCCCTGTCCCTGGTGATAAGGATGCCTTCTACCCTTCTGGTATAGGGAGGGTATCTTTCACAAGGGAGATTTATTTCCTGCTTTCAGGGGGATAAAGGAAGGTCAGAGTGTCCTTCTTGTACCAGCTGTTTCTTAAATAACTTTAATTCAAAATAATCAATATGCCAGAGTGGCACACTGTCATGTTAAATTATTGAGTACTTTTTAGCATATCCAAATATTAATTGATTAATCATTTCTGTAGTTAAAACTTCTTAGTTTAAAGCACTAATTTTGCTTCAAAAAAGTTATTGCTCCTGCTTTGTCAGAAATAAAATGGAAAAGAATAATCTCCCTTATAAATTGAAAATCCCTTTTCTTTGAATTCAAATGAGGCTTCATCCACAATCCAGAATTTGAATTCTCTGAAACATTTAGATGTGTTACTTGAAAAATATCCTTGACTTAAAAACAGCTACTGAACTGTTTAGTTATAAACAAGCAAATTGTATATTTAGTTTAAATGTTTAAAACTAACTTATGTATTAATCATAAAATGAGGACAGAAGTGCAATCTCATTACATGCTTGAAAAAATACTGACCATTTACCTTAAGAAAATTTACGTTTAAATTGTGTTTCTATCCATGCAATTCAAATAAATGGTCTTAAATTTCACAAAAGTATTTTTGTATAGTCTAAAAATCTGCCTTAAGCAAACAAGAAATCCTTCTTATTTTTATTCCACAGCTATTGAACTGTAAGATACAAATAACAAACTCATTATCACACTTCAGTTTGTTTTGGAGAACTGTTATAATTTAGTGGAGTGAAGAGTTTCAGTAGAAGGATAATGTGTAACTACCAAATGTAGCATAGAATATTTAGGTTGTAAATAGTAAAATATAAATGATAGGTTACTGCTGTTCTATGCAACTTTTAACTCAAGAAAAGTTTGGTGTGTAATTTCAAACTCTATAAATTCCTGCAGTTTATTACTTATTACTTATGGATTCAGCCCAGAAAACGTGCTGCATTCTGTTAAGTCATTACAGATTTCCTTCTAAGAACTTTTAAGTACATAATACTGTTTTTGCAGATGGATGAACTAAATAAAGATTTATTGCTATGTTTACTTTGCCTGAAGCTAAAAACTCTGATTGAATGAAACAAAGTTCTTTTCCTGGTGCAAAATTTTATTGCTCTGATTGAAAGTGTTTCTTCTTTTCATTATAGTAGCATAAGGTAAGGCAGTTATTAAGCACCAGCTCTCTTACAGATACTCTAATAGGCAGTTTTATAAATGTCTTCTCAATTTATATTAATGAAAACAGTCATTTATTACAAAAGCACTGCATGTTAATTTCTGTTTATTTTGCTGAATATAATATGGGCTAATAGGAAGCATAGTTTTTCACATATTTACTGCAGAACCCAGATTCTGTCCAATAAATCTGAGTATGTTTTGGGAACTGTTTATACAGTGTAGCATTGCAGGGAATAAATGCTCATACACAAATTAGTAAAAAGTATAACACTTTAAAAACATTTTCTACATATTAGAATGCATTAAAAACTTTAAAATGCTTAAAAACATTTTCTACATATTAGAATGCATTAAAAACTTTTAAATGCAATAGGCAGTATATATAAAGTCCCCAAATCAAGGAGCATCACTGCTATAAACTTTGCCATAAACTTCAAACATCATTTTGCACACAAGTTATTTTTAATACCTGCCATTTCTTTACTTTGGTAGTTCTTCTTAGATAATAGATTCTAGCCTTAGGTACAGTTCTACTTTTAATTTAAGTGGAAATATAAAAGCATGAAATTCTCCTTTGTAGACAGTGTTTTGCTACTGGACATTATCATTAGAGGGATGAGCCATGACTGACCTTGCAGTCTTCATGATAAAAGACCTCATTCACAGTTATTCACCTCATACCAGAGAAGAATAACACCCCTTCAAAATTTGAAGATATACATAATATTTTTATATACATCAAAAATACTTTTAAAAATGGAAACGTTTAAAATTGGGGAAATGGTGTGGGGTTAGCAACCCTTAACATGTTTCTCCTAAATTATCATAATATATCTGTGACAACTCGGAAAAGGTGTATCTCATGAAATACATAAAAAATTTAGACAATAATAACTGTTGCTAGAATCTGAGAGCTTTCTGAGCTATAATCAGAAAATGACTGGAGCAATTCTCAAAATTTCAACTGTTAGCTCGCAAAATTTTGGCATTTGAAACATTTGTCATTTTCTATACAGAAAGTAGATACAAAGAGATTTCACCACCGCTAAGGGGCTCAGTTTCTACGCCAGTCTGGAAATTAGACAGGGAGCTCTCTTCTAAAAACAGTCTGTTCAGTACCCTGGTACACTTCTCCCCAGTAGCTCTCCTTGGGCAGCTGGGGTTTTTGTTTGCGGACCAATTCTAGAATATAAAATAGTGTTTCTCATTCAGTATTGTAATGACAGACACCATCCCACCCATCTTCTGGTCCTTTGTGATCTCAAGCCTAATTCTCCAGGGAGGAAAAAGACAACAAATTAACAACCGAAATTGAAAAATAAGTAAACACAGCCAAACAAATCTATGAAGAGTGGTTTTTGTTTGTTTGGGTTTTTCTTTACAATTTACAATGAAGATACTACATATCTCATCCAGCAGTGTCTTAAAAACAAATCTTTGGATGACATTTTACAACAGATTTAGAGTGCAATCAATCTAAAATTCACTATTTAATAATTAGTAGAACAAAACAACTTGATCTCGGAGATGTGGTGAAGAAAGTCTTACATGCTTCAGTCAACAATAGAAATGAAAAATGTTATGGAAAAAATTCAGCAATATAACTTGTGGTCTAGATGTGAAGGAAATTAAAAGGTTACCTGGCTTTATGCAGTTAATACAATATTTAAAAAGTGATTAAACTAATCTCCTTAGAACGAGTAAGTTTTAGAGAAAGCTGATTTTGTGTCCTCTGTAAGTCCAATAATACTGTTATTCAGCAGGTAATATTTACATCACTACATTGTAATAAAAAGTGTTTATGAGCTTTTGTTTTTCAGAATCAAAGACAGAGTATGAAAGAATTATAGCCATGTAATGAAATGTAAATGTTATAAATACTGACATTGTGAAAGAAATGATGTCATTCAGGAGCTGAGAGGAAGAAGGGCGGAGAGGTTGGAGAGATACAGCAGTGCTAGTTGTAGCATTTCATATAAAGAGAAGTAAAAATATACTATGTAAACTTGATGGTTCAGATTACATTGTAACACAGTATTCCGATTTATAAGAGTGATAAAAAGGAAAAACAATAAAAATAAATCTAACAAAGATTGGAAGTAATGGGCAAGTGGGAAGAGAAGATTATGCAGGTCAGCTACCTATCTCATCTCTTGTAGTAGAGTGTAAAAAGATAGGCTTGATGTTGATAGATAGGAAATTGTAAACATATTACTTACAATTAAAAAGGTGATTACCAGAAGAATAAATAACAGAAATTATCAAATATCATGATTTCCAAGAAATAGGATTAGGGATTAGGAGAAGTTTTTCAACACTGTTCTTTAATTTTTAAATGCTTATATCAATTTTGGAACTTACAAAAGAAATGAAGAAAAAAATAAGTTCTGAGTTAAATCACAGGCCCATAAGAAGCTGAGATGAGTAAGTACTAAATTAATGTTTTAGTTGAATTTATCCACTCCATAGCAATAAAATAGAGTGTATAAATAGTGAAGAGTCATTTAAAAAAGCATTTAGCTCATGTTATTTATTTCTCCCTATAATCATTAGCTATTGAAAGCTGCTAGGTAGGGCATGCTTCTCTAGGCCAGGATTACATTTGTAAAAATCTACAACCATGAAGGACAGCAGAATACAGAAGTGCACATAGGACAGTGAAACTGCAACACCCAGATGGCTGCAGTCAGCAGGAGTGTTAAATTCTGGGACAAAACAGTTATACATAGATAGAATAAATGTTTTCTGCACTTTGTGAAATACTTTCCAGGTATGACTTAGCCTAGATGTTGTTTTCTTTCCCCTAAAACTAGGTCAATCTTTATAACTCCCCTCTTGGCATTGGAGTACAAAGATGAAATTTTTCCTTTGAGGTCAAAGGCAGTTGTGACAGGCACAGTTTTATCAAAACTGAGAGAAAGAAATATCCCCCTTTCAGTTTCCAGATAAGATGATATTGTGCATCAGATAATAGGGGAAAAAAGGGGGGATATAGTCAGAGCTCTAGAAAATCAGATGATGAAGAACCTATAGCCAGCACCTGAACTTCTTATAAGTATAGGCAAATACATTGAGAAAGCTTGGTAAAACATTTGCTGTAAAAAGAAAATGATTACTGATGGAGACTGATTTGAGACAAATAAACATGTCAAAATTTAGAACCAAGAAACAAAAGAGAACAATAAATATCAGATGCAAATAGAATTGTGAAGTTACCCTTGCTCACATCCCTCAAGAAGAGAAACATTGATTCCCAAATGAGGCTGAAAGAGTTAAAAATCATCTTGTACTTAGATCTGTATATTAATTTTAAGCATGGATGGATGGATGTGAATATATGTGTGTTTGAAACTTCTAATATGTGTTTTAATTCTGATACTAAATTATATATTGTTCATTGCTTAGTATTAATGTAGTCAATCTCCAGTGATGCTTGTGTGTACATGATTCTATAACTGAGTACAAAGTTAGTTATTAGAGATATGGAAAGTTGGAAAATATTTTAAACTGATATTTTAAGTCAGATTCTGTATAAAACACCTTTGCAGCATTCTTAAAGAATGTTGACTATGACAGGCAGAATAATGCCCACCTAAAGATCTCTACATTCTAATCCCTAGAAACTGAGAATGTGTTAATATAAATGAAAAAAAAAAAAAAAGACCTTACAAATGGAATCAAGTTTAAAGACCTTAAAACATGCAAAATATTCTGGATTATCTAGGCGGACCCAATGTAATCATGTGGGCCTTTACAAGTGTTAGAGGAAGGCAGAAGAGTGGGTCAAAGAAATGCGGCAGAAGAAGAGGTAGAAGAGATTGAAAGGGGAATAGAGGAAAGGGCCATGAACCAAGAAATATAGGCAGCTTCTAGAAGCAGAGAGCAAAACTCAACTGAGAGGGAAATGGGGCCCTCCATCCTACAGCCTCAGTGAACTGAATTCTGTCAACAACTCAAATAAGTAAGGAAATAGATTCTCTCCTAGAGCCTCTAGGAAGTAACTCTATCTTCCCAACATATGTATTTTAGCCTAGAGAAACCCGTTAGGCTTCTGACATAGAGAACTACAAGATAGTAAACGTGTGTTGTTTTAAGATGCTAAATGTGTGATAATTTGTTGTGACATCAATAGAAAACTAACTGCTTCCAAACCATTACTCTGTTATAATTATATGCCTGATTATATGCTTACTATGAATTTACTATGTGAACAGTGCTAGTAAAGGACATCACATAAGTCTAATCTCCACAAAATTCTGTTTTAGACATTATTATTTCTGTCTAACAGATGAGAAAACTGAAGTCTAAAAAGGAAAAGTAACTTTTTAAGAGCTACATAGCTGGTACACTCTGTGACTTGTATTCAAAAACAAGACTTGAAATCAGATTGTGTTTTAAACCTCTGTGATCTACATTTATGCTTTTATGTACACATACTTCCACACATACCGACAAATTCCTACTGCATTTAAAGAAATTCATCATAAGAATCTGTAAGTAACATAATGGTTTATGGAATATTGATCAAGTATTTTATTAGAGTGCTTCTCCATTTGAATAAAAACTTACCTTGCAATGTGTATTTAAATAAGTGTAAATTACTTTTCTTAATCCCTTTGAATACATTTACCTTAAAAAGTTTGTAAGCATTTTTACTTTATTTAAGGGTAAACATTTACTTATATAAATTTTGAAACTACCTCAGGTTGCTAAAAGTAATTTTAGCAATGTAAATAAAATATGTGCATTTAAATATATGCAGCATAATCCCCCAAATTAAATGAAGTTTAACAATGTGACAAGCTAAAAGTAAAACTAATTCTGGGTCACAAAAATCATAGAAATAACAGAGACAAACAACTTTCATATAACATGTCTGAGGCATAGTTTACATATTAGACAAAAAGTTGTGTTAACATTTCATTATCTAATTTTTCCTGAGGTTTATCTTAGCATTACCATTGCACTGCTTCCATCATTACCCGCTTCCCCTCAAAGAGGACTGAATAGTTCAACTCATGAGAGGGGCAGAGTCTCAGTGTGGACTGAAATCTTGAGAGCCAGAGCTGAAGCAAACATTGGCTCCTTGAGATAGGGTGAGACACCAGGTGCAGGGATGAACTGAGCCCTCTGTGGTAATAGAGGTAACATTGAAAGTGAGAGTAGAAGTTAGGGACATATAGAGAAGAATTATTTTTTTCAGAAAGAGACAAGACAAAATAAATGCTAGTTACTTGTATCAGAAAGAGTGTAAATGAGAGTTTGCAATTTAGGTAGAATGGTCAGAGAACACACTAGAATGATTTAAAAAAAAAGTCATGCCAGTATCAAGGTGGTGAGTTTTTATATGAAAAGAAAAATATGCACCCCTGTATCATTGCGGCATTATTTACAACAGCCAACATATGGAAGCAACCAAAGTGCTCATCAATAGATGAATGGATAAATAAGATGTGATATATATATGAATATCACTTAGCCTTAAAAAATGAAATCTTGCCATTTGCAACAACATAGATGGACCTAGAGGGTATTAAGCTAAGTGAAGTAAGTCAGAGAAAAACAAATACTGTATAATTTCACTTATATGTAGAATCTAAAAAAACAAAACAAATGAATAAACATAACTAAACAGAAACAGTCATAGATACAGAAAACAATCAGATGGTTGCCACAGGGAGGGGGCAGGGGAGAAGAGAGAAACAGGTGAAGGAGATTAAGACTTCCAAACTTTGTTACCAAAAAAAAAACAAAAGTCACAGGCATGAAATGTACAGTGTAGGGAATATAGTTAATAATGATGTAATATATTTGGTGACAAATGACAATTAGCTTATCATGGTGATCATTTTGAACTGTGTAGAATATTAAAGCACTATGGTGTGTGCCAGGAGCTAGCATATTGTTGTAGGTCAATTATACCTTAAAAAAAGGGCTTCTCTGGTGGCACAGTGGTTGAGGGTCCGCCTGCCGATGCAGGGGCCACGGGTTCGTGCCCGGGTCCGGGAAGATCCCACATGCCGCGGAGCAGCTGGGCCCATGAGCCATGGCCACTGAGCCTGCGCGTCCGGAGCCTGTGCTCCACAATGGGAGAGGCCACAACAGTGAGAGGCCCGCATAACGCAAAAAAAAAAAAAAAGAAAAACTGAAAGAAAAAATATCCTAATGCAGAAATGAAAAATGTGACTGGAAATGGGTGAATGAATTGGGTGGGGAGAGTAATAAGAGACGACATTGGAGATTATGTAGACAGGGATTAGACCATATACTGACTTGTGGAACATGATACATAGTTTGGACTTTATTCTGAGTTCAACTGATAGTAATTGAAAATGTTTACTTAAAAAATTTAATTTCTTTTATTTACATGATCTGATTATATTTTAATATACATGGGAGTGGTTTCAGGAGATAATACTGGCTACAGTATGAAGAGTAGATTGTAAGGAGTCCGTAGTAGAAGCAGGAGACCTTCCTGCTACTGCAAGTGCCATGAGGGATGCTGCTGCTGTTTGGATTAGGAGTTGAAGACAGGGCCTGTTAACATATGACATAGTGGATGTGAGAAAAAGAGAGGTATTGAGAGTGACTTTTTTTGGTGTGGACCAATAAACTGGATAGGGCCATTTGTTTAGTTGAAAATGACTGGGGTAAAGAACAGACATTTAATAGATATCAATAATATTGACTTTACAGTAAAATCCCCACTTAAGGAAGCAGTAATGCCCTTGGAAGGGAGGGTGTGAATAATTGCTTCTGTCTCCATCTGGGTAGGAAGAGTTCTAAGAAGGCCCCCAATATTCCCATTCTAATAATTCCCTCCCCTTCAGTGTGGGCGAGAGCAGTGAGTATAATGGGATATCACTTACATAATTAGGTCACTAAGCCATTGACTTTGAGGGCAGCCCTGACCTACCCAGGTGAGATCTTTAAACGACGAAGATGACGATGACGTATCATTGAAAAGATCTCCTGTAGGCCTGAAAGAAAGCAAATAACCATGTATGTTGTAAACTACCTATGGAGGAGGCCCCAAGGCTAAGATCTGAAGGAAGCCTCTAGAATCCTCTAGGAGCCAAAAGCTAGCAAGATAGGGATCTCAGTGCTAGTGCCACAAGGAACTGAATTCTGCCATTCATCTGAATGAAATTTGATGAGGACCCAAAGTTCCAGATGAGAAAAGTACCCCAGCTGGCACTTTGATTTCTGTTTCATGAGGTCCTAAAAAGACAACCCAATTATGTTATTCTTGGAACTTCTGATCTACAGATACTGGGACAATAATTTTGTGTTCATTTAAGCTGATAAATTTGTGGTAATTTGTTTTAACATTAAAATAAAACTAATACAAATGTTGGTATTTTGGAAGTGGGGTGCTGCTAATACAAACACTTAAAATTTGGGAGCAGCTTTGGAATCAGACAATAGGTGGGGAGTAGAATAATTTTGATGAGCATAAGAGAGAGAGCCTATATTGCTTGAACAGACTACTAGTAGAAATTGGTGCTCTAAGGATGCTGCCTGAGAAGGCTCAAATTGAAGTCAAAAACATGTTATTGGAATTTGGAAGAAGGGGTATCCTTATCATGTAGTGGCAGAGAACTTAGCAAAACTGCGCTCATGTTGAAAGAAGAATTTTGAAGTGATGAACTAAGGTAGGTAAAGAGATTCTACTAGGGATGTAATGTAAAACATGATGACTATAGTTAAGGCAGCTGTAAGGGATATTTGGAAGTTGTTAAGAGAGTAAATCCTAAGAGTTCTCATGGTAAGGAAATTTTTTTTTCTTTTTTTTGTATCTATATGAGATGATTGATGTTAATTAAACTTACTGTTGTAATCAGTTTACAGTATATGTAAGTCTAATCAGTATGCTGTATACCTTAAACTTAGTGCTGTATATCAATTATATCTCAGTAAAACTGAAAAAAAGATAAATTTCCATCAAGATCAGAAAATAAATACATTAAGTATTAAAAAATAAATTATAATTTTTGGTTTTAGAAAAAGAAATTTCTAACCAAAGTGTCAGTGGTGCTATTTGGTTTCTTCTTGCTACTTAGAATAAAATGCATGAGAGGAGATATAAATTGAGGCAAGAGCTGTTAAAAAGGAGCCAGGGATGTATGATTTTGAAACTTCTAATTTCTTTGAATGGCAGAAGATTCTAAAATTCAGAAATGGCTACTAGAAATTCGCCATAGAGAAAAAGCTGATGTGTCACTATATAACCTTTTGCTAACATCTCAGAAGGACCAAAACTCAAAGTATTCAATAACATAAAAGGACTTTTCAAGAGACTAAGGATGTGCTTTACAAATCCTCTCAATCAAACTAGAGGTTCTCTAGGAAGCTTAAGGGTGTTGTACCTCAACCATCCACTAAAAGCAAAGATAGAGAAGAGATTATCTCAGAAAGTCTCATAAGTATGCCTCTGACTAATGGAGCAAAACCTGGTGAAATTCATACAAGATCCAGAAAGCTTTTGAGAAAAATTGTTCTAGCAGAAATACCAGCTTAGACTGAAGGGACAGAATAAAGATGAAATTAAAGTAAGCTTTTGGCTGAATAATATTCCATTGTATCTATATATACCACATTGTCTTTATTTATTTTTTGATGGACACTTGTGTTGTTCCCATATCTTGCCTATGGTGAATAATGCTGTAATATATTCAGATATCTTTTCAATATCTTGTTTGCATTCCCTTTGCATATATACCCAGAAGTTTGACCATATGGTAGTTTTATTTTTAATTTTTGCATACTGTTTTCCAGTGTTTGCACCAATTTGCATTTCTACCAGCAGTGCATAAGGGTTCCCGTTTTCTCCACATCCTTTCCAACAGTTGTGATTTCTTGCCTTCTTGATGATAGCCATTCTAACAGGTGTGAGGTAATGTCTTATTGTAGTTTTGATTTTCATTTCCTTGGTGATTAATGCTGTTGAGCATCTTTCCATGCATCTGTTGGCCACATAGATGTCTTCTGTGGAAAAATGACTATTCAGTTCCTCTGCCCATTTATTTTAAATTGGATTGTTTGTTTGTTTTTTGTTATTGAGTTATATTGTTTAAGAGTACAAACTTGCAACTAGTAGATAAGTTCTGGAGATCGAATGCACAGTATAGTGATTGTATTCAACAAAACCATATTATAAACTTCAAAGGTGTTAAGATATTAGATCTTAATTTTTCTCACCACAAAACACCAATAATGTGATGTGATAGAGGTGTTAGATAACACTATGGTGGTAATCATATTGCAGTATGTAAGGTATCAAATCAATAAGTTGTACACCTTAAACTAACGTAATGTTATATGTCAGTTATATCTCAGTTTTAAAAAATAAGCTGTTGGACTCCCAAGTTTCTAAGGAGAAGAACACAAGTAGAACTAAGCCTCAAACACATGCTGCCTTCCATGAAAAAGGAAGGAAAAGTGGAGTCAAGAGCTCAGAGACCTACAGCAAAGGCTATGGATAATTACTCCCATGCCTTTGAACCTAATGATGACACTGTTGGGTTTTCCTGGCTGGATTTCACAACTGACTCGTACCAATAGTCCTTCTTACTTTCCTTTTCCCACTTTTTGGAACCAGAATGTGTGTAACTGTTAATCTATGTCTGTCCTGCTATTGTACATTAGGATCGTTGAGAACATATAATCTGTCTCTTTAGTTTCACATGCCCACAGATGGCGAGGGCTTGTGCCTAGCAGCTGTACTTAATGAATTACATGTAGATGCCTCATCCACACCTGATTTAGATGATTTAGATGATGAGAGTTTAGACTTTCAGCTTATATTATAATAGGATGAGACTCTTTGGGGGTGTTGGGAGTGGGAGTGAATGAATATGAATGGGGGTGAATGAATTTGCTTGTGGGAGTGACATGAATCATTGGAGACCAGGAGTTGGACTCTAGTAGGCAGAATTCGAAGATGGCCCCCAGGGTTCCCACCCCCTGATGTATTTGTTCTGTATATCCTCCTCTTCAATGTGGGTGGCACCACAGAAAATGATGGACTATTTTTCATGATTAATCAATAGAATATGGAAAAAGGTTTTTTAGATTTAATCAAGATCCCTACTCAGTTGACTTTAAGTTAATCAAATGAAAGACTCTCCTAAATATGCCTAAGTTACTCTGTGAGCTCTTGAAAAGAAGGTAAAGCATTGTTGAGTTATTCTGCTAGCCTAGAAACAATTAAACAACCATATTGTAAACTGCCTATGGGAGAGGCCACATATCTAGGACCTAATGGTGGCCTCTAGAAGTGGAGAGTGGCCCACAGCTGACAGCCTGCAAGAAAACAGGAATTTCATTCCTACACCTGCAAGGAACTGGATTCTTGAAGACAAACAAGCACAAACAGAGATTAGGGGAAGACCCTGAGCTCCAGTGGAGCATTGAGGCTTAGCTGGTACTTTGCTGTCAGTGATAAGATCCTGTGCAGATAACCTAGCTAGACAGTACCTGAACTTCTGAGCTACAAAGACTATGAGATAATGAATTTGTGTTGTTTTAAGGACCAAGTTTGTGGTCATTTGTTTCACAACCGTTAGAAACTAGTACACCATCAATGGATGTTTTGAGTGGGAATTGCAATTTTCCTACCTTTCCACATCATGGACCATTGACCCAAACTGAGCTATCACTCAACCTAATCTCAAGGCAGAGTGATTGCTGAAGGTCATATATCTCAGTCAGGCAGGCTACCTGACATCTTTTACTTGGGTTTCTTACATTGAAATAGTTGTCTCTTTTATATCTGGAAAAGAGACATATGACCTTGGAGCTTCCTGTGGCCATGTTTCCTGCTGGATGAGCAAAGCTTATCACAGAGATAGAGTAAATGGAGCCAGGAGTCATAGAGAAGCATAAATAAATGACATAGAAAATAAGAATAATGGTGTCTGTGTTGCTGTTCTAACCCTTGTCGACCTGTGAGTTTCCCTAGATCATAAGTTCCCAAGACTTTCCCTTTAACTTAAAAGCTACTCTAACATTCAACCAATAAGTTTATTGTTTTATCATTGTTTTTGATCAAATTGGGTCTCTTTTACTTGAAACTGAAAGTTTCCTGGCTAATATAATTTAAACTATTATAATTTTGGCTGTTGATGACCACACCTGGCTATCCAAATGTTTACTTCTCTTTCAGATTCCTTTGTTTTATTAATTTTGGCAGATGTCCACCACCTCGTTTAATGAGAATTAAATTTCTCAATCTCTCTCTCTCTTTTATCCCTGTGTTTTTCTTTCTCCCTTGAAAACTTTCCTATAACATTAAACTGCTTTTTACCTGAGGTTTTTTTTTTTTCCTGCTTATAAGGAACATGTCACTTTCCTCTGTTTTCAGACTAATGACATTTTTTTATCTATTAAACTAAATGACTTCTATTGCCTCTGGGGCCTTCAGCCTCATTAATTCCCCCAGCCTCATTCATTCCCCCTCATCAGTTCTCAAGCTTTCTCATTCCACTAGCATTTCCTTTCTGTCCCCATACATCCTCAGATCTTCCCTATGCCTTACATCAATTATTTTAAGTCAAGCCTGTCTCTCTTCTCCTTATTGTCAAGTCACTTCTATCAAACTATATTCAGTCTCTACTTATTTCCTCAATACATACTCCCCCTCTATCAGAGTTCCATCAAAGAACTGAAGTTACCCAGTTACTGTAACTGAGAGAACTTGATGTAGAAATTTTTACCTAGGTATTAAGCTAAAAAGGTAGACAGAAAACTCCAAGGTAGTGTGGACGTAGCAGCTGTAGAAAGTAACTATCACCCCTAGGGCTAGGGGAACCAAGGAAAGATGTTGGAGTTATTAAAACTTAAAAACTTGAGGAGTTTGTCTGCAGAGATGAAATTTAAGACCTCTGAGGTTGGAGTAGCTGTTCCGCTGGTGTTGCTGGACCTGAGCTTGGAGGAGGGCCCTGTGGGAGGGGGCTCTGCTTAGTTGTTTGTTGCATACCAGCTACAAAGCTGGTATGGCACATTTTGGGAAAACTGGTAACTGGATTCAGCTGCTGCTACAAAACGAAATACTTGCTGCAGGGGTGAACAGGCTGTATTGGGGTGATGCTCATGTGAACTGGAAGCCGAGAAGAATCCCCCAATTAGAATCCAGGCAGGACAAATCCTTTCTTTCTCTTCCATCCACAGAACCTCCTTCGAGCACTCATTGTTCGCAAACCCTAATTAGAGGTATCCAAGATCCCAGCTCCAGCACCACAAAGCCAATATTGAAGGCTGACTTTGGTGCTGACAGTAGCTTATTTATTACATGTTGTCTTTAGTGATTATACTTCCACAACAATATCTTTCTAACTACAATTGCTGCATTTTTAGAGATTGCTTATAAGCTCAAAATGCCTACATCCAATGACATTTTATCTGAATTTTCTCTTGTCTGATTACTGATCTTTTTTTTTTTTTGCGGTACGCGGGCCTCTCACTGTTGCGGCCTCTCCTGTTGCGGAGCACAGGCTCTGGACGCACAGGCCCAGTGGCCATGGCTCACGGGCCCAGCCACTCCGCGGCATGTGGGATCTTCCCGGACCAGGACAAGAACCCGTGTGCCCTGCATCGGCAGGCGGACTCTCAACCACTGCGCCACCAGGGAAACCCCCTGATTACTGATCTTCTTGAAAGAGTTCATAATTGTCCTCTCTGATATTTGACTTACAGTTTACATACTGTAAATCTAGGTATCAGTTTTCTAGGTTCTTAAGTGATTTACCATTACCTTTTACCACTTTAATATATAATATGTATTTATTCTTTCAACAAATATTACCTTTAACAAATACTAATTCGAAGCTCATCATTGACCAGCCACTGTGCTACTTGCCAGGAAGAAAATGATCAAGATTACTATAGTTCTGCCCCTGAGGATTTTACCTGAAGAAACAATTACATCAGTAATATTCAACTGCAGTTTGCAATAAGGACTAAAAAGCTAAAGCACAGTGTTAGTGAGAGATGACAGGCACATATATACACATATATACATCTCTCTAGTGTGCATGTATACATGTGTATATGTATGTATATATATACTATCTGTGTGTATATGCATATGCATGTATAAACACATATATACATATCTGTGTGTATGTATGTGTGTATACACACACACGTATGCGTATATATGTATGTTAATTATATATTCCAGGACAGTGTGTTTGTATGTGTGTATGTGTTGTAATAAAATTACCTGAATATTTAAGGATCAGACAGGGCTTCCTTGTAGCAATTTTATTTTTAACTTGAAGAAGAGTTAACTTTGTAAAATAATGTATGGAGTTGAGAAGAGTTTCCAAGAAGTGGGTAAAACAATGAGGTGGTGGGTGGTTAATGGCATAAACATCCTAAGTATTTAGTTTATTATTTTATTTTTCTGTCAGTTGCCTGCATCCACTGTAATTCTTCAGGAGCTTAATTCTAGGTTTTTGTTTTTCAATTTTGCAGTAGGCTTTGATGCTGTTCACGCCTTTCTTTCTTTGAGGATCCTTAATTTTCTGTTATAACAATACAAGAGACCAGAAAAATACCTGTGCCCAGTCAGCTAATTAAAGCTACAAAATTCATTTTGATAACTGATATGTTTATCCCTGATCATGTGTCTATTCTAGCATTTTCAGGTATCTATTTTCTCCTAATTTTAAAAAAGCTTATAAGTGATTTTTTTTTTTTTTTTTTGCGGTGCGCGGGCCTCTCACTGTTGTGGCCTCTCCCGTTGCGGAGCACAGGCTCCGGACGCCCAGGCTCAGCGGCCATGGCTCACGGGCCCAGCCGCTCCGCGGCATGTGGGATCTTCCCAGACCGGGGCACGAACCTGTGTCCCCTGCATCGGCAGGCAGACTGTCAACCACTGCGCCACCAGGGAAGCCCATAAGTGATTTTTCATGTAAGAGAAAAAAACAAAAAAACCCCACATTTTTCAGTGTGTAGTAAATAATTTAACCTTGCCCAAAGAGAAGTCTGACCTTTGCCCTTGGTTCCTGAGACGTAAACTCTATGGCCTTGGAATGTCCTGCCTAATAAAAGTGTCTTTGTTTGCCAGGATCCTTGGGCCATGCCAGCTAATCTAACAATGTGATTTATGGTGGGAGGATTTGAGGGACAAAGTATCAGCTCAGTAACTCCAGAGGGGCTGGGGGCCAGGGTCAGTCTTGTGGGCTGTCCACCATGTCTACCTGAGAGAACCCAATAAAGACTCAGGACACCAAGGCTTGAGAGGACTTCCCTGGTTGGCAGTGCTCTGTGCATATGGCCATGCATCATTGCTAAGAGGAGTTAATGTTGTCCACAACTCTATGGAAAGAGCAAAACTGAATGTTGCACTTTTGGAATCCTCCTCCACATGTATCTCTTCCCTTGACTGATTTTGATCTGTGTATTTTCACTGTAGTAAATTGTAACCATAAACATAATAGCTTTCAGTGAGTTCTGTGAGCCCTTCTAAAAAATTACCAAAAATGAGGGTGATATTAGGAACCCCCAAACTTGCTATTAATGGCAGAAGTGAGGGCCATCTTGGAGAGTGTTCACTAATTTGTGCTCAGTTTATGGAAAAATATTTCATATACTTTTAAATACAAGAAAAAATAACATTTAACTTACAGTGGCACTATTTTAGAGTGGCAGTATTTTAGTATTTCTATTATGATAAAGGAATTAAAGAGGACCATATCATTTATGTCTCTATTGATGTCATTTCAAATATTACTTTCAGGAATTAGTGAAATATAACTTTAAAAGAAACATCATTGCTATTTTAGATACTCCAGAAATTTTGTAAACATTTCATTATTCTAATATTACTAACAAAAGGTAGGAAATCAAAGACCATATCAATGAGAACACTAGACACTGCACAGAATATCAAGGTGTGTGAATTTCAGACCTAACTCTTCTACATATGAATTCACAATTCCTTCAGCATATCACTTAAACATTTTTCCCTCTTCTATTATAATTTTTTTTGAAGGCTCAGTGGTATGCGACAGTATAAAGGCATGGGAAAACTATTTTTTCAGGGACATTTTCACTGTAACACTTTTCACTTCTATGAATTTATCTTTTTCAACCAAGTCAGATTATGCAGAAAAACATTAAGTAGAAATGACTGATTCTTATAAAGTCTAGAAAGTACAAGTTGCCTATAGAATACATGAAATGACTCAAAAGCATCTGAGAATGGATTGTTTTTCATGTAGAAATACCCACTATTATTAAGAATGTCTTTTCTAAGCCAGATAATCATTTGCATTACCTTCAAGCACTTCCACAAAATTTCGCTCAAGTTATATATCCTGTTTTTAGGTAATAAACCACCACTATGCTCTTCCCCTAGTGTTTTGGCCTTTGCTAGTAAGAAATAATTTTATCATTTTTTTAATAATAGAGCAGATCTCAATTCCTTTCCAATAGGTTATAGACTACTCCTCATCAAGGCTTTAGAAGTCAAAGGACCCATTTTCATCATTTTCAGAATGGAGAGAAGTTGGGTAATCCAATTTACAATAACTACTGAACATTCACGCTATGAACAGGGATTGTTCTTGAGCAAAATTCTTCGTTCAGTGCACTAACAATGCCACATCCTGACAGTAACTACAGTGTTCTGTAGTTGGACCCGATAGTGCCCTTGTCAAATCTCTGAAACAGTGTGAGAAAGGCCAATTCAAACTACTGATTCCCTAATTAATTTAATACATGCGTTGTGTTGACCAAGCACTTTCACTTAAGTAACAATGAGTAAATCTCTCCCACATGCCCTGGTCCACAGTGGTGTCCTGATTCTCCATTCTGATTCTAGTAACCTGTCCAGTTCCCCAGTCTTTTCCCAGAACTTGTTTCCTATCTTGCTTTCTCCAATTCATTCTCTAGAAATTGAAGTTCATTCCCAAATACTAACTTGTAGTTATCTGTAGGAAGACAAAATGAATGACAAATAACAGTTTTTCTGCACTTATAATAATATATCTTATGTTTTACTTGCCGGATTGGACACCACTGTCTTGCATCAGATTCCTTGATGTTGAATATTTTCATATTGGGTCCTCTGTTATATTGTACTCTGTTTCCCAAATACAACCTGCCCTTACTACCTGAAATCTAGATGGTTTCCCTAACATTTTTCCTGCTCTTTCAGGCAGGATGTTGCGACTATTGATTTAGGAGACCATTAACACACTCCCACCCGCCACATATAGATTTAACTGCCACATGAAACTGATAAATCCTGAATTGTGGCTACACTTCATTAAAGGTGCAAGTATTTCTATAAATCACAATAAAATAAAATTTAATGTAAGACTTTCAGTATTCAATAAAGTCTATGAATATATCATATCATAATAATTCTTTAGGAGTTTTCTTTACTCTCATTTCACTCTCAGCAGTGATCAGTGTGAAATCTCAGTTCTCCTAGAAATAACTGAAAATTAAATTTAAGATACAGAATTTAGCTAGATCAAACCCAACAGAGGTTATAATACTTATACTGAACATGGGGAAAAATCAGTCCGAAAAGATGTAATGCTCATATATACAGATACAGATCTCTGGGAACATCAGAGGAAAGTTGGTTGATGAATTAGTTTGATTAAAGTAACATGAAAAAGTTTGAGTAGGAAGATACCAATGAAATTGATAGATAATCCACTGTCATGCTCACTGGCAAACATGTTTCAAGAACACTGATGCTGAGTAAAGTGAAAACAAATAAAATGCCCTCAGTCAGATGCAGACTCTCCCTCATTTGCAATAAAAGTGCCCCTGAATATATGTTTGAAAACCAAACATTAAAAGTGTAAAAGTTAGACTACAAAGTAAGTGGGGTCCTCTTTCCAGGATGCCAATAAACAGTTCTAAAAATTACTGTAATATTTGCCTCTCCTTCTTAAGCATATTCAGCAGATGAGAGATAAAATTTATGAGAACTCATATCATGGAAGCAAAGACATTTCTCCATCTTTAAATCCTCATTGGCCATAATCCTTTAAATATCTGGAGTGAAATCGGGTAGAGTAAATTTCTCTTTCCACTGGACAGCATATTTGGCTTGTTGCCTTCCTGTTCCTATATGGCCAGAAACTCAAGGAGAGGCTCCCTGAATTCTTTACCCACAATTCCTGAAAGAATGGTAGGAGAAGATAAAGACCTATAAGAACCAACCAACTCTGGATACCTATTATAGGAGATTCATGTGGTGCAGAGCTCTGAAGCACACTGAAAAGAAAAGGGAAAGTAAGATTTAAGGCCACTTTGTGGTAAGGCTGGTGAGAAGTCTGCACATCAAGAATCCTCTTCCTTAAACTCCATTGTATAAACATTCTTTATATCTCAGTAGAAGCCATTTCTCCTACTTTAACTAGACAAGAGAACCATCACAAAATAGGTCCAAATTACCTTTTGACAACTGAGACATGAAAGACCAAACTGAACATAAAAATAATAGTTAGATAATATTAATGAAAAGTTAAAAAAACTGAAGTTATACAGACTGCATCAAAGTTAAATATAAAATATATTAGAGTTAAATTTCAGGAAATGAGATGCAGAGGATGTACAATATGCATTTTAGAAAAAAAATCTGATCATGACTTATTTGGTCAGAAAATAAATAACAGCCTGAAGAAATGTAAGAGGGTTTTATGAACATAATAGTCAGCAGAGCCGTAGATCTGCAGTAAAGCCATCTTGTCATGTACATATTAAATTGTTGAACAAAGTGAGTGGGATTTTCAATATTCTGTGAGAATGCAGTTTTCCTTAAGGGATAGGGTAAAATTAAATTGAATTTAATGCCTTTTCTTGAAACTTAATGCCTAAATGAATGTTATCATCCATGGGGATCATGATTGGAATGGGATGACCCCAACTTTGGAACTGCTACTACATGTTGTAATAATTTAAAAAATAAAGGACAAACCCTGTGGGTTTGATTCTATATTTATATTAACCATATTGCGATGTCAAACCTAACTAAAAGATACAATTGAAGATGCAGCTAAGGATCATTAAATAAATTAAAACAAAATAAAATATTAAAAACAAACACAAAAGCAAAGAACAGGGAGAAAAAGGAAGAACTCTGAACAGGGTAAATGATTACCAAAATATCTCTGCTTCAATGTTGTGACATTTAACTCTATGAAAGGCCTTGTACACATACAGGGCTAGTCTCTCTTTCAGAATGTTTACTAACCTACTACAGGTGAGTCACTGTAAACTAAGAGAGAAACAAAGACTATTAATTTGAGGTTACCTAGACAGAAAAGCCAGAAGTGTAAAAAACAATGGGTGAGCTAATGGAGAAAACAGAAAATCAGAGATGAGATTAAGAGTTATATGTTATGATAATGAATGTTCCCATTTATAAGATATCAACAATTACATTTTGTCTCAGTAACCTCTGATTTATTAGACATATATATCTGTGCACATCTAACTGTTAATATGTTTAGCTACCTATCTATAATAATATTTATACTAATTATTTATACTAACTTTTTGAGCTTTGCTTTAAAATGATTAAAATGAGTCTACCCCAGCACACAGATCTTGGTTTCTAATACCATTTTCAAATAATAGAAAAAAGTGGCTGATTTTAGACCAGGGACAGGGAACATACAAGATGATCCTGGAGTATCTTGCAGTGCCAAGAAATAAGGAAGTGCTCAGAGAAAATGAAATGATGGGGGCATGTAAAAGTGACACATGTGCCAACCTGAAGCAGCTCCCAATGACCAATGTTGGAACAGTTTTGAGAAACAAAATAAATAGCATAGTATTGAATTATAATCCAGTGTATACAATTAGTATTTGTGAGTCTATACTGATATAAATAAATTATTAATAAATGAGACAGCATGGGAAAATTTCTAGTGCAGAAAAATTATACTCCATGAAGGTGGGATATAACTCTTAAGCCCTTAAGTGTGGTCTGGGCATAGTGACTTCATTCTAAGGGGTGCTGTTTGTAAAGAGTGGGGAGTAACTTTATAGTAGAGAAACCTAACAAAGACGCCCTTAGCGAGGTGGTCAAGGTTAACAACAGTTGTAATGCATGTCAGTAGCATATACCCTTTATATGATGCCAGGAGGATGGCACTTCTCCTCTGTGGTCTTCTTCCCCAAACCCCATAATCATAGTCTTAGTATGAGAAAAGCATCAGATCAATCCCAATTAAGGGTATTCTAGAAGATACCTGATCAGTATTCCTGAAAACTGCCAAGGTCATCAAAAAACAAGGAAGATTTGAGAAACTGTCACAACAAAGAGAAATCAACCTAAAGAGTTATGATTACTAAAAGTAACGTGGTGAAATCTAGATGTGGTTCTGGGTCATATACAGACATCAACGGAAAAAAATGAGGAAATATGAATACAGTATTGACTTTAGGTAGTAACAGTGTACCAACATCATTGCATTAATTTTGACAAATATACTGTAGCGATGTTAACAATAGGAGAAATGAGGTGTGGCACGTACGAGAATTCTTTGTAAAATTCTTGCAACATTTTTGTAAAGCTAAAACTATTCTAAAAATGAAGTTTATTAAGCACTTAAATAATAAATAAAATAAAATAGAAGACAAAATGTTTAAAACCAATGAAACAAATTAATTTTATATTCCACGGAAGTGTAAGAGTCATATTCTGTCAAATGTCTACAGTGCTTACTGTGATATAATGCACTTAATGTCAGTTAGAGAGACACTGTGAAGAAAGTAATATCAAGGAATTAGAATGAGAACTACACTAGATAAGTCTTTTTATTTACAAGCAACTGAGCATCAACTCAGGATGCCTTAAGCAAAATGTTTAATTAATTGAATAGCATAGCCAAACCACAGCAAGAACAGGGCTGGAGATAGCCTTAGGAATTACTGCAATCAATGATTCTAGTACCATCTGCACTCAATCTCTCACCTCTGTTGCTTTCAAGTTACCGATCTTATTATTTTAGTTAATCATTCTCTATGACTGTTAGCGTTTTCATTCACAACTGCAGAGCCCCAGAAGAAGAACAAAGAGGACTCCTTCCTTCCAGTCATAGTTGAACAATCTTAGGCAAGATCACTGGTTGGCAAGTCTTGGGTCACATGTGTAGCAGAACCACTCACTGTGTCCAGAGTGGTGAGCATGTGTCTATATATCAGCCTGTTACTGCAGCCCGGAGAGTATGGTCATGAAAGAAAAAGTAGCTGCTAATCAAATATGGCTCTGTGGAGGGAGCAGGAAGTGGGGGGACAGTTTCTCAAAGGAAGAAGGGGTGGCACTGGCAAGTGGCTATAGCTGAGGCCAAACTTTTAAACCAGGTATGAAATCTGTATAATATATTTATCATTTTACCCAAATGCTAGAAAATTCAGAGTGAAATTGGTAAGTTATACTTTAAAAATATTTGTATGGTTTCCATTTAAAATATTTTACTGGTTTGTAATTGTTTATTAGCCAGAGTCTCCTTGGTCAGTATCTATATATCTCCTTGGTCTTTCAGATCTGTCTCTCACATTTTCTTTTTTTAAACCTGATGCTGTATGTGATTTTCTTCTCTTTTTGACGACCCATATCAACTGCTTTTCAGGATTAGGGAATCCATCAGTTGGGATTCTCCAAGAAGCAGATGCCAAGACAGGATTAGAAATGCAAGCAACTTACTAGGGGAACTGGCTGTGAAGGAGAGAACAGAGGAAGCAGGCCTTGGCAGAGAGAGCCTGCAGACTATAATACAGGGCTGGCCTGTGACAGGACAGGGTAGGGGAAGAGGATCTTGCAGTTACAGCGTCTCAGCACAGTTTCTGCCATGACGGTGAGGAGTTCGCAGCCAAGGCTACCTGTTAGAGCACTTCCTGTTAGCGCTACAGGAGTGGGCCAGCACTCCCACAGGGACCCTGCCCAGGCATTGGCTGGGAGTAATCTCAGGTAGTGGGACCTGAGCAGAAATGTGCCTGATCCTAAGGTTGAGAGCTGGTACTGTCAGTTAGCCACATCCTATCCCTAATGGGGTTTGAGTGGTACATTTTTATGGCTTCCACCAGCAGGGGAAAAAAAATATAAACAAGTAAAGTATAGACTCCCCCAAATTCAATAGTACTATAATTAAAAGTCATCAAGCAAAGGACAAAAATAAATACCAATGCATGGGCTTGGGGGACAGGCTGGGAGTCTCCCAGAGAGATAAGCACAGGTGGTGGAAGCTGTGTTCACAGGGGTAGATCTGGGGTCTCAGTGGGGCTGGGCTCCAGCCTTGCCAACAGGTGACAGATGATGCAGGTTCGTGCGCTGGCTGTTTAATGGGTTTCCAGGCACCTGAAGGCCTCAGGACTTTCCTCCCTGCACTGTTTGGAAGAGAACTTTTCTCCTTTTCTTAGCAGCTGGACAGACAAGCAGAAGGACTGCCTGGGTTGTTCACCAAGCACCCTCTTTTCTCTTCCCAGGTGTGAACTCTTCAAATGTGTAAACCATGGGATTAAGACAAATAAAAGAAAGTATATTCCTCTCACAATAACAAATGTCAATCCAGACCTTCCTAGAAAGCAGGGTTTGGAGAGTTTCTGAGTGTCCTTTGAGAACAGAACATAGATGTTTTAATATAAGTACAGTAAAGTTCATGTCTGTGCTCTTTGAGAGAACACATCACCCATTTTCAACATTCTGTTATCAGAATGCTGGTTATGTGATTTTTCAAGGTGACTTTCTTAATTACCTGATTGGCAAGGTTCTCCAGAAAAATAGAACCAATAGGCTATATATAGAAATATGTAACAGGAAATTTAATTTAGGGATTGGCTTCTGTGGTTATGGACCCTAAGAAATCCTAGGATATGCTGGCTGAAAGCTGAGAACTAGGAAACAGGAAGGTACAATATAACTCAGTCCTAGTCTAAAAGCCTGAAAAGCAGAGAGGGTCACTGGTGTAAGTCCTGGAGCCTGAGGGCCAAAGAAAGAATCAGGAACTCCAATATGGGAGGGTATGCCAACTCAAAAAAGAGAGAAATTTCACCCTTCCTTTGCCTTTTTGTTCCATTTTGTGCCCAGTGGATTGGATGACAAGGGGAATCCACATTGGTGAGGGGAATCTCTTTATTCAGTCTACTGATTCAAATGCTAATCTCTTCCAGAAACACCTTCACAGACATACCCAGAAATAATGTTTTACCAGCTACTCGGGCATCCCTTAGACCAGTAAATTGACATATAAAATTAATCAACACTGATTATGATATACTTGTGAGTTTCAGGAGTGTAAGAGGCAGTGATGAATGATTAGATGAATCATCTTCTGAAGGACAGAGTACAGATTGTTGGACCCTGGGCTCTACAGAACAAAGAATGACAGCCAGGCAGTGCTCACTTTGCAGGGATGTTGTTACCATTATAACAAAAAAAATCACATTCTGATCTTTCATTCCAGTTCTGAAAATCATATTTTTATGGCCCTGTGGTTTTCAAAGGGAAGGACAAATGAAGGAGAATAGTGGTTGGGGGTATGGGTGGTTTATTTCTTTCTGTACCTGCAGACACCATGACAACATCACAGCCATTTCAGAATGAGCAAAAAATATACAGTACAGACAGCAGATGGTATCACATGTGTCAAATTAACTTTGCCCAAATAAATATTTTCTCTACAATCCCCAACTGTGTAGAAAAGTAGAAACCTATGAGTCTCCCCATGATGACATTTAAAAAGAAGATGCTATGGGTGGTGCCTTGAGATATAGCAATGAGTTTATGTTTGAGTGTTTAAGGAACTTTTCCTTTTTTCTCTCTCCTTTATTTATGCCACAACATCTGCTGTGATTTCTTTCATCCTTACTATTAAAATTCCATGCTGGTAGTTATAGTATAATCAGGATCAATGATGGACAATTTTCTCCCTTCTCTGCCTTCCTTGCTATTATTTCTTAAGATGGAACAGAAGCAGAGATATATTTAGAAAATAAAATGTTAAGAATTGGGAGGGACTTAAGGTTTATATATATAAACACCCTGTGCAATATTCTCAGAGGCCTTTGTTGATTACCCAAAGTGACAGCTTTTGGGAGCCAGGGTTGGATATAGTATCTTCGTATTTTCTGCCCAGTGGCTCCATTCCTCTACCCAATATAGATGTCTTCACTCTTTCTGTTATGTCCCCATTAATCTTTTCAGTAACTCCCTCTTCCTCTGAATACTCACACTTAATGCAGAGGTATGACTGACTTCCCCAAGTAGGCCTGGCTACATAGACAGTTATCAGGGAAAACTTTCTCCACTAAGCATGAGCAAGTTTCTGACAAATTACCTTAGGTCCCTGCTCACATCTGCATGGAATAATCTCAGTGACTTGGCTCTCATAATTTCCATGGAAATGGTTGTCTTGAGTGTCTAAATCAAAAAAACATGATAGGAAATGAAGATGTATGTTTGGGTCTGAGAGAGAAATGTTTAGGAATGTATATATATGGTGGGTGTAGAATGAATTAGATGGTGAGGCTTTTCTAGGATACTTCTCCAATCAGACAGAAGTGTTGGTTTGACCCAAGCCTAAAGTCATCCACAATTAGGAAGTAAAAATGTTCTGAAACAAGAATGAGGTTCCTTAAAGTTGGAAAAATCAATTTAGTACAATGTCCAATTTGTGTTTTCTTCTCTAGGCAAACATTTTTAAAATGTGTCAAGAGAACCAGTTTAGTACAGTTTAGAAGCTGAAGAAAATGAACATTAATTCTAGAAGATAACAGAGAATTGTAATCCAGTACAAGACATGTCTTATATTCCAAAAAACATGGAATAATCCTTTACATTTAAATAATAATTTACAAAATATCAACGTGAAAATTAGATATATTTCTTAGAGTTGATTATTTGTGTGGAAGAAAATCAGGCTACAGTCAAGCCTCTTTTGCACACAGGAAGCACTCTGTAGATTTGTTAAATTGAATTACATTGAACCAATTAATATTGTGAGTTAAAGTAAGAGTACCTTGGTAGGAATAACTAAAATACTTTGGAAGTAGTTTCACTAACCGACACAATGATTTAGTCCTGTAGTGATCACTGTTTGCCCCTTTTACTGTAAGAAATGAAGAACAAGGCAATTATAAGAATATCATGGCAACCATTATGGAGTCCACATGAATTTAAGCCTCCCTTAGAATGGAAAAGAGGAATATAGTTCAGCAGAGCTGCTATGTTCTCAGAAAGCAAAAACACGTGCACATGCGTATGCATACACAGGTACAGTGAGAATAGTGAATTTGGCATATGGTCCAGTTGTCCATTCTTTGGCTCCTAAAACTTTCACAGGAATTTAATGGGGTTGCTGAGGATCATGAACTTGTAGTCATTTAAAAACCTTTCCCTTCTATCACGAATCTCAGTACTATTGAAATAATCATATTTTGAGTGTATACATTTTAAATTCTGTTCTGTAGGGAAAAATTGCCAAAATATATTTACCAGGAAATTAAATGGAGATACAGGTATTTATTTTTTTAATCCATTTCCTACTGTCCAAGCCCCAGATTTTTCTTTTGTTTCACTCATGCAAATAAAAGAGAAAACCACAGTTAAAATCAATTAAAGTATCTAAATTATACAAGTTCATTGCAGTATATATGGTAGATTTTGAAATTTTAATTGAGGATAGTATGACTTAAATCATGTGAGGAAGAAAGATGTCGATTCATATTTTCTGTTATGCTTATATATAAACAGTAATGCCATTATAGGTCAATATATTTGCTTTTTAAAATTAAATGACAGATAAGTCATCCAGGAAAACAGCAGAAAGAGCAAACTTTTTCCCTTTGACACTTCAAATGGCATTTGCAAGTGTGACTGATCATAATGTGATAAAATGACTTCCTTCTGTCAGTCTCTATGTGAGAAGTACAATTGGAAATAGTGTGAAAAATTTCTCCTGTGTTATTTATGTTTCAATTCAAAATCAGAAAACAATGGAACAGCATTTTCTATGCATGAAAATGTGTTGAAAGAAAAAGGTAAGTGCAGTCCTGAGAATAGGCATTATTAGCTGCCTAACATTCAGCAGAACACATAGTTTAGAGCATCACAGTGAGACGGCTTGGGTTCCCACCACAGCCTCACCACTTCTAGCTGTGCCACCTCCCGCGAATTACTTACCTTTTTAAGACTCAGTTTTATGATGATAAAAATTAGATAATAAGTGCTTCTTAAACATTTATTATAAACGTAAATGATGTAATAAGCTTAGCATGGACTTGCATATTTTATTGAATTAATGTTACTTTTAACTTGCTTTCATGAAATTAAAAGACAGAACTTTCTGTGTTTTTCTCTAGCAATGTTCATTGCTCGCTGTGGGTATTATTTATATGAGCTTTTCTTTAATGCTTATATGAATAATGTTTAAGAATATATCTAAAAGTTCTTACAAAATATGATTCTTAGCTGTTAATTCACATACTCCTGCTTTAAGAAAGAGTCAGACACCTTTGGAAAATCTAATGCAGTTTTACACAGAACAGTTAAATCTGAGCAGCAAAATCCTTCCTTCTCATTAACAATGTTTTTTATATGTGAAACTATCTCCTAACTTGCAGATCCAGTATCATGTTTTTAACATGTAACAATTTAATATTTAAGAAATACTGAGTTAAAAAAAAGTGGGGCGAAGCATTGAAAAACTCCCTACTTACTATGAGTTAACTTCTTAATTTACGAACATGCTAAAGCATACAAAGAGGTGATTTATAAGAAACGGGGAAAAAAAGCTAATATGGTGAGTACTTCAGATATCATTAAAGTTATATACATGTATTTAAGATTCTTTAATATGATGTGAAAATAAGCTACTTGAGATCAACTTAAAAATATACTGATCGTTTTTGTTTGTTTTAAACGCAATTATCTCCACACAGAAACCTAAACAAGTCATAATATACCTGAATGGCATTATACACCAATCAGGACTTTGTGGACCTGTCGTGATTCCTACTATATTAAGATAGAATTTCCTTGCATTAGGACCAACACGTTCCACAAAACCACTATTATGTGTTTAGTCTTACTGGGTCCTTGCTGCACGAAGGCAGATTTCATATGGATTTAAACATTCATAGCACAGATGTTCTGTGGCTTATACATCACACTCCTGGACTACCCGGTGCTGTTTGTTTTGTCTAGCTGTTCAGGCATTTATAATCATTTTTATAATTTTCACAAAGGTCATAAGGAACTTCCAGCATTTGCAAATATACAGTTATGGGGGCTCAGCAATATTAAAATGCCTTTGACTACATATTAACAGAATGTTCAGTTGACTGACTAGGTTATATAAAGATTTTTGAAAGTATAAAGCATAACATGAATGGAAGTTTGGTTATATTTATGTTTAGTCAATTAGAAAGCACACAGTAAAAAGACAAGTAAATTAGATTTCCCTAAATTCAAAGATCAAAAATAAATGTAAGAAAAATACTATATTTTATGCAGAAATATTTATTAATGAAATAGCTTTTAGGCTACCCCAGATATCAAAACCATGCTTAGATTGTTAAAAGAAATCAATTTCTTCAAGTCTTACAATATTTAAAAGCAAATTTTTATTAAAGTAACCTCGTGCACTGTGGAAGTATATACTGAGGAGATGAACACTTGTGTAAGTGTATAAGTAATGTAAATAATCAGTAATTAGCATCCTCCCTGAAATTTCCTTTAAGGTCTGGAATAATATATTTTCCAAATAATCTGTCATATTTCCATGTTATTATTTTTCTTCCACAAATTCTACTTTTATCAAAGATAAAAAAAACATGCTTTTCAGGCTGATATTATAATTTTATATTTGTCTTCATTTTCCACTCATTGTATAAAGTTATATGAGAAGAATGATATATGTCATTCAAAAATACACATATACTCATATACTAAGTTGGTGATCTTGACGAAACTGAATTGTTACAGCCAGCAGGCAGCAACATATAATAGCTCAAAATGTTCTTTCACTAAGCTGAGGTATGAAAATCCGAATCTGGCATACAAAAGGAGATAAGGGGCCAATGTGCAATGCATGAATGTTGGAAGGATGGGAATGAAGTATATTTTACTAGACAAGCTCATCCTATCTCTTAAAGGAGTGGAAAAAACGTACTCACACTTATAAAGAAAAAAAATGTTAATCTGAATTAGTACATGTGAGAACAGAATATGTCATGAAAGAAATAATTCCAAATGGTTTAAAACCCATTTTCCTCCCCCTGTTTTCTTGTCTTTTGCATTTGCTATGGATGTTTACCATTTAGAAACTCATATGAATTAATATTTAACTCTGATGTATACTACATATGTCAGTTCCCTTGCTACATTCTTTCTTTATATACAATGTAAGTTGACTATAGTTTGCATGTAGGTGTTTGATTCTAGTTAAAAAATGAAATTCTTCCCTATCTATTATTATCTTTCTATATTTTTCTGATTTTTCACAGTTCCTTATAATATATGGAAATCACTTTTATTTGAAAGATACCTCAGTGCTTTGAGGTATAATATTTTTGTAGAATAGGAGACGAACCCAAATACAAATTTAAGGCCATTTTTGTGTTCTTAAAATATTTTGAACAATTAGGCAATAAGCTAGGAAATTAAAATACATGTTTGAGGGATAAAGGCCAGTCAGATTACAAGGAATATAGAACTTATATGAAGAAGTAATAACCGACAATGTTAAAAGGAAAAGCTGAGGAGTGTATAATGGCAAACCTTAAATAGAAAACAAAGGAGCTTGGTTTTGTCACCCTTAAGTAAAATAATTGACAAATTATAAAAATGCAAAATTGAGTTTATTCGGGAATGGCAGAGGAATTGTAACCCAGCACAAGCAAGCTATGGCAAACCACAGGCAAGTCCGAAGAAACAAAGAGAAGATCAGCTTTTATAAGGTATTAGGAGGAAATTGGAGAGGGTTGTTTTAAATTTTATTGGAGCAGAACAAGAGTTAGAATTTGTTGCCATTTCTCATTGTCTTCAAGTAGTGGTTAGGGCGTTGTCACTGGGGTAGGGAGGGATCTTTCTTTCTTTTCTTAAAAGCAGGAGATAGAATTCCTAGGTGAAAAAGTCTTCGCTTCAGGGCTTCCCCACTCCATTTTAAGTGAGGTTTCTTTTATCTTCACAGCTTAATTCAGTAAACAATAGAGAATCACTGAAAGTTTGTTGGGCAAGAGTTGATGTGATTATGGAAGTTGAATGTGACACAAATGATTGAGAGTCAAGAAGAAGCAAGTTAGAACTATTTGTAGTAATTATGGAACAAAATGAAACGTATAAATTACGTTGATACAATTAAGAATGTATAAGATAAAAAAGAAAAAACAGCACTTTTGCACAGATTAATAATGATTTCAATGACATTCACTTAAGGCTTTATATGTTTACTCTTTCTATGTAAGTGAAGGAAATTCTGTATTTTCATAAGTTCCCAGAAGGTAATGATGATGCTGTTTCAAGAACCACACATTGGTTAACATGGCTTTGAATTTTAACCATATGAGCATATAATCATGTGCTTCACTTACTTTGAAAAAAAAGTCAAAGCATTTAAACAAGATCTCCTGAAAATTTGTTTGCACATTAAAGAGGAATATTTTCAAGAAAAATCAACTTTTTTTGACAAAGAAATTTGTACTTCTCCTAAACAACATGGTAATAATTTGTGTGATTTCAAAATTCAGAATTCATTATCTGTCTGTTATCTTATCTATCTATCATCATTTATCTCTCTCTGTTTATTACTCCATTTCAGATTTGGGGTTTACTTCTTTTTCTTTACTGATGATTGAGAGAGGGTTTGGAAAGAAAGGTGAATAGCCAATCATCTATTTTAAATTGGATGAAATGTACTAATGGAAGTTAAAAGATAAATATCTCACTAAAAAATGTTGAAAATTGATTATAAGCTGTGAAATAGGCAAACAAAATTGCTCACAAAAACAAAGATAACATTCGAAGGCAGCAATGAAAAAGTCATTCCAGAGGTATTATAATTGAATGAAAAGGGAAGCCTATTTGAATCAGAAGAAAATTTTGAAGTTGGGACTTTTGAAGTTTAACAAGCTTGAATTACTTGAAGGTGATTACAAATATGGAAGTCATTACACTGAGACACTTGTTCTAATAATCTGATCTCATACTTTTAAAACTACATTGTTTATTTAGCAGAACATTTTATATTTGCATTTCATTTCTCATAAAATCGAGGTAGCGTCTAACATGATTTATCTTTCCAAGAAACTGATGGTCTAATAAGGGAGAGAAAAGTCACAAATATGAAATATAGACATTAAAAGTTACACAATGAAATACACTCCAGAAGGTTAGTAAAAGTGGGTTTAGTCCTTCAAATTCCTTGTATTTGAGGACCCAGAACCCTGTTTGTCAAAGAAAAGTACTTCTTCTGTTTTTAGATATTTGTTCTTACTAAAAAATTGATTGGAGATTAAGAAATATAAAATGGAATTTGGAATAAACAGAATTTTACTATTATGAGTATACTTTATTATGAATACACTTTTATTCTGAGCATCAAATTAATCCTATTATCATTGTTATGAAGTCCAATTAAATACTTTGAAGTCCAAGATGGGAGCATGATTATTTCAAAAACAGAGACATTTTAAAATAATATACTGTAGAATTCTATGACTTTTCAAAGATAGGTATATATAAAGAAGATTCCAATATCAAGGTAATATTAGACTCAAAGTCTTTATATAAAATAAAAATTTTCTATTTCTTGAATTTTGGAACAACCTACTATGAAATTTGGTGGTTTTATAGATATCATTCCTAACTTATATCTTTGTTTTTTAAAGTTTATTTTTATTGTTTTATAACAAGTAGCCAGTTTATCTTGAATTAATTTAAAAAATTTATATCTTCCTAGAAAATTGTCTGTTTTACCTAGGAGTTTAAATTTGTTGGTTAAAAATATTCTCTCATGATTTTCAGTTTGTCATATTAGCTTATATTATTGAGCACTCACATCAGGTTTATTTTTATGAGGTAAGAAGCACTTAGATGATGTGATATTCACATAAGTTTTAAGAGTTAGGTAATGTTAATAAATACAATTTACTCATGAGGAAGTTAGCACATGGAGTATTAAAAGGTTGAATTGAAAGTCAAATCCAGGAGGAAACTACCAAAAACAAATCTCTCAACTCTTCTCACCTGCTTTCATTCAATTAGCCTTGCTGTTTTTATATAAAATATTGCCTAAATGTGCATTAAATTAAAAAAATATTTTGAGCACACTTTTTAGAGTATATATATATGTATATATTTTTGAAAAAGCAAGAAGAAACAAAAATAAATTATAAAACTAAAGTATGTGTATGATTGAAAGGAATATAATGCATTTTAAAAGCATAGATTATTAAAAGGAGAAATTCATTACTTTGAAAGTTTCATAAAATGGTTCCAAATGATTACTAAAGAGACAAAATAAAAATCAATACTGCAACTTATCCAAAAGTTAAAAGTAGAGTACTTCATATGACAGCAAGATCTGTAAGAAAGAAAAATAAAATTAACCCAAAAACAATAGAATGTGGGAATTGTTAATTATAAAATTAATGAAACTGAAAAAAAAAAACACACATAGTAATAAAGAAGAATAAAGCTAAACCCAATTCTTGGAAAATATCAATAATAGAGATAAAAATGTATTTAGTATTGAGAAATACTAAAATATAAATAAAAATTAGTATTAGTAAGGAAGATATAACCACAAATAAGAAATGAAATGATAGTAAAATGAATTTCAAAGAAAATTTGTTATAATTCTGTCAGTTTATTTGAAATCTAGTGGTAATCAGTAATTTTCTAGTAAAATGTAATATACCCAAATGTACCTATAAAATGTTACAAAACACAAACTGAGAAATAATCATGAAAGAAAAAGGATAATGATAGATTGGCCATTTAAAAAGTTTCCAAACTCTATTGATAAAGTAAATGCTTCCTTTGGATAGCAGATAATTTCTGTTCATTTACAATAGTCTGGATAATGGAAAAATATAAGCATTTGCAATTATTTTCTGAACCTAACATTAATTAATATAAAAATTTAGTAAAATAAAATGAAGATTTTCAAATAAAATTAATATAAATTCACATACAAATGTTATATATAAAACATTAAGAATTGAATCCAGTAGAGATTCAAAATAAGGCACTGTGAAAACTTATTCCCCCCTTTCCCCAACATTCAGACCAAAATTAAGATCCTAGTAACATAATTCATTACATGAACAAACAATGTTATCAATACAAAATATTTGATAAAATTTAGGAGTGAAATGTAATATAATGTCTAAGCCAAATGGAAAAAGCAAGAAACCACTTAATTATCATTAGGCTTACACAGCAGTAAATAACAAACATTTGGACAAAACTTCTGAGCCATTTCTCCATTAAAATAAGAGGAGAGTCAGAGGTGCATCTTAGTCATTATTATTCAAAACTATTTCTTTTTGATTTTCTCATGGTTAATAAGATTTTTTAAAACATAGCCAATATATATATTGAAAAGAAGAAATGCCATTATGTGAAGAAAATAATTCTGAATATCTAAAGCCTACAATAAACAATTAAAAAAAACCACAAACATAAAGAGAATCTGAGATGGTTGTATCACACATAGTAGCTTTCCCTATGCTACCAACAAATACTAGCTTTTCTATATGCCAATTATGAATAGAAATTTATCTTCTTCTCAGTAGTAACTGAAAGCATGTTAAAGAATTAAGTATGAGTCCAATGTGAACAAAAGTCTGTGGTCTTAATTAAAGACAAAAAATGGCACCTGAAAGTGTGGAGAGATGTCAGGCTGCCAGATGAGAACATTTACATGTCAACCTTTCAATAATTAATATAAACTTGAAATGTAGTTCCAATCAATAACAGAATGGAATATTTTGAAAACTGGATAAAATTGCTTTCAGGTTACTATGGAATGGAAAATGTCTGAATATCTTGGAAAATATTGGAAGAATAATAGTAAAGGTGTACTTGACTCACAAGCATTTAAAAATTTTTAAATGCCTTTATAGTTAAAGCAGTTGGTAGTGAACTTGAAGAGATAGCAGAACAAAACATACAGGCTAAGTCCATGTGATTATAGAAACTAAACAAATAGCATGAATAAAACAAAAAAGGAATAATTAATTCAATGAAAAAAAGATGGTCGATTTAATAAGTGGTCCAGGCAAAACTGTCCCTCATCTGGAGGAAAACCCAAGTAAATCCCTACTTTGCTGTATACATAAATTCATACCTGGTGGATAAAGCTTTAAACATGAAATATTAATCACTGAAAAATTAGAAGGATATTCAGTAGTGCTGGGATGAACTCACCTCCACAAGCAAGAGTAAAACTATAGAAGCCCAGAAGGAAAAGATGCATGTATAGACCATATGAAAATCAAACATTTCTGTGAGCCAAACTAAATCATAACTAAATTCAAAAGAGAAAATTAAACAATAATCACAACCCATTATATACATCATAAAGGGTTCATAAAAAATCAGTATTTTTACACATTAATACAAAAAACATAAACAATACAATAAACAATGTTTAATACATATGTATAAACAATTTACAGGGGAAAACAAGTGTGCACCCCCACCTCATGAAAGAGGAAAAATGTCTTTATTTCTCTAGAAGTTATGATCGGCATATTATAACAAGCAAAAATTATACAGCTTACCTTTTGTTCATAAGAATACAAACGTTATTTGCAGAGTGATAATATCCAATATTTGTAAAGATTCAGAGAGCAACATGCATACTGATATCAAGAGCTAAGAGTGATTGTTAATTTCAAGAGAAATCTAGCAAGATCTTTTATAACCTAAGACATAAAGCAGGTTTTGAGTGACAGTTTTTCTTTTGGAGATTTATCCTATCACTACACAACCCCACACCAATATTTAAGGACATGATCATAAGGATATATATTACATCACTGTTTTGGAATTGTTAAACAGACATAAATATTAATGGCCACATCAGTTCAAGAATGAATAAGTTAATTGTCATTCATTCAATACAGAAATCTACACGTCTACAATTAACTTGAAAGAATGACCATGGCAGTTTATCAAATGAGAAAAGCAAGTTCTAAAGTTGGTATTGAATTTGAGATCTGAAAAATTTATTTAATATAAGCCTACTCCTTTACCTCTAATGAACAAACACCCTATTATACACTTAATCATAATCATATTTCTCCACTATTCAAGATATTAAATTCTAAACCTGAAAACTAGATTATCCACTTCTATTAATAGTGCAGAAACCTACACTACAATAGGTATTTCTGTACAGAATTAGTTAAACCATTTGCCTTCCAAAACTTAAAAAATAGAGGAATATGACACATATCAAAAGGTAAATCTACCAGGCGGGTGTTAGTTTTCTGTCTGATCAGCAATTATATGAAATAAATGTATGAGATTCAGCCATTGATTTTTGCATCATTTATTTATTACTCAAGCAGTACCACCGTAGAGACAAATGGCTTTCACCTAAGCATAAAATCACCATCTCACAAAAAACTTGTTCTTAAAACATTCCTCACAAAGAATGTCTAGGGTATTTTTAAGGAAGGAATGTTTCTTTCCCAGTGAACTTCCCCCCACTCCCCCAAAATGGCTTTCTTTTCAGTTCTACCTATTAAAATTCCAAGTATCCTTCATTGTCCATTCTGCCAATCAGCAACTCGTAAACCTTTTTCAATCATCATGGTGCCAAGTTTTCTCTGTTCTCTCTGAAGACAAATAGGTTTTTCCTTGTGCTTATCTTGTACTCTAAATATCTGTTTATATGTCTTAATGCTTTTACCTGGTAGATATATGGACCTTGCTTTCCTGGATAGTTATGTGATGCACTACTGAGAACATATGCCTTAGAGCGAGGCACATATGGGTTCAACTTCTGTTTCCATATTTTCACTTCAAATGGGATTTTGAATAAATCAGTTACTTGATCTGAGGATAATTTTTCTCAGCTATTATTAGAATTACAATAAATATACATTTAGCATTAAATGAGAACATGGAATATAATAAGATGGTGTTCGTTCTGTTTCTGTACTTTTGTACTAGACTCATTTCATTGAAGTTGGGGACATGTTTTATTCATATTCATATCTATCACAGTGTTTATAGCACAACTATTTTCAAACACTTCTCAGTAAATATTTCCTTAAAAATAAATTTAATAGTTTATTTTATCTGAATAATGTGAATTCATAGCCATCGATCTCCTTCCACATCTCTCTCTTTCTCTATTTAGTAACATTTTCACTGTTCTACTAAAGGGTTTTTAATTTTGCTAAGAGTTATCTTTAGCTGTTTGCAACCTTTACATAAATCCTTGCTTTTAAAAAATCATCTCAGATAAGACCTAATTTATTCTCATATGAGTATCTGAAAGAATTGTTTCAGAGAAAAAATGGTAGGGTAAACTGTCGTGAGAGAAGGAGCATTTTTCTGAATTAGGGAAGATATTTAAGAATGACTTTAAATAACGCAAGAAGAGAAGCCTTAACTACCCCTCCTCACATATCCAATGCCATTCTGCTCTGTTCCCTGAAAAGACCAAGGTGAATGTGAACACTTACTCTCAACTCCACACAGGAGAAATCACACATCTGACAATTCACATGGGTATTTATACTGATAGTTGGGGTTGAGATGGCAAAGGATCGATAATTCATTAATTTTCATCATATCACCTCTTGGACCTGGTTGAGCCTAGAGAGGTGGAACTCATTTTCTTGTTTCTATGTAATGAGCAACCTCATTTAGACCTGTTCTGCAAACCAATGATTGATTTTCTAGAATCTGCTCATTCTAGGTTTTGCCTGCAAGTGGGTAGATACATGAGGTTGACACTGCCTTATGAACCCAGGTATCATCAATTCAGGGTGGGAGAATGAGGACTCATACACTAATACTATCTGTTTATTACCAGATTCTCAGATTTGTGATGCTAACAGGTTACTTCTTGCCTATCTATTGAAACAAAGCATTGGCATTCACTTGGCAATTAATGTACTACACAGAGACCTAGGAGGGCTATCAAATATTGTATTCTGAATACAATTACCAAGTTTATGCATTACATCAATAGTTTGACTCTCATGAGATGATCAGTAGCAATATTTCCTTATAAAAAAGATATCGAACCTCAAATCCAAGAATTGGCTGCATGTGTGTGAAAAAGAGATTTTGACTCAGAATAAACTCACTATGAGTAAATACTCAAGAACTGTTATTTTAAGTGTTACTATACAAAAATAATATGAAGAATGACTGAAATGTTTTTAGTACTACTCTCTTGTGTTCTGGTCGTGGTATACTTAAAGTGTTAGGTTAATAAGTAGTCATTAATTTATGCTTGCATTGAGCAGTTCAATGCATTTTTATTGTTATCTCTTATATAAGAGGCATCCAGGACTAGATGTGAACAAGAGAAAACAGCAGACAATTAACAAGAAGATAGACAAATAATTAAACATACTAATAATGATTAGGAAGCAATCAATTGAAATAAAATTATAGGGCCTGACAGATGGAAACCCAGAGGTTTGGGGGACAGTTATTTAGAAGGTGACAGTCAGCCAAACAAGGCTGAGAAACAGCCTTGCCAGCATGGAAAACACAGGGAAGAGCATTTCAGGCTCTGAGTGAAAATCCAGAACTAGGAAAAAATGCGGCAGCTTAGAAAAATTAAACAGAGTATGCATTGAGTCTGGAATGCAGTGAATGAGCAAGAAAGTAAGAGGAAGCAGAGAAGGTAGAGTCCAGTTTGTGCTGTCTTTTTCAGTCCTGAAAGAATAATATTAAACATTTACTGAGCAATTACTGTGTGCCAGGAACCATTCTAAGTGCTGCCTGTGAATTAATTTGTGTATCCCTCACAACAGTCTTTTGAGAAAGGAACTATTCCTATCTGTATTTAACAATGAGGAAATGAAACACAGTTTAAGTAAATTATTTAAAACCGCATCATGAGTAAGCCTGTGAGTCAGGATCCTAAACTAGCAGACTTACTTACAGAGAGCCTTCTTTCTTAACCACTATGGTATGCTTACTGCAAGTAGAAGATTTCATAGGTTTTATTAAAGGCATTATGTAATACGCTTCAAAGGTCATAAACAATGGATTATACAGGGCACAAGGATCATGCAGGTTATGACTCTTTTATCTTTAATATTTACCAGAGCTAATAAGCAAAGAAAAATGGTTTAGAGGACGAGAGTACAAGCAGGGAGATCAAAAAAGAAGCTGTCATATTCATTCAGACCTGATGGTGGCTTATGTAGACATTAGGAAGGATAGACCTCATATTTGAGAATAGAAATGATAGGACTTCTCAATAGAGGGAAAGTGAGCAATAAAGAATGTTACTGAAGATTATAGCTGGAGCAACTGTATGAATGATGTTTCCACTGACTGAGATAACAAAGACTAGAAGCATTCCAGGGTTGTAGAGGTGTTCATTTGAACTCCCTATGAGGTATTCAAGTTGTCAGTGGTTTATGAGAAATATATTTATAAATGAGCTGCTGATAGTTGAGGGAAAAAGAAATAGCCAAAAAAAAAAAAAAAATGAGGATTAAGCTGAAAAAGTAAAGATGAAGGGGAACTATAAAAACAGTATAAGAAGGCAGGAGCAGGGAGAGGGGGAACTGGATGAAGGTGGTCAAAAAGGTACAGACTTCCAGCTATAAGATAAGTAAGTACTAGGGATGTTCTTTTTCTTTTATTTTGTATGTATACGAGATGATGGATGCTCAGTAAACTTTTTGTGGTAATCATTCATAATGTATATAACTCAAATTATTATGCTGTATACCTTAAACTTATACAGTGCTTTATGTCAATTATCTCAACTAAAGTGGAAGAAAAAAAACAGTATGAAAAGACTTAATATAAAATAATAATTCTTCCATATCAGCATTGTTCAATATGGTAGCACTAGCTGCATGTAGCTATTGTACCCTTGAAAGTAGCCTAGTTTGGCAAAGGAACTGAATTTTTAATTTAATTTCATTTTGATTTATTGAATAATTTAGATAGCAACATGTGGCCAGAGGCAACTGTATGAACAGTAAAGACATATAATTTTAAAAAGTAAAAATTTAGATGTTTTCTCAGCCTAAGGTAGACATTTCTAGGGAACAGGCAGGGGTGTCTGAAAAGATAATGAATAATCTTCCTACTTAAGATTTCCTCACATACTGAAGTTTGCGTACTATGGGACAGTCTCTAACTCTTGAAGCTGATATGGGCCTCTTGTGTGAACTGCTGCCACTTTTTTTTGTTTGTTTTGTTTTTTGGTTTTTTTTTTGCGATACGCGGGCCTCTCACTGATGTGACCTCTCCCGTTGCAGAGCACAGGTTCTGGACGCGCAGGCTCAGCGGCCATGGCTTACGGGCCCAGCCACTCTGCGGCATGTGGGATCCTCCCGGACCGGGGCACGAACCCGTGTCCCCTGCATCGGCAGGCTGACTCTCAACCACTGCACCACCAGGGAAGCCCTGCTGCCACTTTTATAATCTGTTCATTTATCTTAGCATAGTCATTAGCCCAATCATGATGAAATTCTTAAGCAGAAAAATTCAATGGTTGGGTAATCCTTACTGAGTCATACATTATTGTTAAGATGCGGAGATTAAAATGATTACAGTGGGGGGAAGGGAGGTGACTGTGAGATCTACTATAAAGGACACTGGATCATTGCCTTTCATCCTATTCTCTGGTACTTGAGTCCACTTTATGCAATAGAGAGGAGCACTGCAAATTCCATCCAAATACATGACTGATCTGTGATTACCTATCCTAAACATTCTAAGCAAGTTACAACTTCAAATTATTCATTTTGCTCAAAGTTTAAAAACTTAATCTTCAAGGAAGGCCCATACATTATTATTATAAATGTTTATTTAATATAATTATTGCCCATTTATACTATATTATTTGAGTACACATTTGCTTAAATTTATTGTATTTGCCTATTTTGATTAAAAGGATGTATATAACTGTAATAGTCTTAATTTTAGCATATTTGAGAGTGATTTATTTTTCTACAATCAAGCTGATTCTTAGCGCCACAGTGAATCTGTAGTGCAGAAACGTATTACCCACATAAAAGAGGACATTTTTTTACTACAGCCTCATTTTCCTAAATGTGATCAGGCTCTTGGTGGCAGAGTTGATAAACAGTCTGGAGACAACACAGATGGAAACAAAGACACATTGATTTGCCACCATATATTGCCCATGTGGACTACAGTTAAAATATCTACTACATAAAAATCCCGGCAATAGTGTCATTTCTAATCATATGTATCCTGAATAACATTATTAATCTGCCCTGAAAAATCTACGACTTTCCTTCATACATCCACTGGTGTTGATAGCATCTTTCATTAACCAGAATATATTGATACCATATAAATGTCTGGTCATAGGTCGATAACCTCTTAGGCTCCTTTATTATGATATGTTCCTGTCCTTTAGGACCTCAAGCACCCATTTGAATTTTAGGTAAATAATCTATCAGTTTGTTCATGACATCTAGCCTTAATAGTGTATTCAACCAGGACTATTGAGACAAATTTATAATTTATAATTAGCTACATAGGTAAAAATATAGAAATGACTCTGTATTATTCTGACACCAAATAAATATTTTTCATTCTAGGAAATAATGGAGTTATAATATCTAAAACGTTAACCAAGTGATTGGGCTCAAAAGGTGAAATATAAAAAAAAATAATAATAAATTTTAACAAGGAGAAACTCTCTGCAACTATAGGAAGTAATAAAAACCCATGTAAGGCTACAAAGCTTTGTGCAGTTAGAATGACTCTAAGGAGATAATAGTCAAATAACAAGATTATTTAGAGTTTAATGGCAGACTTTATTTTAAATTCAGGCATACCTTGCAGATATTGCAAGTTGGTTCCAGACCACCTCAATAAAAGCAAATTTTGCATTAAAGCAAGTCACAAAAAAGTTTGGTTTCCCGTGAATGTAAAAGTAATGTTTATACTATGCTGTATTCTTTTAAGTGTGCAATAGCATTATGTCTAAAAAACAATATATGTACCTTAATTAAAAATACTTTATTGCTAAAAAATGCTAACCACCATCTGAGCCTTCAGTGAGTCACGACCTTTTGGCTGGTGGTGGCTCTTAGCTTGATTTGATGACTGTTGACTGGTGAGGGTGGTGTTTGTTGAAGGTTGTGGTGACTGTGGCAGTTTCTTAAAGGCAATGAAGTGTGCCTCATCCATTGACTCTTTCACAAACAACTTCTCTGTACCACGCAATGCTGTTTGATGGCATTTTACCCACTGTAGAACTTCTTTTAAAATTGGAGTCAAGGGACTTCCCTGGTGGTGCAGTGGTAAATCCGCCTGCCAATGCAGGGGACATGGGTTCGAGCCCTAGTCTGGGAAGATCCCACATGCCGCGGAGCAACTAAGCCCATGTGCCACAACTACTGAGCCTGCGCTCTAGAGCCCGTGAGCCACAACTACTGAGCCCACGTACCACGACTACTAAAGCCTGCACACGTAGAGCCCATGCTCTGCAACAAGAGAAGCCACCGCAATGAGAAGCCTGCGCATCACAATGAAGAGTAACTCCGGCTCACCACGACTAGAGAAAGCCCCTGTACAGCAACGAAGACACAATGCAGCCCAAAAAAACCCACAAAAAATTGGAGTCAATACTTTCAGACCCTGCCACTGTTTCATCAACTAAATTTATGTACTATTCTATATCCATTGTTCTCATTTCAACAATCTTGGCAGCATCTTAACCAAGAGTAGATTTCATCTCAAGAAACCATTTTCTTTGCTCATCCATAAGAAGCAACTCCTCATCTGTGGAAGTTTTATCATGAGATGGCAGCAATTCAGTCACATCTTCAGGCTCCACTTTTAATTTTAATTCTCTTGCTATTTCTACAACATCTGCAGTTACTTCCTCCACTCCACGGAAGTCCTGAACATCTTAAAGTCATCCCTGAGGGTTGGAATCACTTCTTCCAAACTCCTGTTACTGTTGACATTTTGACCTCTTCCCACGAATCATGAATGTCCTTAATGGCATCTAAAAAGGTGAATCTGTTTTAGAGGTTTTTAATTTATTTTATCCTGATCCATCAGAATAATCACTCTCTATTGCAGATCTAGCCTTACAAAATATATTTCTTAAACAATAAAACTTGGAAATCAAAATCACTCCTTGATCCATGGGCTACAGAAGGGAAGTTGTGTAAGCAGGCATGAAAACAATGTTAATCTCACTGTGTATCTCCATCAGAGCTCTTGGGTGACCAGGTACATTAGCAGTGAGTAATATTTTGAAAGGGACCCTTTTTTTTTCTTTTTTTAAATTTATTTATTTATTTATTTTTGGCTGCATTGGGTCTTCGTTGCTGCATGCGGGCTTTCTCTAGTTGCCGCGAGAGGGGGCTACTCTGTTTTGTGGTGCGCGGGCTTCTTATTGTGGTGGCTTCTCATGTTGCAGAGCACGGGCTCTAGACGCAAGGGCTTCAGTAGTTGTAGCACTCAGCCTCAATAGTTGTGGCTTGCGTGCTATAGAGCGCAGGCTCAGTAGTTTTGGCGCACGGGCTTAGTTGCTCCGTAGCATGTGGGATCTTCCCAGACAAGGGATCGAAACCATGTCCCCTGCATTGGCAAGTAGATTCTTAACCACTGCACCACCAGGGAAGCCCTTTTTATTTTTCTTTTTTTGAGCAGTAGGTCTCAACAGTGGGCTCAAAATATTCAGTAAACCATGTTGTAAGAAGACATGCTGTCATCCAGGCTTTGTTGTTCCTTTTATAGAATATAGGCAGAGTAGATTGAGCATAATTCTTAAGGGCTCTCAGATTTTTAGAATGGTAGGTAAACATTGGTTTCAACTTAAAGTCACCAGCTGCATTAGCCCCTAACAAGAAAGTCAGCCTGTCCTTTGAAACTTCAAAGCCAGGCATTGAATTCTCCTTTGTAACTCTGTAAGCCCTAGATGGCATCTTCTTCCAAGAGAAGGCTGTTTTGTCTACATTGAAAATCTTTTGTTTAGTGTAGTCCCCTTCATTAATTATCTTAGCTTGATCTTCAGGATAACTTGCTGCAGCTTCTACATCAGCACTTGCTGCTTCACCTTGCATTGTTATGTTATGGAGATGACTTTCCTCCTTAAACCTCATTAACCAACCTCTGCTAGCTTCAGACTTTTCTTCTGCAGCTTCCTCACCTTTCTCAGCCTTCACAGAATTGAAGAGTTAGAAATTTGCTCTGGATGAGGCTTTGTCTTAAGGGAATGTTGTGGCTGGTTTGATCTTCTACTCAGACCACTAAAACTTTCTCGATATCAGCAATTAGGCTGCTTTGCTTTCTTATCATTTGTGTGTTCACTGAAGTAGCACTTTGAATTGCCTTCAAGAACTTTTCCTTTGCATTCACAACCTGCCTTTCTCACAAAGCTTTATCTTTTCTAGCTTCTGATTTAAGCTGAGAAATGTGCAACTCTTCCTTTCACTTGAACACTTAGAGGCCATTGTAGGGTTATTAATTGGCCTAATTTCAGTATCTTCATGTTTCAGGAAATAGGGAGGCCAGAGGAAAGGGAGAGAGATGGGGTAATAGCTGGTTGTTAGAGCAGTCAGAACACACACATTTATAGATTAAGTTCACCATCTTATATGGGAGAGTCTCGTGGCACCCCAAAACAATTATAATCACTGTTCACAAATCACTGATCACAAATCACCATAACAAACATAATAGTAATGAAAAAATCTGAAATATTGTGAGAATGAACAAAATGCGACACACAGACACGAAGTGAGCAAACACTTTTGGAAAAATGGTGCCAATAGACTTTCTCAGTGCAGGGTTGCCACAAAACTTCACTTTGTAAACAATGACATATCTGCAAAGGGCAATAAAGCAAAGTGTAAGAAATGAGCATTTATATTCTTATTATTATGTATTACACAGGGATCTATACCCATGAGTAATCATTTTGTCATAAAAGAACCATTGATCCCATTACTTTATTTATTTAAAAAAAGGCAAAACACAGTTTATGGCAAAGTTTTCAATTTTATAACGAAAAATAAGAATTTGCCCCAAAGATCAATAGCTCAAAGTAAATATGAGCATTCTCTTCAGTGCTCACTTAATCAATGTTATAAACTTTTGTAATGTACATTTTTGTACATTTTATTCTTTTTAAACTAACAACAGTGATAGCTTTCAAGGTTAAATAACATAACACTAGTGGATTAATAAGGATTTGATCATAAAGAAATGGCACAAGCAAGTGTAAGATTGTAAGCATTAGTTGTTCGCGTTGGGAATTCAATGTATTTAGGTTTGTTAGGGCTTTCAAGGTTGACATTTCTTCCAAGAAAATTTATTTAAATTAATTAAATTCTTTGTTTCCAAATTATAATGCAAGGGAGAGCCCTGCTGGCAGACTTTTATAGATACAGCAAGTGGACTCATAGTTGGTGCAAACTATCTTGGGAAACATAACAGTAAAATGTATCATATATTTTATTGTTTTTTGGCTCTGTATCTTTTATATTCTAGAATTGAATCTCACTAACTTTTAACTCAGCGTGCACCTTGCTTTTGAAGCTATGTAGCATATTTCCTGCAGTTTGCCTATTGGAATAGTCTGGAAATGTGGAGTTAACTTTCCATGTGGATTTTATACATTTAGGGATACATGGTCTATTTTTAAGTATGACAAAGCAATTCTACTGAAACACTGAATTTCTTAATATCTGTGTTACTCACTAAATGCTTTTAAAACATCTTGACTTTTTGATTTGCTCAGTTTATTTCCTGATCTTAACAGCTCTTTATAACTAGCCCTAGAGAACATTCTTAAAAGAGAGAACTTTGGGGCTTCCCTGGTGGCGCAGTGGTTGAAAGTCCGCCTGCCGATGCAGGGGACACGGGTTCGTGCCCTGGTCCGGGAAAATCCCACATGCCGCGGAGAGGCTGAGCCCGTGAGCCATGGCCGCTGAGCCTGCGCGTCCGGAGCCTGTGCTCCGCAGCGGGAGAGGCCATAACAGTGAGGCCCGCGTACCGCAAAAAAAAAAAAAGAGAGAACTTTGCACTACACTGAGAGAAAATAGCTGATTTTCTATTTAAAATTGCATTTAGATAGGAGCTGAGTAAAGAAGAGCAACAGAAAACTGGATAGAGTATAATAAATTTTCTATTAGTTCTTCAGTGTGGATTACTTGTTATTTGTTTGGAGTGAACATGTAGAAACAGAAAAATATACATAAATTAAATATAAATGGAAAAGCTTTCCTAGTCAGGTATTTAATATTATTTAAAACATTGCATTGCACACCTCACTGCTCTTTATATTTGAGTGAATATTTGAGAGTTAACTATATATTTAGGAAAATGGTGGTAGCAAAACTTTATACTTGAAGATATAAAGCTGAATAATGTATTAATGCTTGAGGCATTGTCCTGAAAAATGGAAAATTGAAAGCTAGCAAATATATTAATACAAAATCAAAAAAAGGAAATAAGTTTATCATTAATCAAAATTTTGTAGTTGCTGGTATGGCAACATAGTAAGCAGAATTTTACCATAAAGGAACTGATGAGCTATAGCATTCATTTTTTCTATTATTTTAAAATGTTGACCTATGGAAATTTTGAAACAAGGTGCTTAGGGCAAAATAGTTTCTTTCAAAATGGAGGGACTAAGATCACAAGGGAAACTTGAGAATTATTTTTATTTATACTCAATATTTATTAAAATAAAAATTGTATATTATGTAGTAAAATCAATATGATAATAAATAAGCAGAAGAATTTATCATATATTTATAGTTATGAATGATCCAATATAATAGTCATATGTCTTCAAGGTCTATGATTCTATGTGTGCAATAATCAGGCTCTAGCATATGCATAAGGTTGGTTTGATAAGAGAGAAGCGACCCTTCTGGTTCCAGAAGTTGCTTTAGTTTAGTGTTATACATGAAAACCTGGCCTGAATTGGGGCACTAAGAGCTTCAGAGTCTCTGAGGGGGCGGGAGGGAGTTGGAGGAAAGTTATTATTTCAAAAACACAGCAAAGCTTCTTAGTACTCAATTTAGAGAATATTGATTTTCTTTATCGTCAGTTCTTGTCATTTGAGCTTTGGGTTTTAATATTCAGATATCCAAGCTTTGGCTTGTAATTACTTAGACTTCATTCCTTCATCTCTTCCAATGATAAAGAAAAGATAAAACAGAGGAAAGGGAAGAGAAAGAGAAGATGGAGGAGGAAGAGGAAGAAGAAAAGGAAAAGAGGAGAAGAAAGAGGGGAAGGGGAAGAAGAAAGTTATAAAATAGCAATCAACCTCTTAAGAGCAGCTGTGAATGGTCAGTTCATGCTGTACCAATCCACCTTATTACATAGTTTTATCTCCTTGCTGTTGCTCTGTGCATGTATATATATGTGTGTGTATGTGTGTGTACGTTGTGCAAGCATGGGTGATAGACGTTGTGTTAGAAGGAAGGGGCTGTGTTTATGGGAAATGAATCAGATTTTCTCTTTACACCTTCTGTGGCTTGAACTTGAACTTGAACCAACATCATACCAGATACAAATATCTGAGGAATGAGATAAATTATAACATTTTTGCAATATAATGCCTGTGCAAATTTGGCTTTACCTTTATAAAATGTCAGAGCTCTCCAGCAATATGCTTTATGTATATATAGTGACTTTCCTCATAGTGTTTAGCTTCTTTTCCTTGATGATTGTCACAGACTTTTTTATTTCTACTTGCCCTTTAATGGTAGTAATGCCCCTCTCACCACCCTGCCCTTATCATTCTGTGATCTCTCCACAACCCCTTAATGGAGTAGCTGAAACTGCTTAAAATACTCATATATTTACAAAAACATGGAGCAAAGTAGTTAAGACTCCTTTAACTCTTGTTTTAAAAAACATCAACAGGGCTTCCCTGGTGGCGCAGTGGTTGAGAGTCCGCCTGCCGATGCAGGGGACACGGGTTCATGCCCCGGTCTGGGAAGATCCCACATGCCTCAGAGCAGCTGGGCCCGTGAGCCATGGCCGCTGTGCCTGCGCGTCCGGAGCCTGTGCTCTGCAATGGGAGAGGCCACGAGAGGCCCGCGTACCGCAAAACAAAACAAACAACAAAACAAAATCAACAACAAATAAGACATTAAGACAATTGAATCACACACACAGCAAATAAAAGCTTGACACTCAGAACCTGCACCTGATTTATCAGAATGGAAGCCACCTAGTATTCCTTACCAAAGTGACCTGACTCTGCACCAATCCTGCTTTAAATATCCCATCAGTGGATAGCCGCAATCTATATGTGCAGTTAAAGCTTTCATCAAAACTACAGATCTACATAGCCAACCTCCTACCAAATAAGTGCAAAGTAACTTCATCTAAACACTAACGGACAATTAAAGCCAGCTTTCCAAAAAATAATTAATCCTCTCTCCCAAACCCCAAACTGGAACTCCTCTTTGTTCTCTTTAAATTGCAGTATCTATCATAGCATGAGGCACAGCCATCCACTTGTCATTTAAGCCTGATGCCTATAGTCATTCTGTGCTCCACATTTTCACTACAGTTCATTCATGCACAGAGCCCCTTGATCTTTCTTACCACAACTATTACATAATGCCGTAATCACTTTTTGCTGATACCCCTTCAATAACCACAGTGCTTCTAGAGTTGCCTGACTCCATTTCATCTCCCATTATGTTATTAGCATGATACCCCTAAAAAACAAACCCGATCATGCTGCTCATTTTTTTAAAGCATCTAGATCAAGCTTAGTCACAGAGCCCTTTATTTGTAGCATGTTCCTTACTTCTGTTCCAGTCTCATATAGTGAGCCTCTCTCTGCCATTTACAGGACATCTCATCACCCAACTAAAACAAAATGGTGCTTCACCAATCTCATTGCTCTTCAATTCCATCAAATATCATGTTTTCTTTGCTCAGAATGCCTACCTTCCTTTCCTTTGTAACTAATCTCTATGTGTCTTTTGAAGTTAAACCCACTTGGACAGTAAACAGTTTTCAATTTACCAGTTTTGTGTTCTAGAACACGTTTAATTCTCTGAGATTCAGTTATGTCTTGTGTAAGATGGGGATAATTACAATATTCTCACAGAGCAAAGGTCAGCAAAATTTTCCTATAGAGGAACACGTGGTAAATATTTTAGGTTTTGCAAACTATACAGTGTCTGTCACAACCACTCAACTCGGCTATTATAGGATGAAAGCAGTCATAAATAATAAGAAAACTAATAGGCCTGGCTGTGTTTCACTAAGATTTACAAAAACAGCTGAGGGCCAGATTTGACCTGAAAGACTTAGTTTGCCTACTTCTCTCATAAAGTCATAACACTTAGTGTCCTTTTCATGATATAACTAGTCGAAGTTGTTAAATGCAAATCCATAAGCCAAACTTTGTATGTGAAAGGCAGCAAAATGAGTTCAGAAAAATATACGGATATCAATTTTCCAAAACCTAAAGTATTTCCAAATATTATGGTTAAAACATTTTTTCTTTGTATTTAAAAATGTGGAATACATTTGGAACATAACACAACAATTTGTGGGATGAACAAAAATGAAACATGTCTGCTTTTTTCTTTGAAGGAAATCTTCTGCCATATGTATATCTAAGAATACTTGAAACAAGTATCAAATATTCTGAATGAATAAAAAAATGACATCTTGCATGACAGAATATATTCAACCTGGGTCACATTTACATTTTACATTGATATTTTAAATTATTTTTTATTCCAGTTTTATTGAGGTATAATTGAGATACAGCAATTTAAACTGTATAAGTTTCAGGTATACAGCATAATGATTGGATTACATGCATCATGAAGTGATTATCATAAGTTTAGTGAACTTTCATCATCTCATATAGATACAAAATTAAAGAAATAGAAAAAGATATTTTTCCTCATGATGAGAACTTTAGGATTTACTGTCTTAATAACTTCCATTTATTATAACACTCAACAAGTTAATTATATTTATCATGTTGTACATTCCATTCTTAGTGCTTACTTATCTTATAAGTGGAAATTTGTCCCTTGTAAGTGCCTTCATTCCTCATCCCTCAACCCCTGGCCTCTGGAATCACAAATCTGATTTCTTTTCTTATGAGTTTGTTTGTTTTTGAAGTATAATTGACCTATAACACTATGTTAGCTCCTGTTATGCAACCTTGTGATTCAATATTTTCATGCATTTCAAAATGATCACCATGATTAGTCTAGATAGGTCACAATACAAAGATATCACGTAATTATTGACTATATTCCCCATGCTGTATATTTCATACCCATGACTCTCTTATTTTACCACTGGAAGTTTGTACCTCTTTAACTCCCTCATCTCTTTCTTTCTTCACCCACCCCCTCCCCTCTGGCAACAACCTATTTGTTCTCTGTATCTATAACTGCGTTTCTATTTTGTTATGTTTGTTCATTCGTTTTGAATTATTTTGAGTTATTGGTGGGAATGAGTCTTGAAAAACTGGCTTTATATTATATTTGACTCTTCCTTTATAAGTTGCCTATATTTTAGTTAGAAGTAACTTTAGATCAGTTCTTTTATTATGGAAAAACAATACATGTAGTTGGCTTGGGACTCATGTAAACGTTAGGTAGGTTTGAGAGTTAGCAATCATATGTTGCTTCTAATCTACTTAAAATTTGTTAGATTTAACCTGTGTCTCACAATTTCATACTCTCTTGGTAATTAATCTGCTTGCAAAAGTAGATTAATCATTTTACTAATCTGCAAAATCCAAGGGAGCAAATGGCATTGGAAATAGCTACTGTTGTACATTCAGTAAAGGGAAAAAGTAACTGAGATATATGAGGTGAGGTGATCTGTGAGTGTGAAAAGGCCATTAGAATTATAAAATCCCCTTATTTTTCTAGAACTCACTATATACTGAGGGCAACCAACTCCTACTTGCCGACAGGTGCCATTTTAACAGAACCTGAATAACAAAACATCTCCACCTCACCACTGTGAGAGGGGCTAAGCCTGTTTTGAAGAAGAGAGCGTGTTTTTTTAATAGAACCCAACTTTTTTCCTCATCTTTCCTAGTAATGGAGAAAGGATGTGGTAAGCTTTCTTCCTTAATCCAGGGCAGAAGCCCTAAGAGAATCATTCAAAACTGTAGGGCAGATGTAAAGAGGGAGGCTTGCTTACCTGGCCATTAATATAGAAAATATTGGAGGAAGACAACTTGAAGAGATGGACAGGCAGAGAGGGATAAGGACCATCCTTTTGTTTAACTAGTGTTTGTGTTGTGTGGAAAATAGGACATTCTCATACCTCCAGAACCCAGAGTGGAAACACTGGAAATTCTGAGCTTGCCAGCAACGCAGTGTGAGGCAAAGAAGTTCATCAATCAGAAGTACATCAGTATGAGATCAACAGCTGCGGAACATTCAGAGGGAATTTCCAAATTTTTCGTAAGACCACCAGTATCTAGAGAGGCTGCTTTGGACTATACCTTCATCAGCAAGGCTAGTTAAAGCAACCATTTATTCACATTAAGTCCATAGACAATGGGATAAATGCTTGTGAAATGGAATCCTTTACTGTTGCACTTTTCAGAACTATTAATGTAATATATACTGTGACACTTGAATGGAGAGAAATTACATACAACATTCCCTAAACTTGCTTGGTAAACATAATTTGTGCTGCATTGATGCTGATATGATTGAAAATCAAGATTAGAGCAGGGCTTACCTGGTGGCGCAGTGGTTGAGAGTCTGCTTGCCGATTCAGGGGACACGAGTTTGTGCCCCAGTCCGGGAAGATCCCACATCCCACGTCCCACATCCCACATGCCGCGGAGCAGCTGGGCCCGTGAGCCATGGCCACTGAGCCTGCGCGTCCAGAGCCTGTGCTCCACAACGAGAGAGGCCACAACAGTGAGAGGCCCGTGTACCACAAAAAAAAAAAAAAAAAAAAAAAATCTATGTTTATTTCTGCTTTCTTTCCTTATCAGTATAACATGTATTTTAATATTACTTTTGCTATTGCCATACCTTGCTTTTACCTTTACCTTCACGTCGGGACATTCAGATTTGTTCCTATTAAGCCATAAGAAAATAGTTACCTGGTATTCTGCCATAAGAGGATTGAAACTTCTTTTTTTTTTTTTTATAATTCTGTTTGAATTTCTTTAGAAATATGGATGCAGATATCTGTGAGTTTATTTCAAATATGGAAAGGGTTTGAGTTTTGTTTCATCCATGAAGTCATTTCTGTAGAGTTTTTTGATTATCACAGTAGAATTTTAACAAACTTCTGCTATAATTGTAAATATAATAGGTATAATTGTAAATACTTAAAAAAACCTGATACGTAGTCAAAAATTATTTACCTATTTATTGATTCATAATAATAAAACTGGTAAATTTTCAATGTCAACTATTTTTCTTAATCCAAGATAAACTGATTTCATGAGAAAAAATCTTTTTTCTGCATTTTTCCCCTGAGATCGCACTGTTATTATTACGTCAATTGGTTAGAATTTTACAACCTCATGTCCCAGATTTTCCCAAAGAGTTTACCAAAAGGAATGCATGTATTTAATATTTATGTTTAAATATTTATATTATCATAAACTTTATTTTATAACACTCCATTCACTAAATAAAAAATTAGCAATACTATATCTCCTAAATAATTTATATTGGTACACAATTTCTGAGTAATTAATCATCCTAAAATTTAGGCGTTTAAAATTTTTCCTTATACTGCACACTTTCTATGGGTCAGAAATCCAGGAGAAACTTTTCTGGATAGTCTTGCTCATAGTCGAGCATCAGGCTGTGATCAAGCTGCTGTCCAGGCAGCAGTCTTCATAGCCTTTACTGGAATTGGAGAATTCACTTCCAAGCTGACTTCCATGGTTGTTGTAAAGACCTCAGTTTTTCTCTGGCTGTTGGCTGAAGACCTTTATTTCTTGCCATATAGGCCTTTCCATAGACTGTCCTGATGGTGTCGCAGCTGGCCTCTCCCAGAGTGTCAGATAAAATTTGGGTCTCTTGTAATTTAATCATGAATGTGGTATATCTTCACTCTTGCCGTATTCAATTGGTTATCCAGACAAACTGTTATACAATGTTGGAGGCAACTAAAGAAGATTATGAATGGCAAAAAAGGTTTCATGACCAATTGTAACAAGCAGCCATTGCATCATTTAATTTTACTCTATTGTATATCATGTCTACTTTTAATAAGAATACTAGTAAAATATTGTCTTCTAAAATTTAGTATCAACAAAATTCTCTAAAGTAAAAATTGATTTAAATACTTCATATGATACCTTCACTACCTTCTACTTATTTAGCAGACATATAAAATTTTAGTGGAAAATTTAAATTTGAGTAAATAATATTTAGCTTGGTCTGAAAAAATATGTGGTACAGTTTCATGCAGTTCGAGCCAATTGTACCATTTTTATCATCATTTTTATCATGAGAAATGACTGTGAATTTATACTGTTTCACTTTAAATGTCATAAACACAGGAAATATGCAGTATCTTTGGGAATTTGGCTCAAGATCGTTTGAGTATTATTCTTAAAACCAATTCAAAATGTTATATATCCTTAGAAAAGCAAATTTATATTTACATAATATTTTACTTAACATAAATTTTATTCTTGAAAGACATTGACTATTTAGAAAGAAAAGATTTTATTAATGGTACAACAACCTGTACATAGTCCCTCCTTATCTACTTAGTTGGTGGTTGGAAGTATCTCAGTTCTCTTATGTTCACTTCTGCTTTTTGCTCCTAGTGTAACATATCCTGTTCTACTATTAAAGACTACCATTAGAATATTCAGTGGAGTCTTGAGAGTACTGTGAAAATCACTGGTTCTAAATATTATTATTTGTGAAGAATTTATACAAATTGTTTATAGTGTTATCAGACCAGAAACTATGTCAAAAATGCATGCCAAGGGAACTTTATTCAATATCTTGTAATAACCTATAATGGAAAATAATCAGAAAAAAACATACATACATATATATATATATGTAAAACTGAATCACTTTGCTGTACACCTGAAACTAACACAATATAGTAAATCAACTGTACTTCAATGAAAAATTTTAATGCATGCTTATACAATTATATAGGTAAATTTAAAGACACCCCCACACACACATACACATTTCAGTCTTTTTAAGTCTTCCTGAAAGTGGACTGTCTGCTCTCTCTGCAGTGAGGCAGAGTATCTTCATGATTCATCAGCATTTGGTCAGTTTTTGAGCCATCTTCCAGCTAGAATTCACAAGGGCTTTACTAAATAGAAGAAAATTCTCAGTTCAGAAACATATGTATCACACTTTAAAATATGATCACTTTGAAGTAACATCCATACAAAGTCAGTGTAGAAGTAATATTTTGATTATAAGGTTCTGTGTAAAATCATTTTATTATTTAATAATAAATTATGTATAACATTAAATTAGTACTATTTTCATGCTTTCAGCCTTATTATGCACAAATTAAATTTCAACTAATCAAGTGAACCATTTAATGACTATTAGAGATAGCATCAGCATCTTCTATGTCATGCTAAGAAGTATCTAATTCTTCTGGGAGATTTGCTAATGGAAAGTATAGACATTCACTGGAAAACTGTGAAGTGCAGATATCAGATATGTTTGTACTGTAAGTCATAAAAATTACCATGAACTTCTGTGTATGTTGAAAAACGGGTTCATAGTATATGTACCCTTTGATCATCATTCAAAATACTGGTATTAGTCATATTCCCATTGCCATCTCTGCTGTTTTGACCAGAGCATAGTGAATGATTAGAAAAAGCCATCTCATTTCTAATTCTGAAGTCTCATAACATGAATTACTTAATTTTCTTTCAGCTGCTTGGCATCACTTATTTTGTAAATTTTGCATTTACAGCAATTATTCCAACAAGGTATCTGCAAGAAGCCATTTTTAATTTATTTCTTAATTAGAACTACTCTGGCAGAAGAACAAGGAAAATGGCAGATTGGAGTTTTAACATGATTTCATATTCATCTTGGCTGCCAAGGCTAAACTTGTAATTAAGGGATAATACCACAGCCAGACCAGACACATAAGCAAGTAAACACAACACAAGCCTATGTTTATGGGGCACCTTTATTTAGTTCTTGATTCAGAGAAATATTTTTACAGGGTTATGAAAATAATTACCATAATAACACACTGTACTTTAAGAAGCCCCTTTTATGCTGAATCCTAATATATTACCTCATTCATTCTAAGAGGAATCTTTTTTTTAAATGAGAAACTGTTCCTAAATCATAACTACAGTTTTTAAAAAAAGTAAACTAATACTAACTTCACTAAAAGCTAGGCTTCGCAAGTTTTAGAATTGGACAAAAGTTGGCTCAGTCACTAACCCTCTTACATAACTTCTTTCTTAATTTTTCTTAACCTGCTCTAAAAAGGGGATGCAGTATAAAGATTAAATAAAAGATAACGTACTTAGTTTCAGTTATGACTTATATGTATCTGACTTAGTCTCCTAACATAAATGATTATAGAACAGTAAAATATATATGAAGTAATGTTTATGGTATTGAACGCTTCAGAGATGTGATGTTTTATATAAAAACAAATAAGGCAAACTCCATATCCATTCCAATACTCTAAGTAGGGGTACTTTCCAAACTACAGCTTAAAGAGATATGACCTCAAACAGAAAGCAGTGTTCTAGCTGGATGGAAGTAATAGAGAACAGAGAGTGGACTGCTGATTTGACTGGAATTTAGGCTAGTTTCTGGGGAGAATACCATCACTTCTGGGTATTAGGATTTCAACATATGAATTTTGGGGAGACACAGACATTCAAACCATAGCACTGACATGATAGGAGATTGTCATAAAAGTATAGGAAGAAGTTCTAAGAGGAATGGGAAGATTTTGAACATAGGCAAAAGGAGTAACTTCTGATCATATGGTAATAATGTAAGGGCTGAAAAACATAATTTTGTGGAGAAATGACATGGGTTAAAGCGACTATGAAAATGAATTCAGAAGTGTTATGGCCAAGATGGCCTTCATGTTCCTCTCAGCTTGACTTAACTTTAGACAGTTTCTTCCTACCCTTTAAATCCCTTTTCTTAGAGCATTTACTTTAGAAAACTTGTAATTGCAAATTTTTTCTCTAGTCCCTTTGAAAAATGTTTATAAATCTTACAGTTTCTTGCCAACTTTAAGACCCAGAAATGTCTTTCTCAAAGACCTGAGAACTGTCTCTTTTAAACGTAAACCTTGAAGGAGATAAATTCCTATCTCCAGTCTCTTTGGGAGAGTAGGAGCCTATCTTCAGTAGGTGCATTGCTCCATAATGTCAAACTACCTCCTGTCATGAAGATAGGAGAAAGTTTACTTTTTCTTTGATTAAAGCCAACTAACAAATGAAGGTGGCCTATGATCCCATCACCACCACCTCAGCTATTAAAAACTCTCCAGCCCATTGTTTCAAGGAGTTCATTTCAGACTCCTTCCCCTGTTGCAATAGTCTTGAATGGTCTTTCTTGCCTGTTTAACTTTGTCCAGTCCAGTTTTTACTTAGGTAACTGCTTATCTTCCTTGCATTCTTCTGGAGAGTTGTACATCACCTAACGCAACTTTATGCCCAGGGAGGTCTAGCTTGCTTTCATTAACCATAGGGAGACTCCCTAAACAGTGCTCCTTGAAGCACAACATTGATGTGCTTATAGAGAGGAGTGATAAGTTGGTTTGGGGCAGTTACCCAGAGAAGAGGCACGCTATCCATCGGGAGTCAAAATCTGTCTTAAGATAAATGATTCTTAAGTAACGGTCTCTGTTTCATCAATACTATAAGAAATCTTTTCTTCCCAGATGCTGACAGGTCCTATTTGAGTAATCATATAAACACGTGTGACTGACATTTAATGAGGCTGCTTCTACAAGTCACATATATACAGTACTTATTTCTTTGAGTATAGCTTCATAGTCATAGAAATCCTAGAGACTCATATCTGCTTTATCTATCCAGGCAGTGGGAGATTGACTGCTTCATTAGCAAGTCAGTGCATGTCCAAGATTCCTACTGATGCTGTTTCTATCAGTGCAGATTGTTCTCTAATTGTAGCTGAAGTATGCTGTTTAAATGTTCCAAAGTAGAATATTACCAGTTATGTCAATAGATATACTTTGCAAGTGTGTATATTTGCAAATGTATGTGTCTTTATCTATCTTTCCTTTTTCAAGATTTCTAAATTTGCAAATCAAGCACACCAGAGAGCAAAAGTTCTAAATGGTTTAATTATTCTATCTGCTTTGAAGAAATAGAAAGAGACAGTGCTTCAGATAATCAACATTTAAGTTACTTAGAAATATACAGGCTGGGTTTATCATTTTGAATTGCTCTTGACATCTAATAATTTTTAGCTTGAAATAATTTTATTTGCTTTGATTTTCATGCTTTTCGGCCTTTTCAGAAGTATAGTTTATTCAATTATATCAGATAATCTCTATTATTAGAATGGTTTACAATTTTCAGATTCTCTTTTTCTAACTTTTATGTTTTCTTTTTGCTATTTATTATATATTTTTTTACTTGAGAACTCTTTTTCTGTTTACTTTAGGCCTACAATCTACCTGCTAAATGACCATCAGGTTATTATATGCACATATAAGGCTGCCAGGTACAATTAAAATACTGTTAAAAAATAATATTTTGATATAATTGTTTTTCAACTATTTACTTACAATACATTTGATTATAATTTTTAGTAAACTGGATAAATTTAAAACATACTTGTCAAAATCTTACCTAGCCTCTTACAAGGTCCAACTGAATTAACAAGTCTCCATCCTGGATACTCAAATAAAGAAAGGATACCTATATGTTTAAGCATTGTGAAAAATATACATGTTTAAACAAGAAAGGAAATTATTAACCCTCTATCCTCCCACCCTTAATCCTAAAGTAAAAGGATATGGTGATTTGGGTTTGATTTTTTGTTGTTTTTTTTTTCCTTATGATGTATGTTACCAGCAAATAATGTGGTGTTAATAGCCCCTTCAGGAACCTAAATTGAGTGCTTTGGGTCCCACACAAATGGATTAGTAGGTTGTTGACTTGTACTCATGGGAGAGGGTGTGTATTGCTGAGTTCTGTTTCAGAGCATTACCTGAAAAAACAGGGATTCTGTCTTTCAACTGGGACTTAATCCTTTTGTATTACTTTCTTTAGTACTCACCCATGTTATCAGTTCATTGCATCAAAAGTCAGAACCTGTCTTTTGTTGGCTTATTTCACACAAGACCTGATCATAGGAATGGAGGAAGTCATCTAATCATTGACCTTAATATTACAGGAAATTAGTTTGGTCTGATGTCAGACATAGAATGCACAGGGCAATTAAAGAGATGCGTTTACACAGTCCACCGCAATAAAGAGAATGTTCGTTAATGAGGAACATCTCTAAGAAAAAGGAGTCCTAAGGCTTTATAGAGGCAAGCAACAGGGGAGTCATCAAGAAGTCTTAGGATAGTCATGTGGAACGATGGAAGTGGGTATTAGATTGTGCAGCGTTGGGGGAACAATGTGGTCGTCTGTGGTTAGCTATTTCCTAGAACACAAATGAGTGGGGGGATTTCTTAACTCCTTCCCTTTTCTAGGACCAAGACTCAAATAAAGTTTAACATTGTCAAGGGAAATATCTGTAAGATCATTCTAGAGTGCAAAGTTTTCTCCTCCTCATAATGTATATAAAGCCTAAAATTATTCACTCTCTGAATCATTAACTTAAGGTGATTTTTTTTCCAATGGAAGTGAGTATAATTCCCCAACCTCCCTCATTTGGGTTAATAACACAGGCTTTTTCTCTTTCCAGTAGAAATATTAAGAAACAACAAGCACAATTCATTTCTTAGAGACATATACACAGTTTGTGGGAGAATATCTCGGCTTTTGTCAATTCCTTTTTTACAAGCAATATAAATGATTTTAGGCGAATGGAGTAGCTCACATTCTGTAGTAACATATTTTGGGAAAACTAATGCCAAGTTTATAGGCTCTATATCTTGCAGATGACAGAAAGACTGTCATATGGAAGACAGCCAATATCTTTTTCATAAGATGCAGGATTTTCAAAGGGTCTCTGGCTATAGGTAGTCTCCCCTACTCATATATAGTTCTTTCTCTTCCTCCTGTTTATACTGATGACTTGTTTATTCTTAATGATTAATATTTATTGAGTCTTTCCTATGTATTAAATTTGTACCAACAGAAATATATACTCCTGAAGTTTATACTTTTTCCCTCCCATCACTGATATTTTGTTTTCCTGAAACCATTAAAATATTTTTTTCTTTCTGAAACATCCTTTCTTTTCTGTTTGTTTATTTATTTTTGCTGCTGTTGTTCTTTGACTATCTGGTGATCTCTTGATGACAGTTCATTTTTAGGAATGAGGAACTAAGTCAATTTATTAACATTGCTGTAATGGATTTCCTGTTTTTGTCAGCTTTCCCATGAATGAAAGAATTAGCAATGTATTTATATTATATTAAAATAGGGGCACAATTGATATACTTACTTTTAGGGTATAGATAAGAAACTGGCAAACAGGCTGTTACTTACCTTATGCTGAAAGAAGAAGGGCTTATGCTAGAGACAGCTCAATCCTTAAAGCCAATCCCTAGCTTCGCTCTGACAGGCCACCAATTTCAAGGATTTTTTTCCCCTCCCACTTAGGGAGAAAACTCTACTTCTACTTCTGTTGAGGAAGGAGAGGTAAATGGTTAAAGTTTCAAACATCACTTTAATTCATCATGTTCTCTCCTTCCAGATTCATTTGTTAAAACAATTAATTTGATGACTAATGTTTTATTAAGTTTGATGCTTCAGTAATTCAACATATATTTATTGACCAGAACTGTTCTAGTTCTGAAAACCTTATCACTGAAGAAATTGTACATAAGTCCAAACCTCGTAGTAGGGTTCCTCTCTGGTGGGGTTCAGAAGAGTAAACAGGTTTTAGCAATAGAATGGGGTAAGTTCTTCAGCAGGTGAAGTAAAGGATGTTATGGAAGCAATAGGGAACATTTCTGGTGCCAGCTCTGGGGACAAGGTCATAGAAAGCCGAGACATAGGGTAATCAGGAGTCAGCAGGGCAAAGGGGGTAGGCTGGGAGAGGAAGAGTAATAATGAACAGAAAAGGAACTGCATGCACATGTGAGGAACTTTCCACAGCCCAGTGGAATAGGTAAGAGTAAGCTCAGGGAGCAGTGTGGGCAAAAGCCAGACTGAGTCTTTAAGAAGTAGGATTTGAAGATAACTCAATGAGTTGGTTGTGATGAGGAGCATAGGGACCTATTGGCACTGGATTATAGAAAATGAATTCTCTTAAGTCCTCTGTAAGTCCCTCAATTCTGGTTATGGATCTACATGCAAATAAAAAATTTTAGACCTATTAAAATATGACCAGTAATTTCATAGGATATGCCTTGATAAGATAAAGAGAAACAGCTTAGGGAGATTATATTATATATTAAAATGAATTAGATTTAGTAAAAGCCAATTTATGTTCTATAAGCAAACATATAGTGGGGGATAGCCTTGAGACAAATATCAGAGTGAGATGGCAGACTGTTTGCCAACATGCCTTTTTTCCTAAATGGAAAGGGTTGTGGGATGGAGGGATGGAAGGGAACCCCACCGAAAATTCGGCTCAAATGTTGAGACAGAGAACATCAAACATGTGTGATGAAGGTAGGAAAAGTCTTATTACTCATCTAAAAAGGCTTTCTGGAGAAGGCAAATAGGTCTACAGTAGGTCTAATAAGGCTTTCTGGAGAAGGCAAATAGGTCTAAAAATGACTTGAGAAGGCAAGAAGAGGTGATGGACTTGGGTTTTATTCTTGGGTGGGGTCAGAGTGAGAATTTCTTCTCATAGGACCATGGCTTCCTGCTCGTGCCAAAGGAAGAAGTGTGCGGGCTTTCTTATCAGCTTGCCCACTGTGGTGCAGAAGGGGCTAGGAGAGTGCTGGTCTTGAAAACTGCCAGTACTCAACATTAAAAATGAAGTCAAATTTTTATGCAGAGAGAAATCTCTCTAAAGTTCCAAATGTGACAAAATGCTTTTTCTCATTCCATGCTGATGCATAAGACTGAAATAAACTTTAACATAACAGAAATTTTAGCCTTTAGTTCTTCAACCATTTTCTGGTGGGGGGAAAGGAATCGCATTTCACGTAATCACCTTAATCGAAGTGTATTCAACTATTAACTTTTTTGACAGAATAGTTTTAGTTGAAACAGCAGCTGTCTGCTGAGACTAGCAGCCTGAGCTCTTCCCAAGATATAACTTTTGCAGTTTGAGGTAAGACAACAACCAGTCCATAGCAAGTCATTGGCATTGGATTATAGTTTTCTGATATTCAGGACTACTTAAGTCAACACGAGGATCAGGACTAGAAAGGGTAGAGTTGGACCATAAAGGAAAGTAGCTGAGAGTCTAAATTCACAAACAAAGAGACTTACTGTGAATGGCGTACAAGTTAATGAGAAGTAGAGTTGACTTAGCTCTAGAAAATCAAGGAAGCTTTGTTTAGATTATTCCAAAGGGAAAAGCGAAAATCTTTTTGGAGAAGACATCATAAAAGTGGCATAATTTTCTTGATCTAACATCTAAAGTTTGATAAAGTCATCTTTCAAAAACTCTCAACTAAGCAAAGATTATACCCTTGACACCATTCCTCCTTATTGAGTTGGACAATCTTAGAATAACCATAAAAGAAAACTGTTGCCTATATGATCACCAGATCTTTAACACAAGGATCTTTAAATCACTAGAGGAAAGGAACACCCCAGTTTTGATAGTTTTCAACAGCACATGTTGCTTTAAACACATCAAAATTGCCTGCCTTATCTGGATCAAAAACTTCGGCAAAGACAGAATCGATACCATTTTGGAAAGTATATTTAAACTCTCATCTCCTATTGAATTTTTTAAAATTTGCTTCTTGACTTTAGCATCTTCAAGAACTCTTACATAGAATTAATTTATAGTAAGTGAATTATTTAAGAAAGAGAAGTGGAGAAGTATTAATTCAGACCCACTACTTATTTGTATGCAATAAGTAATATATTAGTAATAAGTTAGTGTGGTTACAGGTGGTTAATGATTTGAATACACCTTCATTCCTAAAGAAGAGTAAACACTTGGGAAACCAGAGAATCAGCCACACTCAGAAAAGGTGAGACTTAAGACATCTCATTGTTGTTAATTGCATTAAAAAATTAATTGCTGCTAAGCACAGACATTATTTGGAAAGTAGAAATATCTCAATGTGTTTTGTTATGGATAATGATGAAAAATCACCTTAAAAATCAACCATACCTATCAAAATTAGAAGCCAAAATCAATAACTTCCTCTAAAAATATGGTAGACAAATTAATTACCTGTACTTGGATTGGCTAATTTATGGACTTGACACTAGCATATGTTTATTCTGACATTTTTCTTAAATTGCATTATATTATTCTACATGAGAAGTATTAATTCCAGTGGATTTGTTATGAGTGTACACCACGGGTCAGGGACGAAGATTTTATGTCTACTGCTGCTACTTGCTAGCTATATGAAATTGGCAGCTTAATTAATCTCTTTGTGCCTCAGTTTCTTTATCAGTAACATGGGAGTGATGTTATACTTATTTTATTGCTGAGAGGACTAAACGTGTACTAAATTCAAGCAAAACATCTCCCACCCATAAACATCAAAATATTATGTCTTTTTAAAAGGATGTTTTCCCTCTGTTTAACATGAAAAAGACTCTTAAGATGAAAATACTGACTCTACTTATTATAATGTTTATCTTCACTGTTTCCCATGATTCACATAAATGTCTTTAGGTTTGTATAGTCTTTTTGCTATTTAATAATATGTTTAAGCTCATGGATGCTTCCCAAGAAAGTTGATCTTGTCAAAAGGAAGAAATAAACCCCCTATTTGATTAAAAAATAAGTAATAATAAAAAAGAATATAATCTGTAACTAATGATAGATCTTTCAGCCTCAGAACTTCATTTGGCACATGGAAAGTACTTAAAAATAGTTGCCTGTTACTATCAATATTATTTGATCATAGGTATTAATTTTATTTATGATTATACAATTAATTTTAACTACTTGACACGTGGCAGTCTTAAACTGGCATGCTAAAGACTATGGTTATATGTTTTGTTTCTTTCATTTTCTCCTTTTTTCTGACAATTATGTACATGCTTTATTTCTAAATTCTTTGGTTCAGAGTTATGACTGCCAATTTTTTATGCTGAGACTTAATTAACATAATAAAATGTCCCTCTATGTTCATGTAATATTTCACTTATTTGCTTCTACTTGTGTATGCTCCTTTTCACATTCCTACATTGTTTTTAATGTAGGAGTTGTGTGATATACATTTTATTATCTTTAATTTCCAATCCCTAAGTTTTTATACTTGCATATTTACTTTTGTCGTTCATCTGTCAACTACCTTGAATTCACAATTTTATTCCTTATTATTTTTCCTTAATTTTCATTTTCTTAATATAATCTATAAGTTGAGACCCATAATATTATTGCTTTATATTACACCTTTTAAATTTCCATGTTGAAATTTATGTTTTATAATTAAATTGAAATAGCCATATATCCTGCATTGCTCATTAGTCGGTGTGTTTTTAATACAAATTCACTACATGTATACACTCTAGCACATGAAAAGTAACTGTCATATGGAATTACTGGATGAAAACTTTAGTCCTTGAAATCTTCTGTTCCTAGCACCACTGCCTTTTGTCATTTATTGATGCAAAAGATAAGTTGAAAGGGAACTTGGTTTTTGTCCAGTTACAGATTATTCAATATTGCTCTGACTCTCTTTGTTTGATGAACTGCTGTGCACCAGGGAAGCATTCCATTTCTTGCTTTGTGTTTGACCTCAGTTCTGTTCCAGGAAGAAAGTGTGGTTGTGTCTGGTCTCCTTGTTGCTCTGACTCTCTATGTCATTGAAGAACATCTAGTAAAGTCCAATGAACCTGCTTTTCTGTTGTTTTGCCCACCTCTGCCCTTTGGTGTCCCAGTACTATGTCAGGTGACTGTAATTAATCTACAGTGACAAAGGCAGTTTCAAGTGGCCTATTTCCTGTTTGACCTTTTGTCTACCTGGAGTTTTTGCAATAGTGGGTGATATTTAGATTTGTAGCAAACACCTTTTATGTCCTATGTCATGACCCCTCAATTCACTAGAATTTCAGTACAACTGTGGTAAAGAACTTTAAACACTTTGACCCACACTCCAGCTCAAGTGCCCTCCACATTGTCTCTCCACTTTCACACCTCAGATTTCTCTCTAAAGTTAAAGAGAGAGCACTAAGCCCTTCAAAACCCAAAGTTAACACTCCTGGGAAGCAGTTCTCAACAGATGGGGAGAAGGAGTTGATTCATAAATGCCTCAAGTTCCAAATCCCTTGCATAATTTTGATAGTTATTCTGTAAGGTTTCATTTTGGGTTTTCTTCCTTCTGTGTCTCACTCATGCCACTCCTTCCCTCAACTCTATGGGATTTACTCTCAAATAAATTACTAGCTCTGAGGTGTATGTGTCAGGAACTGCTTTTGAGAGAACCCAATTTAAAACCAGGCCCTTGCAGTTTTCTCTTTCAATTTCTGCAACACCATTCTACTTTGAGTTAGGAGAGGTTTGAGTTAAGCTCTATCTTTTTCCTTCAATATAGTATTAAATGTACTCTACGTAGCAGAGATTCATTGATGTTTCTGGCATGTAGCAAATACGAAGGTGCATTATTTTTATTATCATCATTTTCAGTTTATTTGGTCATATTCAGTATCGAGGTGGGAAATTCTGCTTCCACCCAAGATATAGGAACGAGTATCATATTTATCATCCACCCTTAAAAAAATAAAAAAGTTGAAAAAATAAATAATGGTTCTTAGACATTTGATAACAGGCAGTACAGAGCAGTGATCTCTGAGAAATGGGAAACATGAAAACCCTATGATTGCCCATAATTCGATGGCTAGAAAGAAGGGTGGCATAAGCAGAGCCAGGGGTATCCCTGAGTTGAGGGTTTTAAAAGGCTATGATAACTACAATCCACAAAGGCAGAGAATCAGAGAGGAGGAACTTGCACAGAGAGAAGACTCTGGAGATGTTCAGAGTATCCATTTCATCAGAGTGGTGATCAGCTAATGCATGTGAAGAGATTAAGCTGGGGCAATATTGCAAGAAAGAGAAATCAACAACATATGGCTACATATAGAATCTCTAAGAACCTCCAAAAAAAAGTTAATAGAACTAATAAGTTTAGTAAAGATGTAGGATACGACGTCAATATACAAAAATCTATTATATTCCTATATATCAGTAATGGATAATTGGAAGTTAAACTTGAAAAGTCAAAACGTTTTGCAATAGCATTGGGAAACATGAACTATTAGGTGTGCATCAATAAAATATGTGCAAGAACTGTATGCTGAAAACTGAAAAACACTGATGAAAGAAACCAAAGAAGACATGAAGAAATGGAAAAGTATGTCATGTTTATGGACTGGAAGACTCAATACTTAAGATGTAAATTCTCCCAAACATGGTATGTAAAGTGAATGCAACTCAAATCAAAATCACAGCAAGATTTTGGCAGAAATGAACAGATTGATTCTACAATTTATGGGAAAAGGCAAAAGAACTAGACAAGTCAAAAAATTTGAAAATGAAGAATGAAGTTGAAAGACTCACAGTATAAATCCATAGTAGTCAAGACAGCATAGTATTGGTAACAAAGATAGACATATAGATCAATGGAACAGAATAAAGATTCCAGAATACACCCACACATATAAGGGCAATAAATTTCTGACAATTCAATGCAGAGAAGGTTGTTTTTCAACAGATTGTTTTCATATAATTAGAATTCCATGTTAAAAATAAATAAACTTTATCTATATTTTGCATAATATTAAAAATTAACTCGAAGAGGATCATAAGCCTAAATGTAATACCATAAAGCTTCTGGAAAAATGCAGAACAAAATTTTTGTGACTTTGGGTTAGGCAAAAATTTCTTAGATATGATACCAAAAACACAGTACCATAGCCCCTCTTTATCAACAGGGGATACGTTCCAAGCCTGCCCCAGTGGATACCTGAAACCATGGATAGTACCGGACTGTACATACGCTATGTTTTTTCCTGTATATACATATTTATGATTAAGTTTAATTTATAAATTAGGAACAATAAAGATATTAACAATAACTAATAATAAAGTTGAACATTAATAACAATATACTGTAATAAAAGTTATGTGAATGTGTTTTCTCCCTCAAAATATCTTATTGGACTGTACTTTTTTTCTTATGATAATGTGATCTGATAGAATGCCTGTGTAATGAGATAAAATGAAGTGACTAAAACAGGTATTGTGATGTAGCATTAGGCTAATTTTGACCTTCTAACAATATGTCAGAAAGAGAATCATCTGCTTCAGGTGATCCTGGATCATCAAGTCATGACGGAGTAGGATAATGTGAGATTGCATCACACTACTCAGAAACGTGTGCCCTTTAAAACTTATGAATTGTTTATTTCTGTAATTTTCCATTTATTATTTTCTGATCTCAGGTAACTGAAACCACAGAAGTCGAAATCGCAGATAAGAGGACACTACATAAAACAAAAAAAGAAATGACAGGTAGTTCTTTAGAATAGTATAGCCCTTAATCCTTAGCTGTTGCCTAGCGTCTCAACAATTTAAGTTGCAAGAAGAAGCTTGTGTAGTGTTTGCACTGAATTATTTTTAAACTCTTATGCAAAGTCGTCAATTAATTAGAAATTGCAGGATATTCATTCCATTGTGTACTGCTATTATCCAATTTAATACAGTTGGCTTTTATAGTTTTTCTAAGCTGAGTTATAGCTTTATCATTTTAATTATTTTTTGTTTTCAATAATTTCTTAATATCAACAAATGTATTATAATATGAGGATCAGCTCAGTTATACATTACAAATGGAGACAGAGGAAGCATATATAGTCAATTTGATTAAATTAATGACACTGGTACCTAAAATGCCCTGTGACTTATTGCAGTGCACCCCTCCCTTTTAACCTGCTCCTTTCTGGAATTTCACAAGTACAATTCATTCTCATTGTTCAAAGTGTGGAGAAATGAATCTCATAAATTATTATAAGCAAATTACTTTCCTTCCCTTTATTACACCTTGTACATTCCACAGGAAGTAGTACACACAAGGTCATTGCCAGCAGAAAAAATCACTTTGAACTCCACTTGTATTTACCAGATTCTCCTAATTTACTCCAAAGAAAGGGCAAGCAATTTTCACTGTCCTTTCAGAAAATATTGTAATTCTATATATCATTATTTAATTTTATTCTGTATGTGACTATTTAAACACACACCTTTCCAAATAATAGTAAGATCCTGTAGTTAAATGTTTGAACCATATTCCCTTGAGTGACATATGGTGAGGCTAGATGCAGATCAAGAGAGAGAAATTGGAAAGAGTTTTATATTTTTATTTTACTCACAGTTCCCTGGGGAGAGCACAGCATGCCACACAGAACCACTCAGGGAAGCATAGTGGTTGATCTCAAGGTAGAAAGAATGGGACTGTAAGCAAGGTACTTTTATTGTGGTTTCCACAGGAAGGAAGGGTGAGGCAGAGTGAGTACGTTTAGGATTGGCTAGCTGTGTTTGAAAGGGGCACCCCTGCAAAATTCATGTTTACTGAGACCGTTAGACCATATGGTTTTGGACTGTCTAAAGTCTCCACGTTTTTGGGTGATCCCGGGTTTACTGGGGAAGACCTTGTGGCCATTTTATAGATGTTAAAACATAAATTTACAGAAATTAAAAGTAAATTAAATACATTAAGCCCACGAGAAAATGGAAAACAATAAGATACTTATCTGTAGTATTTATAACATAATGATTTATTATTTACAATTTAATGGTTATTTATATATTATACTCTGGTAAATTCAATAGTAAAATATTAACTTCCACATTTTCAGATTTGTGCCTTTTGATTTACTTAACATTTTTTGTATTATAATGTTGATATCCTAAGATCATGTGAATAAAACTATGTATTTTTGTGTTCATGTTTTAAAATTAATATTTGCATCCAAATAAAAATGTATAAGTGAATAGATAATATTATAACATATAATGTCTAAGACTATCCTGTCTGGAAAATAGGTAAAACTTCCTAATAGAGCTTATCAAGATAGATGCATGTTGACCGATGTCTTAAAAATCATTAATCTAAATGTATCAGATCTTGTAAAAAGAAAACCAAGAAGCCATACCAATGTAAATATTTGGCTTGTAGGCTTTTAAATTAGAAACATTTCAGCGTAATCTTTATAACTGAACACTTGAATCCAATCCAACCCAATAATAAGAATAAAAGGCAATATACACATAATGTGGGCAGTCTCACTATTGAGGAATAATTTATCATGTAATATTAAATATTCAAGAATTTTCTGAATAGAAAAAGTTTAGAGTGAGTTTGGGAACAAACAGAATTACGTCTGTTGAATATCTAAACACCCAGGAACTGTACTAACTGCATTATTTTTCTATAGCATTCATTTTTTTAGTATGTAATATGCAATTATTCAAATTTTTCAAAAAATCTAACTAAAGTATAATTGAAGAAGGAGAACACCAAAGAAAGACAAAGTTAATGTCTGTCTAGCCCTTCCTTCTCCCTCTCCATCTATATACATATAAGTTCCAGCTACTCTTGTTAAGTCATCTTTACTGAGCAAATCACAGAAATAGGGCTCTTTCCCTGCATTCATACTTCCTTACTTTCCACAACTTCCACTTCACTCTGTCCTCACTCCCCATCGTTCTCCACACACAATGTTTCTATATATAGGCACTTTCATATGGACAGTACATTGTGAGATTGCCTGCCTAAAAATATTTCGTCCGCAGTTTTGGTATCATTCTACTCCTCTAATTCAGATGAAGTATATTACCCGGAAGAGACACCTCTTTAAGTCCAGTGCGATCATTAGAAGATTGATAGGGAATAAGCTCTTGGATAGCACAAAGGACAGGCAATATTCCTAATTAGGGATGAAGCTGGACAAAGCAAAAATTTGAAAAAAGGGACTTAAGAGATTGGAAGAAAGTATGATGTCAGCTCAGGGATAACTTAAGAGGTAAGAATCAATTCAGTGAAACTTGAGTACATAGAAATGAAGGAAGAGCCTTCACATTTTTCAGTAATATATCCTTTCTTCCTTATTGGAGCACAGATTTCTCTAAGTCTACATTGATAGTGCAGAGTGATAAGTGAAATACTGATACCAGGAAGTAACCCCTCTCATTTGCACAATCATAAGATACAGATATAGACAGTGCTATCCTAGCATCTAGAACCAGAAATAGGAAGGTAAAATACAGTCCAGCCTAGACTGAAACTACAGTATCCTATCCACTCTTCACTTAAGGATTATCTTTGGTGAGAGAAGCATATAGTTACCTCCAGAATGGCATGATAATTTTAACCCTAAATTCTTGCAGTGTACTATCATGTAAAAGGCTAAGATGAACTATTAGTAAATTACATTTAACATGACTTTAAAAGAGAATATAAAAATGCAAAGGACTGTCAGACAAACGACTGAGATCTGAATAAATAATATGGTGTGTGGAACTGAAGGCAACATTCTGGCAATCAAATGAAGTGACTAATGGCATGTAGTGGGGAGATGAAATATATGAGGGGACTCCAATTAGGAGCCTTCCAATCAAAACTGGAGAAGAATTTGTGAGCAATACCATGGCTATGGGGTGTGGTGTGGTCTGCAGGTTTTAGGATGGTTAGCTGGACAGGCGTGGAGCAGCATGGCATCGGAGAGGTTTGCTATAGAAGCAAGTACTCACAGATAAAGGAATTTTCCATATACTCAAGCATCCTTTATATATTATAAGACACAGGAAAAAAAACCTAAAATCTTGGTATAATAGTAAATGGGACTAGAATTTGCAACTTTATAACTTTCATTGTGTTATAAATTGTTTTGCTGTTTTATCATACTGTGTTCTACTAATACTAGAAAAATAATCTTTTGAAGAAAGAACAAAATTGAGTTTATTGTAATATATGTGTACCAACACAACACTTATAAGCACAAAAATTACTAATAAGGTGCTCTTTTTCATCTAAGTAATTGGAAACAGCTAATGTATCTCCAACCCAGTGTCTGCCAAGCTCATCACTCATTTGAAGTTTAGCCCATTCACCTCAAATTAATCCTGGAGTTCTCAAAGAGATGCTCCCATTTTCTCCCAAGCAAGACTGCTGCCTATACCAATTTCCTCTTCTGAACATTTGCAGGTAGCAAAGCTCCTTAGAGAAGCTTTACTTCTACCACAATCCCTTATAAGAATGCTGGTATCTTGGATAACCATACCATATCTGGAGATTTACAGACTTGAATGTTCAGAGCATGAGAACAGGGCTCTATGGAGTGGTGAAGAGAGTTCCTCCTCACAGCCATGGCATGTGTTGTCACCAGGAGATGCATTTTGGTCCAGAGTCACTGGAAGTGCCTCATGAACACAGTTCCATCAGAATCTCTCTCCCTCCATAGGCAACAAAAAACAGTCTAGGAGACAAGGAGATATATAAGCGGATATCATTCCATTCCTCTTATCCCTATGAAGAATAACACATCTAAACTGGAATATTTCTTAGTGACACTTTAAGTAATTCATGAATCTATTAAAAATTTTAATGTACTAATAGCTGTGGTAGCACAGCATGGGAATAAAGAGAAAGGCAAAATCTAAATATAAAAAAGTCATAATTCAAATACTTGTTAAATGAATATACTTTAATTTTGAGTTGTCTAAATTGTGATTCCTCATCAATATTGCATAAGTGGTGGGGGTCTTCCTCTCTTATTTAATCTGCTTTTAAACTATCTCTCCCTATGACCCCCTATTGCTTTTGCTAAGGAACTTGCTCTTCCTCATTGGGAATCTTATTCCCTCACCTATCAAACTGTTTTTCTTTGCAGAAGCTTCTGCCCTCAAACATTTTTGTCATTTCTGACCTTGGGAATGGGACAGGAGTTTCTCAAGTGGTTCATGTGAGATCTGGAAAGGAAAAGGTGTGATTCAAAATTAGCCAAAGTAGATACACACACACACACACACACACACACACACACACACACACACACACACACACACCTGCCCTACGAAAGGTTGGGTTTTATATGGTATATATATATTGAACTCTTTCACTGATCTGTTTAAATGACAGGTGGGCAGGATTTTACTTTTGTTTTCTATGAGTCTATATAAAGGAAAAATAGGTTAAATGGAAAAAAAGAAAATAATAAGACAGAATTATACTCTTAGCAGCTGGGCATGGGATGAAGGTTTCTTTGCTTCCATTAGAGATACATTCAATGAGTGCATGCTTTTCATCCAGGAGAATTGTATTGACAAAGTGACCAGCTTAAATATCATTTACATTTTATAGGACAATTCAATGATTGGACACTTTTTTTAAAAATAGCCTTGCTTATTTATGCTGAAAAGAACCATGCCATTTTATCCCACACATCCTTTGTCCTTTGAGATCTTATGAAAGATGATATACAAGATTAAATTCAAGAGACTTACCAAAAATTTAACACAATAGAAAAATCAGTTCCTGCCTATTTGTCCATACATATTTTCAAACTCTCTTGAGGCAAAATGCTATTGGCCCAGTGTTTTACACATTTGTCCTTATTTAACCTACATCATAATTTAGTTTTATTAAAAAATGTGCTGCTATCTTTTAAAGTACTTATTTTCAATTCATTGCTGTACTACGCATACACACACACATAATAGCTATCTTTATATATTATATATACATGTAATCAATCTATGTAAAAATTATTCCAACTTATGAAAAAATCGTTAACATATATTTTCTTAATTGTGATTTAAAACAGTCCTGTGATTTATATATTATTATCTTTTTCTCAAAGCTTAGGAAACTAAAATTCTGAGAGTTTAAAACTACTTGCTCAAATTAAAACCAATCCAAACAACTTGCAGATGCCAGCCTCAGAACTTAAACCTAGTCTTTTGCACTGAAACAGAGCATTTTCATTGCTTAAGTTGCTTAAAGTCTTTTTAGGTCAGTCTTCCCATAGAGGAATAAAGTAAATCTTTCCTGAGCCTTGAATGTGTAGCTGGTTGTGCTACCAGTGGGTTCTGCTTACATGGATTAAATAGTATTTTTTAGAATTTCCTGTCGTAGTTAGGTGCAAACTAATCTACAGCATACCCCAAGACAGAAATGCAGCCTGGACTTAACCAAGAATAGCTTTCTTTAGAAGGGTTAATCACATTAGAATCCCTCTATGTAGGCTCTATTATTAAAGCTTTTAGGTAAATAACCCAGTGAAGGAAGATGGGAATAGCTTATGTATTGTATTTCAAGGTTTTAAACAGAGAAGAAACTTTCCCTCTAAAGAATAATTGGCCACTGAGACCCTTTTATTGAAATAAAATGTTTATTTACCTAGAGGGTAGCTTGACCTGTAAACCAAAATATCTAATTTCTGGGAAGTTTGAATGCTTTGGGTTGTGGATAAATGGGACGTAAAGTCTTTGTAAATTTCAGATGCAGAGTGTAGAGTTAATTAAATTCCAAAGCTAGCACACTATCAACAGAATCCATGTTTAGCTCCTCTCTTATTTTATTTAAATACTACTGCATATCCTTATTTTTGACTCCCATTTTTGTGTATGTTTAGTAATTCAAGAAAATGCTATTATACTTTGATTTCATTCTGTTTTTTCCTTATTTTTACCTGAGACTCTACATTTTAAGATCCATCCATGTTATCCTGTGTATATCCTAACATATTACTTCTAATCGCTTTGTGTTACATTTTTTGTGTGTCCGCCATTTTTAACCTGTCCACCACCTGTCAAAGAACCAAACATTCTCTAAGTGAAAACTGCAGCCATTTGGAAGGCCTGCAAGTCAGCCATAGATTTGTCCAGTAAGGAGAGGGTATGGTAAGCCCAAATACAGCAGCATGAACAGAATCAATTACTTGTGGCCCACAGATGTCACTGAAGTGGAGAGGCAAGATGATAGATGACACAAGCAGTGGGTCACTTGATCATGGAGGATCAAATCCTAGATGATAGGTGATTGTATAGCCTGCAGATACACTTAAGGGCAGTGGCAAGGTGCATACGTATGCTTCACTAGAACCAGAGAAATGCGTAAGAAACTGAACCTTCTGCAAAGTAGGGTACCTCTCTGGCATACATAGGGCCTTGTAGTAACTGCTTACAACACTGCTTATCTCTCTCTCTTCTGGGAAAGACCAAAAGACATTCTGCTAAGGCCTGGATCAGCCTGTGGTTTAGCTTGTGAACACTGCCTATGTGGAGACATGCAAGTTCAAGAAGATGACATGGCAGTGTTCCTCCCCTATGCCATCCTCCTGATCGATGCTCAGCTTGCCTACAATTCCCCACATCCTTGCTCAGGAATGTTTGAGACTCTCCCTGGAAAAAAACAAAGATGTATATACTTAATTTGACTGACTTGGATCAAATTGCTCTGCAAAATGGTTGTAGCAGTTTGCGTGCTCAGCATCAATGTGTAAAAGTTTTATATCTCTGCTATACTCCTGTCAACACCCAGCATTGCTCGATTTCTAATTATTGCCAGTTTAACAGGTATAAAATGATAATTTGCATGTCATTCATTACTAATGTGTGTGTATCTCTTCATATGCTTATTACCCTGTCTGTCCCTAAACACACTATTTTGTTCAATTCAGTTATTTATCTTTTCTTGTGCCATTACCACATATTCTTTCCAATGGCTTTGTTTTTCCTTCCAATAATGTTAGTTTTCCTTCTTTTCTCCTCTTTTATAAGGTTGAATTCTCTCGTGAAAAACACTTCTATCAGATTCTACCTCTAACACCTCACTCCACAGCTGCTTCAGACCAGTCCAAGGAACAGATGGGACAGATGCCAGACTCATGTATCCAGCTTCTTACTCATCATTTCCACAAAGCTAAATACCTAGCGTCTCAAACATACCAAGTCTAATACCATCCTCCTAATACTTCCCATCATAAATATGGTCAACCTGCAGTCCTCATATTAGTAAATGACAGTTCTATCCTTCAGTTGCCAAGGCAAAACACTTTCAAGTTATCTTTGTCTTCCCTCTTTCTCTCACAGCATGCAGTTGTTTTATCAGCGAGTTCCATTAGTTATATGTTCTATCAGGTATACAGCCAGTTCTTCACAACCCACTGTGACCACGTCTAGCTGGTCTCTTACGTTTTAACTTTATTTATGATATCTGATACATATTGTCCTAATAACTTACTTTATTTTGTTTCATTTTTGTTCTTTCTTTAAGTTATTGCTATCCTATACTAAGTAGAAGATAATTCCTTATACTTAATGGAGAAAGTTTTGATACATTCCCTTTAAAATCAGGAACAAGAAAAGAATATCAGCTATCACCACAACCATTCAACATATCATTTGTGGTTTTTGATCAATATTCTGAGAAAAAAAAATGGCTGCAAATATTGAAAGAAAAGAAAAAAATTGTCATTATTTGTAGATGTTATGATCACCTAATTAGGAAAAAGAGCAGAATCTATAGATTAATAAATAGCAGTAACAAAAATTCAAAGAAAGGTCCTGCTGGAGGTTTAAATTAGAGAGATTTTTTTATTGTGAAAGTTACTTCATCATGGAATTGGATGTTCACCAAGGGAATGATACAAATATAAAAGAAGTGCAAAACTGAGCCCTGAGCACTCAAACCTTTAAAAGTAGAGAACATTATAAAGAACTGTGAAAGGAGTCTAAAAACAAATGCCCAGAAAGTTGGGAGAAAAGTACTTGAATGCAGTCCCCAAAACAAGGAAAATAAAGTCAATATCAATTGATAATTGATCAATTGTGTCATATGTTACTGCTAGAGTCAAAGAAAATGGAGACTGAGGATTGACATTGGACGACCTATTACACCACTGCTGACCTTGCGAGGAGCCATTTGGTTAATGGTAGGAGAACAAACCTAATTGAAGTAATTATGAGAAATAGAATTATAGACATACGTGTAGTAACTGCTTTGATGAGTTTCATTTGTTCTTAGGATGAAATAAAAGCAAGTTTATTTATTTGCTCATGAGAATAATGCAGGGAAGGAAAGTTTTGATATTCAGAAGATAGTAAAGAGAAATACTGGAGATATGTCCTTGTTGCAGACTGGTTTCTCAGAGAAACGGATACTGAAATATGTACTTTTATCCATATTTTTTTTCTTTAACTAGGGAGTTTACTGGAGAGTGTTCTCAGGATTAAGGCCTGTGTGTAAGGTGGACTTCCTGTGTGTGTGACCTGTGTGTAATTGTACAGAGCCCCATGCTTATAAGGGCCCCACTCTTGGTTTGACACTCTACCGTCATCATTTGAAATTGTTAATAATTTTTGAACAAAGGGCTCCACAATTTCAGGTTGCACTGGGCCCTGCAAATTACATAGCCAGTCCTGTCTATGAGAGAGCAAAAGATGCAGGATTGGGCAAGGCCAATCCAATAGGGACCTCTAAATTTGTGGTAAATTGGAGTGAGGGAGCCAGATTTTATACCCTCTATTGAACTCAGTGAAAGCTGACTGCTCTGGAAAAGGGGCACGGCCTTGGGTAAAACACCTCTCTTCAGAAGCAGGCAAACTCTGGAGAGAGACACAGATGAAGGAAGTCAGCCATCAAGACTACCAGCAGGGGCTTCCCTGGTGGTGCAGTGGTTGAGAGTCCGCCTGCCGATGCAGGGGACACAGGTTCGTGCCCCGGTCTGGTAAGATCCCACATGCCGCGGAGCGGCTGGGCCTGTGAGCCATGGCCGCTGAGCCTGCGCGTCTGGAGCCTGTGCTCAGCAACGGGAGAGGCCACAATACTGAGAGGCCTGCGTACCGACCGCAAAAAAAAAAAAAAAAAAAAAGACTACCAGCAAATGAGGAAATAGAGCTTCAGCCTTGGAGGGGGTGTTCAGGGCAGGAATCAATGAAATCTGTAACAGTGCTTGAGGAAGAGAATGTGGGGGAGTGTATAATGCACAAGGTCATGACCTTGACTAGGAGTACAGAAAGTTAATCATTGTAATAGGAGAGATGCCAATGATATGTGATAGTAAATGGGTAGAACTAGAGGTGGCAATTTATGGAAGGATTTTTATTTTTCTGGTTTCTTCACTGTATTTAGTAAAGTATTCAATAGTAATCAAAGTCATCAGCTGAGAGTAGAGTAGTGAGTTGGATTTGGAGTTAAGAGAGAATAGTAGCAAAAATTATTTGAGGAATACTAGATCAATCTTGAGAATCCAATATTTTTCTAATAGAATTTCTAAAAATTGAGGCTGAGAAATATTAGGTGGATATTTTATGGGATGAGGGAATAAAGAAAACAGTCAAAAAATTCTAAGAAAGAAGTTTAACTGAGCTTAAGAAGTATATGAGTTTTCATACTGGAAAATTCTGCTGAATTGTAAACATGGTAAACTTAAAAAAAAAGTCCTCCCTCTGTAACATGCTTGTATTAAGGCTTGTATTAAAGCTTCTATGCTTTAAGAATGGGGTAAAATCATAAAAACATGGAAGGAGTAATAAAAGAGCTCACCTACAAAGATACTGTGAACAGAGGGCAATGCTAATTCTAATTAGCATTATGAAACTCTAAAAGATGTTGGACAAGTGTCTCAAATATCTGAGGAGACATTTTTCAAATCTAGAATTACATATTCAAAAGTACTTTTAATCAGTGAAATAAATAAATACACTTTAATTACTGAGCTATTTTTACTCACATACAATTTTCTATGAAAGTTACTTGAGAAAAAACTGCAATAAATGGAGAAGTCTAAGAATGAGGAAGCCACAGCACTCAGGAAACAGAGATTCTAAGTCCAGAGAACATCTCAGATGACAGTGGGAAAAGAAGCCTAGAAAACAAGTGGTTCATTTTGGAATAGTAGTCCAAGGAATTCTAGAAGAAAATCGCTGGGGAGAAGCATTGACTGATTGCTATTATTGAAAGCCTAAGTAGTTTAAAATAATGTGAAAATTCACTATTCTTTTACAGATGAGGAAAAAGAAAAAAGTATGATAAAGTCCAAATAAAAAATCCTTTACAAGAATTACATGTATCAAATATGAAGCAAATAATTTTGGGGCACAATTTGAGCAGCTGATGATCAAATGAATCCATATTACTTTGATGATGTGGACAACCTCCACTGGGAAGCACAGATATCTTGATTTTAATACCCAGGTAAAGCAGAGAAGGAAATGCAATTGTAAAACATTATTTGATTCCACAGCAAAAAATAAAAATAAATTAAATTGCATAATCTCAAATTCTGCTTAAAGATGTCCAATTTTTAGAATCAAGCAATGGCCAAAGAATGAAAGCATAAGCAGAATTACCAATAAGAATATCAACATAATGCATCTTAATAACATAAAAGTAGTGGTACAGCTGCCAAAGTCAGGAGGCACAAAACAGTAGGAGAGGTGGAAGAAGGGATTGGAATATGACTACGTCTATAGTCGTGAGTCAGAAGACAGATACAGGAAATGAAAAGTTAAAAGTTAAAAACAATGTAACAAAAAATGGGAAATTGAATCTGGAGACAGAAGAAAGATGATGAGTAAGGAAGGTAAGTCTTATCTACAATTGGAAAAATCAATGAATAAAGGTACAAATGGAATATTCAGAATTATATCAGCTATACAAAGTAAAAATCCATTCTGAATAATGATAATTGGAGGAAGGAAGGTGAGGAGGGCAGCTCTTCTGTATTAAAAACATTTATAACATTTGCCTATATTATTTTTATAAAATAGTTTATTAATTGAAAACAGCAAAGTAAGCAAATGCATAATAGAAAAGATCAAGTAATTATATATTCTGATTGGAAGGAACTATTTCATATTCAAGAAAAGTTAGAGAAAACTGTAAAATATAAACCAATTCTTTAAAAAAAACGACTAGTTTTTAAAATACAACATACAGTGTAACTGCATAAATAAAATTCTGGCAAAACATACTTTTTTGAATGATGATTACTAATACAAAAAATATGAAAATGGAGCAGAAAAGTTCTTACTGATACTTTCTGAGTTAATATCAGACATTCTTGGGCTTAGTAGGTGCCTATAGGTGACAATCTCATAGAATTTTTTTGTCATTTATTCAGGAGTCGCACCTCTCTCATTTGGCATATTCTTTGAGATTCATCCATGTTGTAGCATATTTCAGTATACAGTCCTTTCTACTGCTCAGTAGTAATCCACTGTATGGATATACTACATGTATTGTTTATCTCTTAACCAGTTGATGGACTTTTGGATTGTTTCCAGTTTTTAGCTATTATGATTAAAGCTGCTGTGAACATTCATGTACACATCTTTGTGACAACATGCTTTCATCATCTTGGAAAGATCACGGAGAGTGGAGTTACTAAACCATATGCTAAATTCACGTGTAACTGTTTGAGAAACTGACAAACTCTTTTCTAAAGTTCGGTATCATTGTACATTCCCACCAGCAATATATGAGTGCTTCCATTTCTCCTAATCTCTATCAACACTTGTTATTGTCTATCTTTTTAATTATAGTCATTCTACTGGGTATGAAGTGGAATCTCATTATGGTTTTAATTTTTATTTTCCTAATGACTGATATTGAGCATTGAATATTGGCCATTTAAATATCTTACTTACTGATATCTCTGCAGAGATATTTTGCCAAATCTTTATTTCTTTTTTGAATTTTATTTTATTTATTTCTTATACAGCAGGTTCTTATTAGTTATCCATTTTATACATATTAGTGTATATATGCTAATCCGAATCTCCCCACTCACCACACCACCACCACCCCCTGCCACTTTTCCCCCTTGGTGGCCTACGTTTGGTCTACATCTGCTTCTCTATTTCTGCCCTGCAGACTGGTTCATCTGTACCATTTTTCTAGGTTACATATATATGCATTAATATACGATATTTGTTTTTCTCTTTCTGACTTACTTCACACTGTATGACAGTCTCTAGATCCATCCAAGTCTCTACAAATGACCCAGTTTCGTTCCTTTTTATGGCTGAGTAATATTCCACTGTATATATGTACCACATCTTCTTTATCCATTTGTCTGTCGATGGGCATTTAGGTTGCTTCTGTGACCTGGCTGTTGTAAATAGTGCTGCAATGAACATTGGGGTTCATGTTTCTTTTTGAACTATGCTTTTCTGGATATATGCCCAGTAGTGGGATTGCTGGGTCATATGGTAATTCTGTTTTTAGTTTTTTAAGGAACATCCATACTGTTCTCCATAGTGGCTGTATCAATTTACATTCCCACCAACAGTGCAAGAGGGTGCCCTTTTCTCCACACCCTCTCCAGCATTTGTTGTTTGTAGATTTTCTGATGATGCCCATTCTAACTGGTGTGAGGTGATACCTCACTGTAGTTTTGATTTGCATTTCTCTGTTACTTAGTGATGTTGAGCAGCTTTTCATGTGCTTCTTGCCCATCTGTATGTTTTCCTTGCAGAAATGTCAATTTCAGTCTGCTGCCCATTTTTTGATTGGGTTGTTTGTTTTTTTAATATTGAGCTGCATGAGCTGTTTATATATTTTGAAGATTAATGCTTTGTCCATTGATTGGTTAGTGAATATTTTCTCCCATTCTGAGGGTTGTCTTTTTGTCTTGTTTGTTGCCTTTGCTTTGCGAAAGCTTTTAAGCTTCATTAGGTCCTATTTGTTTATTTTTGTTTGTATTTCCATTACTCTAGGAGGTGGACCAAAAAAGATCTTGCTGTGTTTATGTCATAGAGTGTTCTTTCTATCTTTTCCTCTAAGAGTTTTATAGTGTCCAGTCTTACATTTAGGTCTCTAATCCATTTTGAGTTTATTTCTGTGCATGGTGAGTATTCTAATTTCATTCTTTTACATGTAGCTGTCAAGTTTTCCCAGCACACTTATTGAAGAGACTGTCTTTTCTCCATTGTATATCCTTGCCTTCTTTGTCATAGATTAGTTGACCATATGTGCGTGGGTTTATCTCTGGGCTTTCTATCCTGTGTCATTGATCTATATTTCTGTTTTTGTGCCAGTACCATACTGTCTTGATTACTGTAGCTTTGTAGTATAGTCTGAAGTCAGGGAGTCTGATTCCTCCAGCCCCGTTTTTCTCACTTAAGACTGCTTTGGCTGTTTGTGGTCTTTTGTGTCTCCATACAAATTTTAATATTTCTTGTTCCAGCTCTGTAAAAAAATGCTATTGGTAATTTGATAGGAATTACATTGAATCTGTAGATTGCTTTGGGTAGTGTAGTCATTTTCACAATATTGATTCTTCCAATCCAGGAACATGGTATATCTCTCCATCTGTTTGTATAATCTTTAATTTCTTTCATCAGTGTCTTACAGTTTTCTGCATACAGGTCTTTTGTCTCCCTAGGTGGGTTTATTCCTAGGTATTTTATTCATTTTGTTGCAGTGGTAAATGGGATTGTTTCCTTAATTTCTCTTTCTGATCTTTTGTTGTTAGTGTATAGGGATGCCAGAGGTTTCTGTGCATTAATTTTGTATCCTACAACTTTACCAAATTCATTGATTAGCTCTAGTAGTTTTCTGGTGGCATCTTTAGGATTCTCTACGTATAGTATCATGTCATCTGCACACAGTGACACTTTTGCTTCTTCTTTTCCAATTTGTATTCCTTTTATTTCTTTTTCTTCTCTGATTGCCATGGCTCGGACTTCCAAAACTATGCTGAATAATAGTGGTGAGAGTGGACATCCTTGTCTTGTTCCTGATCTTAACGGAAATGATTTCAGTTTTTCACCATCGAGAATGATGCTTGCTGTGGGTTTGTCGTATATGGGCTTTATTATGTTGAGGTAGGTTCCCTCTGTGTCCACTTTCTGGAGAGTTGTTATCATAAAAGGGTGTTGAATTTTGTCAAAAGTTTTTCTGCATCTATTGAGATGATCATATGGTTTTTATTCTTCAGTTTGTTATTATGGTGTATCACATTGATTGATTTTCGTATATTGAAGAATCCTTGCATCCCTGGGATAAATCCCACTTGATCATGGTGTATGATCCTTTTAAAGTGTTGTTGGATTCTGTTTACTAGTATTTTGTTGAGGATTTTTGCATCTATATTCATCAGTGATATTGGTCTATAATTTTCTCTTTTTGTAGTATCTTTGTCTGGTTTTGGTATCAGGGTGATGGTGGCCTCATAGAATGAGTTTGGGAGTGTTCCTTCCTCTGCAATTTTTGGGAAAAGTTTGAAAAGGGTGAGTATTAGCTCTTCTCTAAATGTTTTATAGAATTCACCTGTGAAGCCATCTGATCCTGGACTTTTGTTTGTTGGAAGATTTTTAATCACAGTTTCAATATCATTACTTGCGATTGGTCTGTTTTATTTTCCATTTCTTCCTGATTCAATCTTGGAAGGTTATACCTTTCTAAGAATTTGTCCATTTCTTGCAGGTTGTCCATTTTATTGGCATAGAATTGCTTGTAGTAGTCTGCTATGGTGCTTTGTATTTCTGTGGTGTCTGTTGTAACTTCTTGTTTTTAATTTATAATTTTCTTGATTTGAGTCCTCTCCCTCTTTTTCTTGATGAGTCTAGCTAATGGTTTATCAATTTTGTTTATCTTCTCAAAGAACCAGCTTTTAGTTTTATTAATGTTTGCTATTGTTTTCTTTGTTTCTATTTCATTTATTTCTTCTCTGATCTTTATGATTTCTTTCCTGCTACTAACTTTGGGTTTTTGTTTGTTCTTCTTTCTCTAGTTCCTTTAGGTTTAAGGTTAGATTATTTATTTGAGATTTTTCTTGTTTCTTGAGGTAGGCTTGTATTGCTATAAACTTCCTTCTCAGAACTGCTTTTGCTGCATCCTATACATTTTGGATCGTCGTGTTTTTGTTGTACTTTGTCTCTAGGTATTTTCTGATTTCCTCTTTGATTTCTTCAGTGATCTCTTGGTTATTTAGTAATGTTTTGCTTAGCCTACATGTGTTTGCATTTTTTACTTTTTTTTCCCCTGTAATTGATTTCTAATCTCATAGCATTGTGGTCAGAAAAGGTGCTTAATATGATTTCAATTTCCTTAAATTTACTGAGGCTTGATTTTTGACCCAAGTTGTGATCTATCCTCGAGAACATTCCATGTGCACTTGAGAAGAAAGTGTAGCACTTGAGAGGAAAGTGTAATCTGCTGTTTTTGGATGGAATGTCCTATAAATATCAATTAAATGCTTCTGATCTATTGTGTCATTTAAAGCTTGTGTATCCTTATTAATTTTCTGTTTGGATGATCTGTCCATTGGTGTAAGTGAGGTGTTAAACTCCCCCATTATTATTGTATTACTGTCGATTCCCTCTTTTATAGCTGTTAGCAGTTGCCTTATGTATTGAAGTGCTCCTATGTTTGGTGCATATATATTTATAATTGTTATATCTTCTTCTTGAATTGAGCACTTGATCATTATGTAGTGACCTTCCTTGTCTCTTGTAACATTCTTTATTTTAAAGTCTATTTTATCTGATATGAGTATTGCTACTCCAGCTCTCTTTTGATTTCCATTTGCATGGTATATCTTTTTCCATCCCCTCACTTTCAGTCTGTATGTTTCCCTAGGTCTGAAGTGGGTCTCTTGTAGACAGCATATATATGGGTCTTGTTTTTGTATCCATTCAGCAAACCTGTGTCTTTTGATTGGAGCATATAATCCATTCACGTTTAAGGTAATTATCGATATGTACCAATTACCATTTTCTTAATTGTTTTGTTTTTATTTTTGTAAGTTCTTGTCTTGTGTTTCCCACTTAGAGAAGTTCCTTTAGCATTTGTTGTAGAGCTGGTTTGGTCGTGCTGAATTCTCTTAGCTTTTGCTTGTCTGTAAAGCTTTTGATTTCTCCATCGAATCTGAATGAGATCCTTGCCGGGTAGAGTAATCTTGGTTGTAGGTTCTTCCCTTTCATTACTTTAAATATATCATGCCCCTCCCTTCTGGCTTGTAGAGTTTCTGCTGAGAAATCAGCTGTTAACCTTATGGGAGTTCCATTGTATGTTATTTGTCATTTTTCCCTTGTTGCTTTCAATAATTTGTCTTTAATTTTTGTCAATTTGATTACTGTGTGTCTCTGCGTGTTTCTCCTTGGGTTTACTCTGCCTGGGACTCTCTGCACTTCTGGATTTGGGTGGCTATTTCCTTTCCCATGTTAGGGAAGTTTTCGATTATAGTCTCTTCACATATTTTCTTGAGTCCTTTCTCTTTCTCTTCTCCTTCTGGGACCCCTATAATGCGAATGTTGTTGCATTTAATGTTGTCCCAGAGCTCTCTTAGGCTGTCTTCATTTCTTTTCATTCTTTTTTCTTTATTCTGTTCTGCAGTAGTGAATTCCAGGATTCTTGTCTTCTAGGTCACTTATCCGTTCTTCTGCCTCAGTTATTCTGCTATTTTTTCCTTCTAGTGTGTTTTTCATTTCAGTTATTGTATTGTTCATCTCTGTTTTTTTGTTCTTTAATTCTTTTAGTTGTTTGTTCTTTAATTCTTTGAGGTCTTTGTTAAGCATTTCTTGCATCTTCTCGATCTTTGCCTCCATTCTTTTATGAGGTCCTGTATCATCTTCACTATCATTATTCTGAATTCTTTTTCTGGAAGGTTGCCTATCTCCACTTCATTTAGTTATTTTTCTTGGGTTTTATCTTGTTCCTTCATCTGGTACAGCGCCCTCTGCCTTTTCATTTTGTCTGTCTTTCTGTGGATGTGGTTTTTGTTCCAGAGGCTGCAGGATTGTAGTTCTTCTTGCCTTTACTGTCTGCCCTCTGGTCCCAAATCTTTAATTGAGATGTTTATCTTTCTTATTATCAAGTTGTAAGAGTTCTATATACATTGTTAATATGTCTTTATCAAATATATTAGCTGCAAATGTTTGCTCCCAAGCTGTTTCTTGTCATTTCATTTTCTTAGTATTCTTTTGAAGTACAGAAGTTGTAATTTTGAGGTAGTACAATTTATCATGTTTTTTTCTGGATTGGACTTTTGTGTTGTATCAAGAGTTTTTTGCTACCCAAGGTCACAAATATTTTATCCAATGTTTTCTTCTGGAAGTTTTATACTTTTCATCTTATATTTAGTCCTATTAGGTCTATTTTGAGTTACTTTTTATGTATGGTGTGAGGTGCAGGTCTAAGTATTCTTCTCTGTATGTGGATATCCAATTGTCTCAACATTAATTTTAGGAAAAAAAAAAACCCTAATCCTTTCTCCATCAGATTATCTTGGCGCTATTGTCAAAAATAAATGTATTGAATTGTTTTAGAATTGTCAATTCTGTTCCACTTATCTACGTGCCCATTATTGTAGCAATACTATATCTTTTTACCGCAGCTTTATAGTAAGTTTTGAAATTAGGTGCTGTACATCTTCCAACTTTGTTCTTATTTTTCAAAATAATTTTGGTTACTGTAAATTGCTTGGATTACCATATACATTTTAAGGTGATTCTGATAATTTCTACAAAAATTCTGCTGGAATTTTCATAGAGAATGTGTTGAATCTGTCAATAAATTTGAGAATTGCCATCTTGATCATAATGAGTGTTCCAATCCATGAAGGTAATTTCTTCTGTAACCTCATTTTACTCATTCATTAGTTTTAGTAGGAGTGTATGTATGAGTGTGTATGCATTACTTTGGGATTTTCTAACAACAAGATCATGTCATCTGTAAATAAAAAATTATCCTTTCTTTCCAAACTAGATAACTGGATGTCTTTATTTGGTCTAAACCCTCCAGTAAAATTTCTAATTAATCATATTTCACTTTATCATTTGAACTATCATAAGAAAATATCCTGCCCTCAAATACTAAATCCCCTATCACATTTGCCAAACTGTGAATACTTGTCATATGGGGAGCTGACAAGGTTATTGCTGAAATGATAATAACCTGTCTTGGTCCAGAAATAACATGTTAAATTTCAAGATTATATCTATATCTATATAGATATTATATCTGTATGAATATATATAAATATGTAAAAATTAACAATTTATCAATTACATGCCATTTCAATCCAAACCCATAGCATATCTAAGATATTGAATATATATAACATATTTGAAATTGATTTGTAATCTGTCAGGTACATTGCAATTATATAGTAATTTCTATTTTTATTGATATGCACATCACAGGCAGAAAAATTTTGAAACTCACTAGGCCAACATACACGTTTTTAGCATTGCTATGACAGGACCTGGACTGGGCCCTTATCATCTCTCACATATATCACTGCAATGATTTTCTAACTTGTTTCCCTAATTACAGTCTTTCTCTTATATGATCCATCTTCAACATGCATTCCAAATACATCTTTTTTTTTTTTTGTGGTACGCGGGCCTCTCACTGTTGCGGCCTGTCCCGTTGCAGAGCACAGGCTCCGGACGTGCAGGCTCAGCGGCCATGGCTCACGGGCCCAGCCGCTCCACAGCACGTGGGATCTTCCTGGACCGGGGCACGAACGCGTGTTCCCTGCATCGGCAGGCGGACTCTCAACCACTGTGCCACCAGGGAAGCCCTCCAAATTCATCTTTTAAAAAAAATATATATATGACCATACCGCTCCCTTGATTAAAAGTTCTATAAGAAATTGAATATTTTGACCATTCCCTTAATCATAGACATTTAGATAATTTCCAAATTTTTGCTATCATTACCACTGCAAATTATATAGCAATGACATTCTTTTCTTTTTTTTTTTTTTTTTGGCGGTACGTGGGCCTCTCACTGTTGTGGCCTCTCGCGCTGCGGAGCACAAGCTCCGGACACGCAGGCCCAGCAGCCATGGCTTACAGGCCCAGCCGCTCGGTGGCATGCAGGATCTTCCCAGACCGGGGCACGAACCTGCGTCCCCTGCATCGGTAGGCAGACTCCCAACCACTGCGCCACCAGGGAAGCCCAGCAATGACATTCTTAATTCAGGTCTGTTTCGCACAAGGACACTTCTATTTCCGGGTTGTATATTATAAGAGACTTACCAGATTATGTCACACACACAAATGTTTAAACTTTAGGAAGTGTTTACAAAGTGTGTGTGTGTGTTGGAGGGGGGTGCACAGATGTTTGTATGTGTGTGTATGTAAAATTAGAAATAAATATGAAAAGATATCTACCAAAATAAGAAATAAGATTATCTCCGGGTAGGTGGTCAGGGGGTCCTATCAGGAATGGTGATCAAAGGAATTTTAGCCTTGTCTAATGTATATTTATATTTACATTTCTAAATTTCGTACAAGTTTACATTTGTACACAGGTCTATGTAAGAATCTGTTCTTTGTGGAAATAGTTTTAAAACAGGTAATAAGATATAAAAATGTGACTTTAAGCATCTATAATCTTAAAGGAAAACAAAAGCCATTTATTACAAAATTTTTGCTACTATGATTATCTAATGGAGTAAGTAATCTAATATGGGGCATATTAGATTTGCCAACTTTGAGAATTGACCAATCATAGCTAAATGGTGGCCACCAGAAATAGTCTCCACTAACTTTCCTGTGTCTGATGGTATTGTTTATCGCAGTTTTCTTAAGGGTTCAGGAAGCTGGTCATAACACTGACCAGTAACAGTTTGTTATTAAACCCTTTTTTTTGGTGGTTAATGAGTTTAATATTTATGAAGCCTTCATTACATTGCACTGATTTAAAGGCACACCATTGCCAATAAAATTGTTGAACTGAACTCAGATATATAAAGCAGTGCATATCTTTAACCTCAATATAAATGACAAGAATTTCTTTAAACCAACTGCCTAGTCTTTTTAGGTAGTTGAGAACGAATGTGAACCTAGTAAAGAAATGCATATTAATATTGTTATAAAATAATAGTTCAATAACTAGAGTTATTAGGATATTTATTTCAAAGAACAATATACATGTAGGAAATGAGAATTTTGTCCTCAAGTGTTTTCTTTCTGGACCAGTGCTTGGATACAGATTACTGCCAATTACACATGTAATGGAGTACATTTGCAGTTATTACTGGATTAAGATTTGTTATTACTGTTAGCAAATGACCGATTTCCCTTCAAAATCGTGTAGTAATTATTGTCAAAATGGAACATCAGCACAACCACTTAAACACATTGTATATATATTTTTTCCTTTTCACAGAAAACAAATGAACTCTAAAATCAGCTATTACCATGGCTAATGAACATGTTGTCACAACATAAAGATTCCCTGAATTTCCCTCTGGACCAATCCCATTAAGTCCAAAGCATAACATAATTTAAATATCAGAGTTATGATCCACCAGCATTACTTTATACATAGAAGGCCTGTCAGGAAACAGTCAAGGACAGAAAATCAATTCCTTCACATCACTATTTCTCTCGCTCTCACTCTCCATATTTACTAAGTTACCAAATGCTGCCCATTATTTTCCCCTTTTCCATCTTCCCTGAACCTACTTTTAATATCATTGCTCATACCCTTCCCTTCTCTTGAGTGCAGAGGCCTCTTAGTTTTTCTGTTTATTCTTAGTCTTCCCATATCCCGTTACAAATGTGCTTAAATATCTTTTCATTAGTGTTTTCCCAATAATTAGTGCATGGTATTGTCAAACTAGAATCACAAGGTAGGATGTTTATTTATTCATCCAATCAGTATTTATTAAATATCCTTCCTGGCTAATTTTCTGTATAAATTTAATCCATGACTTATTGTGTTTACACATTATGGTTAATAGGTGGCCTTCCTAAAATAAGACATGTTTTATTGAGAGGTAAGATTTGAATTTGCTCTTGTCTTGATTGACCCATTGTGAGCTTCAGAATTTTCACTTAAGAGACCCAGAATCTTCACAAATGTGTACATCTGTAGCTACGGATATTTATATTGCTCCTTGTCACTGCATAGATTCCTATAAATATTTGAAGTGCAACTATGGTTCAGTTATGATAAAGCTGATTGCTTCACCTTCCTTTGACTGCTTTGGCAATGCTGTCCTCAAGTATCTCCATCTATGCCATGAAGCAAGAGCCAATTCTTCCATGAAAATGGGTGAGAAGTTAAGAGGAGTGGGTGGTTGGTCTTCCATCTGTCCTTCAGCATCTTGAACTACTTTCTCTTTTAAAATTTTATTTATAGATTTACAGGATTATTGTGAAGATAATACAGAGAGTCTTCATATACCATATATCCAGCATCCTCTATTATTAACATCATTATATTAAAATGGTATTAGGATGGTACATTTAATTATGATTATTTTAGTATTGCTTGGGTTTTATTGAATATCTTTGAATATTATGGATATATGTCCTTTATTAGACATGTATTTTACAGTATTTTCTCCCAGTTTGTGACTTATTCTTCCATTCTATTAATGGTGTCTTTTACAGACCAGAAATTTAAATTTTAACAAAATTCAGCCTATCAATTTTTCTTTCATGGATTGTGCTATTGGTATTGTATCTATGACCTTATAACCAAACTCAAGATAATGTAAGTTTTCCAAGAATTTTAATACTTGTGCATTTTACATTTAAGTTTATGATACATTTTGAGTTAATGTTTATGAAAGATGTGAAGTCTATGTCGTTTCCTTTGTTTTTTCCATAAAAAAGTTCACTTCTTCTAACACCACTTGGGAAGAATTGAAATGTTAACAATATTGATCTTCCAATTGATAAACACAGAATCTCTTGATTTCTTTAAATCTTCTTTGATATTTTTCATCAGTGTTTTACAGCTTTTCATATACAGATACCAGGCATATTTTATATTAATACCTAAGTATTTCATGTTTCAGGCTGTTACTCTAAATGATGCATTTTTTTCTAATTCTAATTATTTATTGCTTGTATGTAGGAAAGAAATTGATATGGTATATTAACTTTGTATTCTGCAACTTTTTCATCTTTTCCAAGAACTTTTGTTGTTTATTCTCTTGGATTTTCTACATAGACAATCATGTTGTCTGCAAATAGGGATAGTTTTAATTCTTCTTTTCCAATATTAAATCTTTTCTTTCTTTTTCTTTTCTTTTCTTTTTTTTTTTGTCCTATTGTACTAGGAAAAAATACCAGTAGGAAATTTAGTAGGAATAATGAGATTGGATATCCTTGAATTGTTCCTGATCTAAGGGGAAAGCATTGATCTTCTTGCAGTTACCTATGAAGTTAGCTGTACTGTTGTTTTGTCTTGTCTTTAGCAAATTGGAGAAGTTTGCTTCTTTTCCTAGTTTGTGGAAATTTTTCATTATGAATGGATGTTGGTTTAGTAAGATGCTTTTTCTGTATCTATTGTTATGATCAGTAGATTCTTCTTTAGTATGTGCATGTGGTTGATTACATTGATTTTTTTTTAACATCTTTATTGGGGTATAATTGCTTTACAATGGTGTGTTAGTTTCTGCTTTATAACAAAGTGAATCAGTTATACATATACATATGTTCCCATATCTCTTCCCTCTTGCATCTCCCTCCCTCCACCCCTCCCTATCCCACCCCTCCAGGCGGTCACAAAGCACCAAGCTGATATCCCTGTGCTATGCGGCTGCTTCCCACTAGCTATCTACCTTACGTTTGGTAGTGTATATATGTCCATGCCTCTCTCTCGCTTTGTCACAGGTTACCCTTCCCCCTCCCCGTATCCTCAAGTCCATTCTCTAGTAGGTCTGTGTCTTTATTCCTGTCTTACCCCTAGGTGCTTCATGACATTTTTTTTTTCTTAAATTCCATATATATGTGTTAGCATATGGTATTTGTCTTTCTCTTTCTGACTTACTTCACTCTGTATGACAGACTCTAGGTCTATCCACCTCATTACAAATAGCTCAATTTCGTTTCTTTTTATGGCTGAGTAATATTCCATTGTATATATGTGCCACATCTTCTTTATCCATTCATCCGATGATGGGCACTTAGGTTGTTTCCAGCTCTATTTATAGAGCTGCAGTGAACATTTTGGTACATGACTTTTTGAATTATGGTTTTCTCAGGGTATATGCCCAGTAGTGGGATTGCTGGGTCATATGGTAGTTCTATTTGTAGTTTTTTAAGGAACCTCCATACTGTTCTCCATAGTGGCTGTACCAATTCACATTCCCACCAGCAGTGCAAGAGTGTTCCCTTTTCTCCACACCCTCTCCAGCATTTATTGTTTCTAGATTTTTTGATGATGGCCATTCTGACTGGTGTGAGATGATATCTCATTGTAGTTTTGATTTGCATTTCTCTAATGATTAATGATGTTGAGCATTCTTTCATGTGTTTGTTGGCAGTCTGTTTATCTTCTTTGGAGAAATGTCTATTTAGGTCTTCTGCCCATTTTTGGATTGGGTTGTTTGTTTTTTTGTTATTGAGCTGCATGAGCTCCTTGTAAATTTTGGAGATTAATCCTTTGTCAGTTGCTTCATTTGCAAATATTTTCTCCCATTCTGAGGGTTGTCTTTTGGTCTTGTTTATGGTTTCCTTTGCTGTGCAAAAGCTTTGAAGTTTCATTAGGTCCCATTTGTTTATTTTTGTTTTGATTTCCATTTCTCTAGGAGGTGGGTCAAAAAGCATCTTGCTGTGATTTATGTCATAGAGTGTTCTGCCTATGTTTTCCTCTAAGACATTGATTTTTAAATGCTGAACCAGCCTAGCATATCTGGAATAAAATTCCTCATGTTTGTTGTGTATAATGCTCTTTACACGTTTTAAATTCAATGTGCTAATATTTAGTTGAGGATCTTTGAGTCTGTGCTCCTGAGAGGTATTGCTCTATGGTATTTCCTTTTTTGTAATGTCTTTTTTTAATTTTATATTGGAGTATAGTTGATTAACCATGTTGTATTAGTTTCAGGTGTACAGCAAAGTGATTCAGTTATACATATGTAATGTCTTTATCTGGTTTTAGTGTTAGGGTAATGCTGGCTTAATGAAACGAATTAGGTAGAGTTCCCTCTGGTTTGATTTTGTGGAGAATTGGTAGAATGTCTTTGTTAATCTCACCAGTGAAATTATATGGGCCAGTTGATTATTTATTTTGGAAGGTTACTGATTTTTTTGCAAAGTCAATTACTGATCAAACTTCTTTAATAAGTATAGATTACTTATTTATGCTGTTCAGTATTGGTAGTTTGTGTCCTTCAAGGAGTTATTCCAGTTTATCTAAATTACTTAATTTTGGGCATAGAACTGTTCATAGCATTTTTTTATTATTGTTTTTACTGTTCATGGGATCAGTGGTGATGACTCTTCATTCTTTCCTGATATTGATAATTGTGTCTTCTGTCATTTTTGTTAGATAGCTTGGCTAAAGGATTGTCAATTTTATTCATCTTTTCAAGCAAAGAGCTTTTGGGTTTGTTGACATTCCCTGTTGTTTTACTGTTTTCAATTTTATTGATTTCTGCTCTAAGTTTTATTAGTTCTTTTCTTCTACTAGTGTTTGGCTTAAATTTATCTTCCTTCTCTAATTTCCTGGCATGGAAGCTTAAGCTATTAATTTTAGATCTTTCTTATTTCTAATGCATTTAACATTATAAATTTCCCGTTAAGCACTGCCTTTCTGCATAAACTACATCATACAGTGTTTGAACATTGTCATTGCATTTTAATTAAGTTCAAAATATTATAAATTTCTCTTCAGACATTTTCTTTGGCCCAATGTGTTTTTGAAATGTGTTGTTTAATTGCTGTATTTTGGGATTTTCCAGCTGTCTTTCTGTTGAGTTATAGATAATTCTGTTGCTGTCTATACAGTTTCAAATTTAAGATTTTATGGCCAAAACGAGTTTTATCTTGGTGAATGTTCCCTGTATATTTGAAAGTAATTGGTATTCTATTGTTATTAGATAGTATATTTGATAAATTTCAATTAGATCAAATTTATTAATAGTGTTGCTCAGGTCAACTATATCCTTATTGATTTTGTGCCTCCTTGATCTGCTAATTATAGGAGATGTTGAATAATAGCATATTAACGGGTAATAGTATATCTATTCTTCTTGTAGTTTTTTTTTTTTTAACAGCTTTATTGGAGTATATTTGCTTTACAATGGTGCGTTAGTTTCTGCTGTATAACAAAGTGAATCAGCTATATGTATGCATATATCCCCATATCCCATCCCTCTTGCGTCTCCCTCCCACCCTCCCTATCCCACCCCTCTAGGTGGTCACAAAGCACCGAGCTGATCTCCCTGTGCTATGTGGCTGCTTCCCACTAGCATTTATTTTACATTTGGTAGTGTATATATGTCCATGCCACTCTCTCAGTTCATCCCAGCTTCCTCTTCCCCTTCCCTGTGTCCCCAAGTCCATTCTCTATGTCTGCGTCTTTATTCCTGTCCTGCCCCTAGGTTGTTCAGAACCATTTTTTTTTTTTTAGATTCCATATATATGTGTTAGCATACGGTATTTGTTTTTCACTTTCTGACTTATCTTCTCGTAGTTTTACCAGTTTTTGCCTCATGTATTATGATCCTCTGTTGTTAGGTGCATACATATTTAATATTGATATAACTTCTTGGTGAATTGACAACCTTATCATTATGTACTACTCCTCTTATCTCTGATAATTTTCCTTGTTTTAAAGTCTGCTTTTTCTGAAATTACTGTAGCTACTTCACCTTTATTTTAACTGTTGTAAACATGTTAACTCTTTCTCCATCCCTTTATTTCAACCGAATAAGAGTAATGCCCTTCCCCCACATTTCTGGGACAAGGTTCTGGTGATATCTTTTCTCCTGGAGAGCAAGCCTTTGTTGTGGAATAGGTTGTGGTCCTATTTTACAAAGATTACTCCTTCCCTCACCCTGCCAGAGTCATGAGGAGAGATTTCTTTGCTCTCTTAACCATGAGATCCTGATGAGTTTTCTAGGGATAAAACACATGAACATGTGGGTCAACCCCTAAGATTGTAGACCCGTGGAGTTCCTTATTCTCAGGCTAGTCTACATTCAGCCTCCAGCAACTTAAAATTTTCATTTACATTGTTTTTGCAAATTTATACTTCCACCAGCTCGTGTTGCAGGGAAGCAGATCTTGGTTGTGTCTCTCTCAGTGCTAAGTTAGCTTAAACCAGGTAAAATGGCATAACATTGCTTATGCTCAGAACATATTTGGAAATAAATATTAACTCCAAAAATTTTGACTCTAGATCCCATCTCCTTCAATGGTGAATTCATTCTGTCTTCCAAATAAAATTTAAGCCATTATCCCCCAAATCAGTAAAACCGTGAATAATATGGTTACTACAAATGCCCTTGAGTTTATGAGCCTGAAATATTTTGGAGTCACAATATGTAATGAGCAATTTTAAGAGTCAGCTTGACTGAACTATCAGCTCAGGTAGCTGATAAAACATATTTTGGGATGTGTCTATAAGGGTGTTTCCAGAAAGATGGGCATTTGAATCAGTAGTCTGAGTAAAGAAAATCCACCCTCACTAATACACCATGCAATACACAAAGCAGTCTATGTCAATTACAGAAGGGAATTTTTACTGTCTGTAGAGAAATTAATCTTTGTTGATAATTTTTATATTTTTTACATATGTTTTAAAGGTTAGCTGATAGGCAGAATTATGTGTATTTTTGGTAAAACACTGGTTTTTTTCTTTTCTTTTTTGTCTTGAGCAAGAATAACAGTATGTATTTATATATTTCTTAGTACTGAGAATGATTTTACACATTAACACAACATGGTAAAGTCCCTAAATATTTGGTAAATTATATGTTAAATTAGTGCACTGCAGTGTTTATAGATTATAGAGAACACCTGTGTAGCCTACATTGTAGTACTCAGTTCTAACATAATCATTTAAAAATAACATAAAGAATCAAGTAAGCTACTTTTACATGAAACTAATGGTAAATCTTGGCTAATATTCTAAGGAAAATTCAGGTACAGAGACAATACACTTTAGTGAATATAAAACCAATATAAAGCAAATTAATTCAAAATCACTTTTTAAAACTACATTTTATGATATAAATATCATCTGAACAGCTTAAATAATATACTCTTTCTATGTAAACCAAAGTTTTAGACCTGGAATGTAATGCAGCTTGTTAACAGTTTAAAAAACCTGCTGTGTTTCTAATTGGAAAGGCAAGGGAAGATGTGCGTTGTTACCTGGGGTATTCGGCAGAAAGACATCTCCTCATGATTGACATTAATGGGAGTTTCTCATGTGTATTTGGGAGAGAAAATCTCCCTAATTAGTGTTTTCCTCCCATATATTTCATTTCTTGTAATGTTTAGTTGATGAGCTGTATCAGCAATACAATTTTAGAAATGTTTACCAAAGAAGGAATGAATCATGAAGACATTTCTTCCTTTGAATTTAGTGAGAAATCCAATATAATTTCATGCATAATTAAAGCTTAAATTAATGCCATTAAAACACATAGTACAAAAAGTAAACATATACATTTCCCATCCCAGAGTTCTAAACCTTGGTACTTGAAATTATGCTCTTTATAGAGCTAGAATTTAAAATAGATAAATAATGATTAGTAAATACAGAAAGAGAATTGTTAACGTTCTGACGTAGTTCCATGAAGCACCCTAAAATTAAGTGCCTGTCATTATATAGTTTGAAATTATTTGAACTTATTCTACAGAATCATTTTGAAAAATGTTTTCAAAGTTTTACAGAACTGATAAATTTGAAATGCCTTATTCTTCAATTATAGGTTATTCTATTTATTGGTGTAATTGCTATGTCTTAGGTATATTTTTAGAAATGAGACTGCAATGTTTTATTTTTATCTTTTTGAAGTCTCTACAAAGTTTCACATTCTACTTCTATGAAAATTACTGAATATATCGGTCCTTGAAATAGTCGATTGATGCTTTCATCTCTTTTTTTCATATAAATCATCAAGGCTTATTAGAGAGGTTTGGGTGCTCTAATACTTACCACTTTCATCCTTCATTCCCTGCCCATATTATTTTTTCCTTTCTCCATTCTAGCTGTCATTTTCACCATGAGACTCTTAACTAATGATATGCTTGATATAATAGCTTCATATATAACATGTCTCTTTTAGGAAGCATAATGGCCTCCAAAGATATCCACATCTTAATCTTGGAATCTGTGAATGTGTTATGCTACATGGCAAAGGGAATTAAGGTTGGAAATGAAAGTGAGGTTGCTCATCAGCAGAACTTAAAATAAGGAGATTATCCTCAATTATCTGGGTGGACCCAACATAATCACAAGAGTTCTTATATGTCAAATAGGGAGGAAGTAGGATCAGTGTCCCAGAGATACTAAATGAAAGAGACCCCCGACTTTCTGTGACTTTCTTTGACTACAGAAGGGGTCATAAGCCAAGGATGTGTACAGCCTAAAGACTGGAAAAGACAAGAAAATAGATTCTCCCTTAGGGCCTCCGGAAGGAACTCAGCTCTGCCATCATTTTGATTTGAGCCCAGTGAGACCTATTTAGGACTTCTAACACCCAGAACTGTAAAATGGTAAATCTGTATTGTTTTTAGCCGTCAAGCAGTTTGTTACAGCAGCAACAGGAGACTATCCTAAGTATAATTAATAATTCATAGACATGCTGACAATAAAACAATGATAAGGTCTTCCTTCTTCTCCTACTACTCTTCTCATTATTCTGTGTCTTCCTACACCTGATTGCAAGTTTTTAGTTTGTCTTTCTCCACTCCATACACACATATTCATTATATATCTTTTAAAAGTCCTTTTTGTTTGTCTACTTTTTGATTGCCATGTGAATTCTTGACAGTCTGGATCTTAATTAATTCACTAGACAGATGCAATGGCCTCCTGAAAAATTCCCATGGCTACTTTCTTTCTTTGCACCAAAACGTACTTCATATGTCCAAAAGAGATATAGGGTCCTCTAGGGAAGATTTGATATTTAAATAACTCTTCTCACAAATGTTTGGTGAATTGCAGTATATTCCCTTTAAATCAAATAAAATGATAGTGATGATGGTAACAGTCACTCTTCATTGGATGCAACACTGAATAAATAATAGGCACCATTCTAAATATTTTACTTTCATCACCTCATTTTTGTTGAGACACCTTACTAGCTAGTTACTTCTATATATTATGAGTGAAGACATTGAGGATCAGAAAAGTGAAGCAACTAACCAAAGGTCAACCAGATAGATAACTGCATAGCTATTGTTTAAAATGAGAAACATGTAAATGTAAGCCAATTAAATTTAGCCTACAGTAATATGGAATACACCAATGACTAGCTAATCCCAAAATCATGCAAACTGTTTCCTTTTTTCTCACTCCCCTAAGGCCATAGAGGTGTGCCAGGCTACTTCAAGGCAGTTGGTCACTTGATAATCTTATTATTTTTAATTCAATAATTTAATAAGAAATATATTCATATATTCATTTGTTTTCAAAATTTTAAAATATATTAAAGTTTCCAAAAAGAAGTCTCCTTCTTGCTTCACCCCTTCTCACCTATTTCTCACACCTCCATCAATATTGTCTTTAATTATTTTGTACACTTCCACTTTTTATGCAAATACAAGAAAATACAAACATACGTTCTTAGATACCTTTCTTACAAAAAAAGGAGCATGCCAGATATAATATTCAGCACTTTCTTCTTTTTCCTGTGAAAAATTTAAAAATTACAAAAATGTGAAAGATAGTGCAATTATTACACACATGCCCTTCACTTAGAGTCATCAGTTTTTTTTATGCAAGATTTGGAACTGTTGTGAAATATTAGTATTAATAACACCTCCAAAACCAAGTATTAAAACATGGAAGGGAGTAATAAAGTAAATGATGAGAAATACAGAGAAAATTCTATGTTATGTGAGGTTTATTGCATTCCTGTCATCTGGAAGTAAAAATTTGTCATTTTAATAGATTGTCATGTGTTTATCTAAATCCTTCCACTGCTCAAATACATAACACTCTTCCAGGCAGTGTCTGTTCTGATATTGACAGCAGCACATCACAGAAGCCTTCAAGGTATTACTCCTCATTTGCCTTCTCTAAGGGATGTTGGAGAAGCATTCTTCTGGGCCTGAACAATATTTGTCTGATGCATGACCTTTTAAATGTTGGAACCTAGGGAAGAGTCTCTTCTTCCCAGAATTTAAAGGCAGTACTGAGTTTGAGAAAAAATAATGATGAACTTGAGAAAAAAAAAATTTCTGATTGTAAAAGGGAGAGTAATGCTTCCAATGCAAAAATAAGAAGTCAAATTGAAGCAACAAACAAAAATACAATGAAAGAAGATAACAATTGAATGAAATGACAAAATTAAAAAAATTTTTTTATATCAAAGGAACTAAGCACATTTTTAAAAGAAAAAGAAAGAAGTTTTAACCATAAAGAGCAAGTTTTCTTTTGAAATTCAATGAATTATGTGTAATGATATAAACTAATAACCATAATAATGAAAACATGAACAACTTTTAATCTACATGAGTATGTTTTCTGTTTTCTAACTACTCACATGACAGATATTAATGCATCAATAACTCTGTGATTGAAGAAATACTGTATTAGTCCGGGTTCTCCAGAGAAAAAGAACCAATAGGAGATACATATGGAGATTTATTTTAAGGGATTGACTCATTCAGTTATGGAACCCAGCATGTCCAAAATCTGTGAGCCAGTTGGAGACCAGGGAAGAGTCATGCTACAGTTCAAGTCCAAAGTTCCTTTGCTGACAGAATTCTTTCTTGCTCCAGGAATGTCATTATTTATTCTATTCTGGCCTTCAATTGGTTGTATAAAGCCCTCTCACACTATGAAGGGCAATCTGCTTTACTGAAAGCCCACTGATTTAACTGTTAATATCATCTAAAAATACTCTACAGAAACATCCATAACAGTATTTGACCACATCTGGGTACCATGGCTCAGCCAAGTTACCACATAAAAGTAATACTCTTAAATGCATTATGTGCCATATCCAGTTATTGTTCATATATGAAAATAACAAGATATTAAGTGAAGATCAAAACTAGCCTGGCTTGTAATCATTTGTGATATTGTATTATACTTGTGAAATCAGTAAACTCTATAGATTTACCAAAATATACACAGACACACACATTTAACTTTATTTAGAACTCAGCAAGTTGGCTAGTCCATGGTGAAGACTCAGGGAGCTGACCATTTATTTCAGCTGCTACCCACAGAAGGCGAGACAGAGTTTGGAGTTTGATTTAGAGGAGTTGAATTAATGGAACTAAAATTAAAAACCCATGGTGCCCAGCTGTTTAGTCTAACAACAGTCTAGATGTTGCTGTGAAGATAATTTTTAGATGTGATTAACATTTAAATTAGTAGATTTTGAATAAATCAGATTACCTTCTATAATGTGGGTGGGCCTCACCCAGTAAGTTGAAGTCCTTAAAAGACAAGCACAATGTCTCTTGAAGAGGAAGGAATTCTGCCTTCAGATGGACCTCACACTCATGACTACAGCATTAACTCTTGTAAGAATTTCCAGCCTACCATCCTGTCCTACAGATTTCAAACTTGCCAGCTCCCACAATCATGTGAACCAATTTCTTAAATCTATCTATCTATCTGTCTATCTATCTATCTATCTAGGTTCTCTAAAGAAACAAAAATGATAAGATTTATATATATCTCCTATCATTTTCTTGTGTGTGTATATATATATATATATATATATATATATATGCAAAAGAAACTCCAGAAGAGCAATTAGATTCTGACTTCAGTACCATAACTTGATAACAACATAGACATCTAGAATATGTGATTACAGCAGTAGTGGAATTGAAGCAGAGGAAAAAAGGAGCATTATCAAGAAATATAAGACAGTAGCCATTTAAAATGTAATTATCAACAAATTATTCTAATCCTTCTGAGTGTTTGGCATCCTGTGACAGTCTTTCAGAGAATAGTTGGATCCATCAAGGATAGTGTATCTACAAGTGACACAAAAGCAAAAAATTGTGACTCAAAACATATCAATATATTTTTATCATCTCATAAGTCTGGCATTAAGCTCTTAAGGGCTAGAGTGTCAAAAAAGCTCTGAAAAACCTAAGGTATTTTTATCATTCTTTCCTGCCATCTTTAGTATGTTGGCTTTTTTGAACTCATGCTTATAGCTCTTTGGGCATGAAATAACCACCCCAGCTCTAGGAATATTGTCTAAGATTTAGGGATAAAGAGAAATGGAAAGGTCATCACCAGTATTATCTGTCCTTTTTTATGGAAAACCATGGACATTTAAGACGCCCCCCCCAAGAAGATTACCTGTTGAGTTTCATTGGCTAAAGTATCAAATGAAGTCTCAGTTCTGTTAAAAGTGGATTAATTTATATTGAACTAACCTTCCCACAGATACAAAATATTGTAAGTTAAACCAAGAAAAAACAGCCCAACTCTTTAAAGGCACTATATCCTGATCAAATTAATTTTTTAAACTGCAAATCAATTTACCTCTCAAAAATAAAGTAACACACCACACTTACTGGAGTGCTCAAATCATGAGGCAGTTGGAAGTGAAGCAGAAAGTCACTAATTTATAGTGCTAAGGAGGCAAAATTTAGAGTCCAAGATGACTGGCATACTCTGGAAATTCAAACTGGGAAGGTTACACTGGAAAGAACTTCCAAATTCTTCTATAAGTGCTCTTTAATTTCCTGTATGACCATGAGATTATACAAGTTGCAGGCGGGACTTAAGGAGCCCAATGTAAAGCAACATCTGGAAGTCTCAGGGAGCTGACCATTTATTTCAGCTGCTACCCACAGAAGGGGAGACAGAGTTTGGAGTTTGATTTAGAGAAGCTAAATTAATAGAACTAAAATTAAAAACCCATCGATAACACAGAATGGTCACATCACAGGAATAACAAGTGGGTCCCAATCCACTATATTAAGGTGTTAGTTTCTAAATTTTCACTAAAAACAGAGCCAGCTTCATGGGTTTAGGACCAGTGCTATTACATAAGACCACTTGCACAGAGGGAACTTGCTTTTAGAGATTAATGCTCTGCTGTCTTAGAATTCTTAATAAGCTTATCTTGGAACATGGCTAACAAATGGTCTCCCTCTCACCACCTCCTTGTCTCCATGAGATGTATTCTGTACCATTGGTGCCTCTGCCTCTGACACCTGAGTCCTTCCCCAGTTTCCCCCTCCCCACTTCTGTCTAGTTACTACAGCTCACCCATCCCTAGCAGAGGCCTTGTGTGGAGATGGTTGGGGTTAAGCAAGTATGCCCCATGTTATCTCAGGGAGAGACATGGCAGCAGCTGTCCATGTCTTTATTCAGTGGGTGACTTTGCAGGATCAAACCTGTCTCCCATCTCTAATCCAGGTACCAAGCCTATCCCAGTGCAGAGGTTGCAATTTGGGCAGGAGTCACTTATCCAGCAAGAGTTGGGGCAGAAAGCTTATGGGAGAAGAGATACCTGGCTGGACTTCCTCATCCCAGGTTGGGTCACGGCTTGTCAGTCTGGTCCAGTGGTTGAGGAATATGGAGTGTGGAATTTGTTGCTTGATGACTTGACAAGTTCTGTATGTATTTTCACCAAGTTTAGTGGCCCTTTGGGGAGTTGTCTCGAACTTGTCTGTTTTTCCTGTTCCAAAATGTAGTGACATACTCTACCTGGCAGCTAACAGGACTTTTTTCTTTAGCATAACCTAAAATAATTTTAGTAAGATATTTCTCAGTTGTTGACTTTTTAAAAACTTTTATTCAATATAATTAACATAGATCATTTTGTTCATGTGGGAGGGAAGTGCTAAAAAGGAATAAAGAATAAACTTTTTTTGAATCTTTCAGCAATATTCATACAGAAATATCCCCTGTCCACAGATGTCTAAAGTCTTCCATACTGATGTAGTTGTCAGTAAGAAATTATGTTATAGCTAATTTGGATGTCTCTTAGTAATCAGTAACAGTTTGCATCTAGCTTTCTGCTATTATCTTCTCACAGTTTCCTCAAGGAAATAAAGCTTACATTTATTTTTATATTTTTAATTTAATTTATTATACAGAAAGTTCTTATTAGTTATCATTTTATACATATTAGTGTATACATGTCAATCCCAATCTCCCAATTCATCCCACCACCACTACCACCCCCCACTTTCCCCTTGGTGTCTATACATTTGTTCTCCACATCTCTGTCTCTATTTCTGCCTTGCAACCAGTTCACCTGTACCATTTTTCTAGGTTCCACATATATGCATTAATATACGGTATTTGTTTTCCTCTTTCTGACTTACTTCACTCTATATGACAGTCTCTAGGTCCATCCACATCTCTACAAATGACCCAATTTCATTCCTTTTTATGGCTGAGTAATATTCCATTGTATATGTGTACCAAATTTTCTTTATCCATTTGTCTGTCGATGGGCATTTAGGTTGCTTCCATGACCTGGCTATTGTAAATAGTGCTGCAGTGAACATTGGGGTGCATGTGTCTTTTTGAATTATGGTTTTCTCTGGGTATATGCCTAGGTGGGATTGCTGGATCATATGGTAATTCTATTTTTAGTTTTTTAAGGAACCTCCATACTGTTCTTCACAGTGGCTGTATCAATTTACATTCCCACCAACAGTGCAAGAGGGTTCCCTTTTCTCCACACCCTCTCCGGCATTTGTTGTTTATAGAATTTTCTGATGATGCCCATTCTAACTGGTGTGAGGTTATACCTCATTGTAGTTTTGATTTTATTTCTCTAATAGTTAGTGATGTTGAGCATCTTTTTATGTGTCCCTTGGCCATCTGTATGTCTTCTTTGAAGAGATGTCTGTTTAGATCTTCTGCCCATTTTTTGAAACTCTAATCCGTTTTGAGTTTATTTTTGTGTATGGTGTTAGGGAGTGTTCTAATTTCATTCTTTTACATGTAGCTGTCCAGTTTTCCCAGCACCACTTATTAAAGAGACTGTCTTTTCTCCATTGTATTTCCTTGCCTCCTTTGTCATAGATTAGTTGACCATAGGTGTGTGGGCTTATCTCTGGGCTTTCCATCTTGTTCCATTGATCTATATTTCTGTCTTTGTGCCAGTACCATACTCTCTTGATTACTGTAGCTTTGTAATATAGTCTGAAGTCATGGAGTCTGATTCCTCCAGCTCCTTTTTTTTCCCTCAAGATCACTTTGGCTATTCGAGGTCTTTTGTGTCTCCATACAAATTTTAAGATTTTTTGTTCTAGTTCTATAAAAAATGCCATTGGTAATTTGATAGGGATTGCATTGAATCTATAGATTGTTTTGGGTAGTATAGTCATTTTCACAATATTAATTCTCCCAGTCCAAGAAAATGGTATATCTCTTCATCTGTTTGTGTCATCTTTAATTTCTTTCATCAGTGTCTTATAGTTTTCTCAGTATAACCTCCTTAAGTAGGTTTATTCCGAGGTATTTTATTCTTTTTGTTGCAATGGTGAATGAGATGTTTCCTTAATTTCTCTTTCTGATCTTTCATTATTAGTGTGTAGGAATGCCTGAGATTTCTGTGCATTAATTTTGTATCCTGCAGCTTTACCAAATTCATTGATTAGCTCCAGTAGTTTTCAGGTAGCATCTTTAGGATTCTCTATGTGTAGTATCATGTCATCTGCAAACAGTGACAGTTTTACTTCTTATTTTCCAATTTGTATTCCTTTTATTTCTTTTCCTTCTCTGATTGCCGTGGCTAGGACTTCCGAAACTATGTTGAATAATAGTGAGCTTACATTTATTTTGAGAATTAGAAATGTCCTGACTCCTGAATTACAGCAATACTGTTGGTGTTTATATGCAAGTTAAATTCAACATTCTAAATGAGATAAATCTGTATATATAGGTATAGATATGTAGTATAGCTAGATGTAGGTATACACACAAATACATTTATAATATTAAAAATACAAAACATATACCATATATATATATATATACCATATATACAATATGATATGATATGATATATAGAGAATCTGTTATATGTATGGGAATTTCTATTTTAAACTTCCCGAATTAGTTTGGAATCAGGAAGTATAGATAGCATATTACTCTGGGCAAACCCATCAACATAGAATCTTTTAGTTATTCACCCATGTTATGTAGGGAAGAGTGTACTTAAATTCATTTTTTGGAATGGGGAGCTTTTCAAGGAAGCTTCTGGAGATTGCATCCTGTTTGGTCGGTGATGAGATGTATTGCTAGCCCCTTCACTTCTATTTGCAGTTACCAATGGTCGCTAAACTCCCTAGTTATAATTTTTAAAAGGCAAACAAAAGACTTTTCTTTTTAGATTCAAAATGTTTGAACATTTTCAAGGTGAAAAAAAAAGGTTAAAACATGGCAAAGGACATGTGAATTCTAAGGTAAATCCCATCATAAATGAATTACCTTATAAGATCCCAGAGGTGTAATCTGTTCTCTGAATTCACACTGGCGTGTGAGTGGGCTGGGGAGAGCATTTCTGGGCACGGTTTGTGGCTGATGCCTTTTCTCTGAACTAGCCACTCTGGCTCTACTGATAACCCTAGTGAGATTTGTTACACAGTTTCTAGTTGAGAAAGTTGATTGAATTCGTCCTTAAGAAATGTAATAATAGGAATCTCGTGTTATTTGTCATAAACTCTTACAACTGAGTCTCAGAATAGGGAGATAAGTTCACTCTTCTACCTATACCCTCAAAACCACAGGTGAACAAGCAGCTAATAACATAAGTCCACTACTGAGTGTACAAAAGAAAACCAAATTTATTTATCCATATTTAACAATATGGAACAATGTATATAATGAGCTAAGAAATTTATTAAATTAACATTTAAAGGCTCTAATTTTTGAGAACTGAGAGCAATATCCAAAATGAATATACCATAAACCTGAAAGACAAAGGTAATTACACTTAGGTTTTGGAAATTACATCAATATTGTTGAACATTTTATAAAAGTAATTGCGATTATTTTGAATTGATCATTGGTGAGACCTCCATTTTTTTTTTCTCATGACAGAAAAGTTGAGTCAGAATCATGTGTTGGTTAAGATAACAAATCACAAGTGTCCAAAGCAAACAGATTTTTATGCGTATTTTGGAAGTTAACTGAGCACACAGTTATGTCATCAATAACGTTTGATTAAATTACACTCATGAATTTTCCAAGTCATTATGAGTCATAACTTTTCAATCACTAGTACAAGTCTATAGTCACTAGCATTTTTTCTTCTCATTTTCTATTTTTTTGCATTGGTTATAATTGTAAGAATGTGTGTATAAATTTATTACCCATAGCAAGATAAGAAATGAAGCAGTATATAAGAAAGCAATATGTAATTAAATCCAGATTAGATAATTTGTTTATTTTACAAATAACAGACCTAATATTTCAAACAATAAAACATTTTGATTAAGGATGAATAAAACATACTTGAAAATGCTTTTATTATCTTGATCACTTTTCTTTAGCTATAACTTTGCAATAATTAAAATGACAGTCATTTTGCTTAATGACTTAAAAACTCACTGATGGTAAGTTAGGTTTGAAATTGTCTAAGGCCATTGTGTACATGTTATTTTACCACTATTTTCAGAGAACCACTTAAATATTTCTGGAAATAATATGTAATACGGGTATAATGAAATGACTACTATCTTGCAAATCAATAATACCTCGAGTTTCAAGGTTATCTCTTCTGTGGGATTCAAAATCTATTTAGAAACTCAGTTGTATGTTTTATGTCATATACAAAAAAATTTTGTCTCCCTACGACTGTGTAAATAAATATCTCCTGAAATGATGAATTCCACTGACAATTTGAGAAAAATAAGATAATGATGGCAATATTAAAAATCAGCTAATAGCTTCAAATTTCACCATTCATTTTAATTTTATTCAGTACATTCTTTCAACACCCTACATACACAGTTGTTACTTATACTTATTCCATCCAAATTTGAGCTCATTGGTGACTCTGGCAACCAGCTTACTCTTTTTTGAAACCAAAAGCATACTTTTAGGGAAGTCTGATGTAAATGACAATCAGAAGTGTCTGGCAATAGTCCTATTAAAAAAATGATACTTTTAGAGCTGCTATATACTATTTATTATTTTTAAAAAACACACTAAGCATAAATATCTGTGGAAATACTTTTGTTTGGGTGTCTCATATGTTTCATCCATCCTGCAATTTTGAATTATTATTGAACATTATAATTTCCTCACTAACCAGAGTTTCAAATAAGAATTAAGTCCATCTAATTCAAATATGAATTAGATGCAGTCTTGAGATATTTGGAAGGTGCAAGTGGGGTTTCATCCTCTATTTTAGCTTTTCTTAGATGAAAGTTTCCTGTGGAAGCATTCCAATGTCATGTCCATTCTCCAGTCCCTTGTGTCAAGAAGCAGTTGCAACTGTTCCAGCATTTTAATGTGGCCAGTGGCTTTGGATGTCCATTCTCTACCCTTATGAGTATGAGAGGTAGTTGCACTATGGCTTCTTGATGTTGACTTAGTTCCAGTAGAGCTTGGAAGCAAGTTGTTCCCCTAGCGGATCAGTTGTGAAGTGACCACTCAAAGAGGTCTGTATTAGAACTGAATCTTCCAGTCTTTCAAATAATTCTTTCAGTTCTTAAGTCCCCCTATTAAAATAGCTAGAGTGTTTTCTGTTTCTCTTATGAATTCTACCAATCAAATAATGAAAATGTGAGAATGACCAAACTATAAATGGCTAAAAATATTATATCATATCTGAGTGATCAAGAAAATCAGTTCAGTCCAGCCTGAGAGTTCAGAAGCTGGAATATGCATGGGGAAATGTCAGTGATAATTCATGACAACTGGGTATAAAAAAGTCTAGAAAAGGACACACCTGAAATTAGGAACTATATGATACCTATCTAAGTGAACAACCATCAGCCTTATCAAAATAATAATAATGATAATGGTTAAAATCTGGAATTTAAAGTGTGTAGAGGGAAAAAAGTAATAAAATAAATGGATTTAGGAAGTTGAATCTAGAATAAATTCTCCTGAAGTAATAAGATTTAAGGAGAAGATGTATTTTATGGAACACCCACAGCCAAGTCTATAGATCGCCTCTCAGGCCATATTCAAAACTCTCTTCTGATGAAAGAGGGACAGTGTTTCCCTGAGTTTGACAGACAGGAAACATTTACATGTTCAGGGGCATTGAAAAATGAGCAGTAAATTGACAAGTAATATTGCAGCGCATAACCCAGAGTTGGAAGTAGTACTTAAAAAAGAAATCCCGGTGGGCACAAGTAGAATAAAAGGAGGTCTTGGTATGCTGGAAGGTGTCATGGAATTGCTCCTGCATGAATTATAGCTCATTCAGATCATGACTGGTCACAAGGAGGTCAGTAGAGCTGACTGAACAATATATCAATGTCTGTGTTGCAATACAATCATGATAGTATGTTGACACTTCTCTTTAGCTGTTAGATTGTGCATTGCGGTTAATGACCAAAAAAGAACATGTAAAAAAAATTTTAAGAGTATTCTTCAAATTGATTAAAACTTGGGACTGATACCAAAAATCTGGTGGCTGGGTAGACCTCAGATAAGAAATGTTGAGGGATTAATAGGTGTAGGTGTATTTGGCTGGAAGAGTAAAGGGGGGTGCTATAGGAGGAGAGGTTTGTTGTATGTCAGCTAGTGAAGGAATCTACTGACACCAGAATAGCAACATATGCCTGTGGAAAGAAACTTATCAGAAATTAAATCCAATACAGGTTAACTTAGAAATGCTCAGTTAATGGTTTGTGACATTTATGTGTAACTGTGTGTGCCCACATGTAGAAGGTTGTTAATAAATCTCTTAGGCTTCCTAAACAAGTCTGAGCCAGTTTTCACATAAGCATCATAATGTATAATGCTGCTTCTGGGGGGTATGCTCAGTGGTAGAGCATTTGACTGCATAACGTATGACGCTGCTTTTGGTATGGGTGATTTAAATTCCCTGTAGAGAGAGGACTCCACATAAGATCTTCTAAGAAAAGAAAAAGTGGGAGAGAGGTCAGAGCAACTAAGGTAAACCTAAGAGAAATAACCTATATTGGCAAGCTGTATATAGAGCTATGTTGTAAGATTATATTTAATATTTATTTTCTTTGTAATATTCTAACTATTCCAAGTTTTTTAATGGTTCATAAATTAAAAAGCATTCAACTATAAGAACAGAAACTCAAAATAATTATGATTTTGTAATCAATAAGAAAACAAAAGATCAAAGATTGATGATCCAGGGGTTGTTCAATATATTACTGCAAACTTTTCTTCATCTCTAGAATTCTCACAATGTTGAGTTTTTTCCTTTGATAGGAAGATGGCTCTTACGTCTCTAAGTATCACAACTATATTCACAGCTAGGAAGTAGGAAAGCCAGCCACATGACAATAAACCTATCTCCATGGCTCATTTATTTCATTAGCAAAGAAACTATCTTCTAGAATCTCCCAGAAGACTTCTTATGCCTATAGTGCCACATCATGGCTATGTGACCCTCTATGGCAGCAAGAGAGCCTGGAAAAGAAATGATCTGACTCTTGGAAATTTCTGTGGTGAGACCTAGGCAAGAGTGGCCAAGTGTGTCTGCCATAGTGATCATGCATATTATTGTTTTTATAAAAGTAAAATTTTAAGTATTTCAGACTATTAAAAAGTATAAAATTGATGTAACACTTTGTATTAATAACGTAATGCTACTGTATGCCCTTAGATATCTACTTAAATAGAAACACAAAATATTACCCATATATGTATAAATCCTCCAAACACCCTATTTCCAGTGTCATACTCCTCCATCTCCATCACAGGTAAACACTCACTTGAACTTCATGCTTTTTAGTCCAATTCTTTTGCTTTTATTTTACCGTATACACATACAAAGACACACACATACACACATGAAAATGTACCCTATATATATTAAAATACAAACAAATGCATGTGCGTGTATCAAGGAAATATAATAAAACAGTAAGACACAGTTCCTAGACACCAGATGGACAAAAACTCTAAAATCTGACAATACCACTGTTTGATGAAGATACGCAGAACAAAGAACACTCATATCTTTCTGTTGCAAGTCTGAATAGGTACAGAAACTTCAGAGAACAATCTGGCATTATCTATTAATTGAAAATGTGCAAAAATTAAAGCCTGGGATCCTAGTTCTGTGAATAGACACAAGAAAAGCTTTCCCATATGAGCACTAGGAGGAATAAACAGTAGGAATCTTCACATTGTTTATAATAGAACAATTTGAAAATAATCTTTATTCTTTCAAGCAGAGAACTGATAAATAACGCATATCATTTTTACCGCTTTGAAAGTGAAAGAAACAGTTATCATTATTTGTAGATGAATCTCACAAATACAATATTGAGCAAAAAAGCAATTGCCAAAGAATTTACTTAATATAATACACTTTATAAAGTTTAAGTACATGGAAAGTAATATCGTGTATCACTTTCATAGAGAAAAAGGATAGAAGAGGAGACATTATCTGAAGTATGTTGGGACAAATTAAGAGAGCCATGACTGGGAAAACAGGATGAAAACATGTTTCCCTAGAAGAGATAGTTAGGAAAAAGATACAAGAGATTAGAGGAGGAATATTATCCCTGGGGAATCACTTGTAGTTTATTCTAATAATCTCCAACACTCATATGTGGACATACTGATATGAACACATATTAAATAAATAAAGCTTGTGAATCAGCAGAAAGAGAAGACACACACACCTGTGCATGAGGCATGCATGTGCGCACACACACACATACACATGCACACACACACATGCACACACAACCCTGTAAGTTTATATTAATTTACTGATTTCATTTAGTCAAAATTATCAGAAATAATCATGGTTCCTGAGAGCAAGAGGAAATGAAGCATATTTTGGATGTCATTATTTAAATGTAAATTCCTTAAATTCCATCGTATTTTAATGCAAATTATCTTGGTCCTTATTTCAGTTATCTATCACTTTGTAACAAACCACTTCAAAACGTAGGCATTCAAAATAAGAATAAATTTTATGATCCAGTGAGTTGACCTCTTGGCTCTTCTGCTTTACTTTGTCTTACACACAGAGAGGGATGTCATGACTTGCATGCCTGGCAGTGTGGTGCAGTGTGCTGCCCAGGAACTAGGTCTCTCCATGTAGCTGTGTGTAGTTCCTCAGGGCATCCTGGATGATTTCAGAGAAGTATTCTGAGTGCTGAATGTAGATTTGTGGACATCATAATGCCTAGCCTTGAAAGTTAAACAACATTGCTTCTTCATTCTGTGAGTCAAAATGAGTCACAGGGGCAGCTCAGTTTAAACAGGAGGAAAAGTAGATACCACAGCTCTGTGGGAAGAGTGGCAAAGAATATGTAACCATCTTTATTTTACCAGAGTCTACTCTCAGGGACTAATTATTTATATTTCACTCACATGCAAAATACTTTTATTCCTTTCCAAGATCCTTCCAAATACTGATTCATTAAGGCTCTAGGATGAGGCCTGAGTTCATGGATCTTATCACCTAAATCATGTACAGGTGCAAATGAGGCTGTTTGTGTGTGTTTCCGTGGATCTAGCAACCTGTGAATTTAAAGGCCTTGTATCTTTTCCCCACACATCAAACACAGTAGTGAAACAGGCACAGGATAACCACATTATAAACGCCTATTCAAAAATGGAAAAGACTAGGAGCTACAAAGATGACACTGGTACATAATAATTTTTCTCCCCAACCGAACGACAATTAACCAGAGGCAGAAAATGTTTCCTGATTAGGTATTGATTCATCTCCGCAGCAATGACTATCTGTGACTCTTGGCTCTACCCTCTGGGTTCTTGGTTCTTCCTTCTGACTCACTCTTCTTTTAGATAGAAAATGTTCTGTGTTTGTCAGTCTGTGTCTTGCCCATTAAAATTTGAAGCCAGAAGACCTGTTTTCACTTTTCACTACTGTCTTTCTCTACTGAAGATGTTACAGTTCCTCTAAAAACTGTGTAGGCTTCCTATGTATCAACTTTTAAATCCACTCAATTACAGAAATATCACATGCACAAATCTCTGTGGATTAAGCATTTCTCTGCTTTAGCCTAAGAATTAGGAGCTGTGAGACGATGCCATTTAGATTCACAGAATTTTTTTTTTGTCTATATGAATGAGTGTGTGAAACAAACATACCCTTAAGAACTTTAGAAGCTAATCAATATAATAAAGAGGTTCTGGAATGTACCACCACAATAAATATTTCTGCATTTGTTGTGAAGGGTTGTATATCCCACACTTGACTTCATTTTGACCTTGAGTATTTCTTTAACTGGCTGCACTCTGTGTTTATATTTTCCTTGAAGCAGTTTCATACTTTGAGTATATTTTGCTAGATGGAAAACCTGAGGATAAAAATAGTCTTATTTTCCAACCATATAAGACTTGGGATGGAAAATTTTTCTGTAGAGTATTCTGAAACTTAGCATTCCTTCTTTAGATCATTCTTCTTTAAACATGCTTTACAATAGGCAGCTAACATAAGCCAAATGACAGCTTCCAACGTTTGGTCTGGAAATTCTCTTAGATCCAAAAGTTCACTAGGTAATTTTTTTTTTTTTTGCGATACGCGGGCCTCTCACTGTTGTGGCCCCTCCCGCTGTGGAGCACAGGCTCCGGACGCCCAGGCTCAGTGGCCATGGCTCACGGGCCCAGCCGCTCTGCGGCATGTGGGATCTTCCTGGACCGGGGCACAAACCCGTGTCCCCTGCATGGGCAGGCAGACTCTCAACCACTGTGCCGCCAGGGAAGCCCTAGGTAATTTTTAAATCTTATTTTCTTTTCTGCCAGTATATAACTCAGTTCCTACTTTATCAAACCTCTAATAGCAATCTCCTTACTACCTTTTCAAAATTTTTCCTGCTCCTCAGACCTCCAACTATGGCCCACACACAAAGTCAGTGCTTTTGTTATGCTGTCTTCTTATGCCCAGGTGCCAATTTCTGGTCTAGCTATCAAATAATGACTCCCTCTCCCCAACTTATCTCCTTAAAGAAACAAAAATTTATTATTTCTTTATAATTCTGTGGGAAGCAAATGTGTTTTTTTCTGCTTTGCTTGGTTTTGGCTGGGGTGCAAGGTTTGATGGGAGATCCAAACTGGCCTCTCTAAGAAGGATGAAAGTTTGGAGTGCAGTTGGGACTGTTGGGAGGGTGTCTCAGTTCTCCTCAATGTGGTCCTCTCCGTGTGGCTGCTTGAGCTTCATCACACCATGGTGGCTAGTTTCAAGAATAAGTTATTCATGCAGTGAAAACTTAAGCTGTAAACCTCTTAAAGCTCACTCTCTAAAGTTAAAGAGTGGGAATCCTGCCCCATTTACTTGTTCAGCAAATCTCAGGGCAATTTCAGTTTCAAGTGGAGAGGAAATAGATGTCATCTTTCAATGGGAGGATTGGCAAAGTATTTGGATCAACTTTAATTCACCAAAGGTGAGACGGGAAAGTTGGGGACTTTCTAAATCTGAACAGACAAAAGAAAGAAGAAAAAAAATTCTAAAAACCTTAATGACTATTATGGCACAAACCATTTACTTAATGGATTTCATCTTAATTCTGGATTAGTTTACGTTAAAAAATATGAACTTCTTGCATAAGACTTTTCTATCAATATTGCTTATACTTATTTTTAAATCAAATTCAGTTTTCCTGTTTTCACCAACACTGAAAAAGCAGCATCAAAGCTCAGATTTTTCTGAGCAGTATATCCTGCTTCTAGTCATACATCAACCTAGACGTTTTCCCCCATAATCTACAGGGAAAAAAGTGGTCTTTTTAATTTTAATTTTTTTTTTTTTACTATTATAACCATTCTGTACCTGCTCCCATATGGGAAGATAATCACAATCTAAGTTTTCTCCATTGCTGTATTTTGTGGCTGGCAAAAGTATTAAAAGATGAATCATCTTGGACAATAATATGAATGCTTCTGAACCACATATTTAATATTTCATGGAGAAAATTTCTTCTTCACACTTTATCCAGATAGTCAAGATATACATCAACACAATCGCATCATTTGGGAATTAATGCTCTGGACTGACTCTTCTCATCAGCAATATCTCCTTCTCATTGTTTCATCAGGATCAATGTTGTTAACAGAAAGCGATATTCTCTCTGACTCATTTGCTTCTCAATCCATGAGTAATGGGGAAGCTGATTATTTTTGCTCAACTTCTTTTCTTTTCTTGAGATGATATATTTACTAATAAAAAATATAAATTTTCTGTGTGTTCACATCTCTGATCAGTTATTCTGATCGTTGTGTTTGTTTTGTATAATACTTTCCATTCAAAGATACATTTTCCATCTGTTTTCCTTTGCTTAGTTCTAAAAGGAAGATAATAACAGCAACACAGTTTAGAAAATTCCATTTATACTATGGAATTAATATCTCTTTAACCAGTACCAGGAAATTATGGTGACTAGTAAAATTAGAATGGAAGGGGGTAATACTTTAGGGTCATTATATCGTGGAGGGCATTAGCAGTCAAGGGAAACCCAAGAAAAGATTAAATAAAGATGGGAAGGAGAATTGTAGTCAGAAGTCAGTCAGAAAACAGAGCTTGGAATAGTCAAAGACAGGGAAAAGCATGCCAAGTTCTCTTAATCGCCATGTGATGAGGCTACCCCTGCTGAGCCACATTTGGAATGTCAGCTTATACTCAGAGATGTGTGTCTGTTTGATTCACAGAAATACGCTATACATGCAGCACAGTGCCTGAAACATAGCAGGGATGTGATAACCATTTTTAAAATTAATTTTTTACGAGTTATACCCAACCTTTGCAATTTACAGTGTCTCACATGGTGCCTAGACCACAGAAAATCAATGTATTTCATAGTCTAAAGGACTTAAAAACAGGTCATATTGATTTAGATAGCTCTTACTGCCCTAATGTTTCAGAGGTTTTCAATTCAGGCCACATCACTCTCTAAGTAACAGGAGTAATTCCTTGAGCCAATTTCCTCATCCCTAGTACTACCATCCTTATAGGGTGGAATTATCCCATACCACTTTCCTATGTATGGTGCTCTGAGTTAGGAGATTTATGCTAAAAGGGAAACTTAGCATGGCAAGAGCCAATAGCAATATTGCCCACGTAATGATAGTAATGCAAGAAATGTTTAAACCCCCATATGTTTGCATGGGAGATATTTTATACCAAACAAGACTATTTCGGTCAATCTTAAAAGTACCTGTCAAGATAAAACTCCAATTTTAAGACAAGATCAAAATCTCTCTTAAAAATCTACTCAGCAGTTCAGTTCACCAGAGAATTACAATCTAAGTTTCCTTTTGAGAATGTCAGCAGCAGTTATTGTTTCTGATGGACTTAATTACTCTGGATGCATGGGTCATAACACACTGAATGTAGGGGTGACAAAAATGCTTGACTATTAACAATATGGTGGCAGAATTGTTTTTCACATTGCAGAAAGATAAAATATTACTATTTATAGGCAAATATCTTCTTATCAGTTCCAGATTTATTTTCCAGTTGAATTAAATGCTCATTACCTCTTTTAGATAATAACTTTTGGAAAGAGTTATAGAGGTGAAAATCTTTCTCATATACAACTATTCAATTAGACTCTTCTAAATTGGGAAGTCTTCACAAAGGGAAATTCATGTTCTGTGATACATTTTTTTCTTCATTAAATCTTGGATTATAAAATGAACAAAGATTACAGTCTCCCTTATTTCCACATGTATTCATTATGCAAAACTACTTTTTCTCACATGCCAATCAAGTAAATGCAGAAGAATCATTTTTAGGGAAATATAAGATTCAATGGCATGATTTTCAAAAGAAGGTTTGGAGAGGTAACTTTTGAAATTGTAGAAAATTTTGCTCTATGCCAGGGGTTGGCAAACTATGGTCTGTGGACCAAATCTGCTCCCACCCCACTTCCAATCCCATTTGGTTTGGGTGGTCCACCAGTTAAAAATATATTTTTAAAATATTTTAAATGGTTAATAAGTACCTACATAATACCTCAAATTTGTCTCTTGTCCTGGCAAGTCTTTAATATTGTTATCTGGCTCTTTATAGACAAATTCGGTCCATATTTCTTCTATGTATTCTCCATACATTATTAACCTATATTTAAGGATATCAACATATCTAAATTCAATCTCTTCTTTCTCAAATGACAGCAGGAGAGTTTCACCATCTAATTTTTTTCAACAATTACAGAACTAGCCTTTGATCTGCAATCTCATTTTGAAATTTTATATCAGTGCAATGATTATAGCAGTATATTATGTTCATAAAGCAATTTCATACATATTATATAATACTGACAAAATCCATTAATTAAAGAGAGCTATCTCCATAAACCTATTTTACAGGTGGAAAGGACATTAGTTTAAGAGGTTAAGTGATTGGCCCAGGCTTATAAGTCTTATAATTATGAGGCTTTTTCCTGCAACATTCTTTTTACATGGATTCACGATGCCTCTTCAAATTAATCTGAACTCTTAGTTCATTTAATTATGCAAGAAAAATGATCATAAACTAATTATGCATATAATACTGATGCTAAAAGATAATGAATATAATGCAATTAACAGTGTTTTGTTGCAGTTAATGAAAATAAATCATAACTATCAGGTTACCTGGTAGACACCCTAGTAAAATGAACAAAGAGAGTTAACTATGTAACATGCACTGTAGAAGATAGATTAATGGATTAATGAAATAATCTAAAAGGACTGATCTCAGTTCTACCAATGAGAACAGAACCCTTAAATCAGTTACTTATTTCATTAAATCTTTGACATATTTTAACAATGTAATTTTTGCAACTGTCTATCCAATTACTAATGACCTCTATGTTACATTTCAATTTCATTAAGCAATTCCAAGTCAAATTAACAACTGATTTGTATTTCAATAATAAGTATTTGCCTTACATGATTCCAATATTGTTATTACAATTATGTATCCACAAATTTAGAAAATTTATTTTAAATTTCCTACGGAAATCAAAAGGTGCATCATAAGTCATAAAGGAAAGCATCATGTGGGAGTGAAAATGGGATATTAAAGCTCAGTGTTGTGAAAGGCCAGGGAATAATTAAAATACAAATTATGCATATATTTCATTGGAGTCATATTTTAAGATTTCATTAGAGCATAGCACCATATTTAAAACTTTTTGAATATTAACTTTATGTTTATTTTTTACATAGAATGACCGGCTATAAAGTCACTACTGTGAGTTCTTGATTTTATTTGATTGCTTATATCAGGTGATTTGAAAGTGTCTTTTTTCAGAAAAAACAAGAATTTGGTTATAATCTCAGAGTCTTAAATATCTGATTATTTTTTCCAATTGTCTTTGGAAATGAACAAGTTGGCAGGAAACTATTAGATCACAAATATTTTCTTCAAAACTCAGTAAGTGATATAACAGTTCTCTTTTTCTTCAGTAGAAATCTGGGCATTCAAGGTTTTTTCTTTCCTTTATTTTTTTAACCTCAAAAAAAAATTATGTCTGCCACCCCAACCTACTTTGCTGAGAAAAGTACATTCCATTTTATGTTTCAGGTACTTTTTTTTTTTTTTTTTTGCGGTACGCGGGCTTCTCACTGTTGTGGCCTCTCCCGTTGCGGAGCACAGGCTCCGGACGCGCAGGCTCAGTGGCCATGGCTCACGGGCCTAGTTGCTCCGTGGCACGTGGGATCTTCCCGGACCGAGGCACGAACCCGTGTCCCCTGGCAGGCAGACTGTCAACCACTGCGCCACCAGGGAAGCCCTCAGGTACTTTTTAAGCATCTCTTTTTGTTATGGCTTTTTTAAGTTTTTCTGTTGCATATCAATCATCTTAAGTCTAATTTTTTGATCTTTTTTTCTTCTGCTTTCTAGAAGAGCTTTTTAATATTATCTTTCACATTACTGATTACATTTTCTTCATTGTCATTTCTGTTCTTATCTACATAAAATGCATTTTTAAATTTCTATCAGATTTCTATTTTTTAATACAATCGTGTTTTGTCTCATCCAGTTCCATTTTCATCAGTAGCCTTTTCATGATGTATTTATCTCTTGTTTCATGTTTTCCTAATTTTTTTTATTGAGAACAAATAGCAGATGCCTTAAAATAATGTTTCTCTGTCCATTCTTCCAAAGCATTGATGTCCTCTCAGTTTGATATGAACTGGGGAGCAATCTTACTTCAAGATCCATTAATAATTCATTTCTCTTTTTTCTCTTTAATTATTTTGAGCAGGGGACAATATATCCAGAGCTAGTGTTGAAATCCAGGGCCTGAAAATCTCCTCGTTCCTCTTCCCTGATGATCCATTTTTCTCCTTGAATCTTTCTTTTAGGTCTTATGATAGAAGACAAATTAATATCAACAGCCCTTAGTTAATTAGCCTTCTGTGTTGTGCAACAGTAACTATTTATATGACTCAGAAGGAAGTAAAAGGAATATTTTTCTGCTTCTGCTTTTTGGTATAAAGGGTGATTGAGGGGACTTCCCTGGTGGCGCAGTGGTTAAGAATCCGCCTGCCAATACAGGGGACACGGGTTCGAGCCCTGGTCTGGGAAGATCCCACATGCCATGGAGCAGCCAAGCCCATGTGCCACAGCTACTGAGCCTGTGCTCTGGAGCCAGCGAGCCACCACCATTGAAACCTGCGCACCTAGAGCCCATGCTCTGCAACAAGAGAAGCCACAGTGATGAGAAGCCCATGCACCGCAACGAAGAGTAGCCCTTGCACGCCACAACTAGAGAAAGCCTTCATGCAGAAACAAAGACCCAACACAGCCAAAAATAAATAAAATTAAAAAAAAAAAGTTACCTACTGTATAAAAAGAAAAAAAGCTGTATAAAAAAAAAAGGGTGATTGAGGGCTTCTAATTTAAAGCAGTGCATAGTTCACCCCTGGCCCAAAGCACTAGATAAAAATTTGCAACTTCTAGACTATAAAACTATAATATATTTTTCCTATCTCTGTCCCTCGTTACTACTGAATTCACATCCCAAGTTTTCAATGTGCCACCACCTCCTTGTGTATAACTGGTAATGTTTAGAATCACATGGATTTGAGATACTTTCATCAATATGTGATAAGGGTAGAGTCTAGGGAATGAGGAGTTATAAAGCCCTGGCCCTCCAAGACTATGTCCAATGCTGCACGAATAACTTAGACTTTAAATCTAAGCATTCAAGCTCACAAATAGTTCAGTCTGTACCTCAAGACTCAAGTGCATATTCTAACTAATATGTCATCCACAGAGGATGAGGATCCATATTCCAGTTCTACAAAAGTCTCAGAGCCTTTGTTTTAGAGGCTTAGGTTCATGAAAAAAGCCAGTACCATCTCAAATTGGAAGCATTTAAAGGTGCAAGAGTGCAGCAAGAAAAGCAAGATCAACAACAGTAATGCTAGCAAAGACTTAAGGAATTTAGAGACCATGTGCATTGGTTATAGACTTTGTTAGTGAAAAGGAACTCAATTAAAATAAGTTTAAGATAGAGAAGAATATATTAACCCACAACTCAAAAGTCCAGGAATAAAGCTGGATTAAGGCCTAGCTTTATTTAAAGACTCAGATATTTCACACAAATGGGAAGTCCTTTAATTTTGACATTTGCTTCATTTTGAGCCACATGTGCCTGACATTTCAACAGCTTTGGCTCTACATTCTCCCAATCTCGAGTACAGTAAAGAACATTTCTTTTTCATATTTTCTGCAAAACTCCTAGGATTCATTCTCATTGGACAAACTTGAACCATGTGCCATTCGTGGAACAATTACTGTGGCTGGGGAGATCTGATACACTGCTTGGCAGAATTTGCTCATAAATCTCTCTCATGAAGCTGTTCTGCAGCTCACATGTGTAGCACCATGGTTTGCATGGAGTAGAAATCAATACGTAGGCTTCATTTTCTCTTGTTAGGTAGGTAGAAATAATAGTATCTTTAATAAATTTCATTAGAACATCTTGAATCATTGATTTTCTCAGAAGATGGTCCAGCAGAGTTTTAGGCTTTATTTTGGTACCTGTCAATGGAAACATATCCCCAAATAATAGACTCTTTTAAACTATTTCTTGTTCAGAGTGACTCAGAAAAGTGAGCCAGTAAATCAAAAATTTCCCACAAAATAGTGGAAACTCTATGAGCCCTAGAAGAATATGCCAACATGTACAAAAGGTGCTCTGTCACCCAGGTGCACTGGAAAAGAAACATAGCAACGTAGATAAAAGTAAGTGTTCAGGGAGCTAGATGCTTGTGTTCAATACTGATCCTGCCCTTTAATAGTTGTGAGACTTGAGCATTTGGTCTGTTGTCTCTTTGAGGCTCAGTAGCTAATTCATGCAAGTACTTAGAGCAGTGCCTTTCACAGAGTAAGCACTCAACAAAGCATCTTCCATTAAACAAGGCAATTGAAGATGCTTAGCAGATTCTAACTTGAGGAAACAGAGGATGCCTTTTCATTGGTTAGGATGTAAAAGACTTCTTAGGTAGTATCCCAGTTTATTTATAACTTTATTATGAAATAACACTGGGCTGAAATATCTCTAAATATGCCACAATTCTGAGTCAAACCTGTGACAGGCATGATAGTCTAAGCATGAGATTCAATAACCTGTCTATAATATCTTCTGAAACCTTCACACACTTTTTGTTTCTGGAGTAGATTGGGTGGAACTACCAGGTGAGGTCACACTTTGTTTTGAATCTGTATTCCCCTCTATTGAGAAACCTGTGCCTGCATAATTCTCATCTATGTGGTAAAACTAAACTTTGTCAAATTACAGTCTCAACCTTAGTTTATTGATTATTTCTGCTACCACAGAGTTGTTTCCTCAAAGCATTTCTTAACATAGTTATACTTCTAAAATATGCTAGCAAATCCAAACAATTCATAAGTCTCAAACCTTTTGAGCTATATCCAAAAGGTAGTTGGGTCTCTCAAAATATGTTGAGCAATTATTGTTCTACGTGTTTGAGGTAGATGGATGATTATCATTGAAAAGATACATTTCTTCTCTTTATTTTATAGTGCCAAACTCTGATGATTTTATCCTGCCATCTCTCTGACCACTCCAGGCTGATCTTCAACAGTGATAAACTATAGTTTTCTAGAATAGTGCTGTCAATAGTACCTTCTGTGATGAATATGGTAGCCACCAGCTACGTGTGGCTACTAAGCACTTGAATTGCAACTAGTGCAACTGAGTATCTGTTTTAAATTTTATCGTATAACTATATGGGTAGTGTATTACATGGGATAGCACAGTTCTAGACTATTCTTCTCTCACTCAGAAAGGTCTTATCTACTCTTAAGGTTTAAAATAGCCACTGCTATTTTCCAACTGGCCTCTTTGATGTCTTTTCTTGTTTGCCCATAAACAGCTCCCATTAAAACTGCAGTAAATGATAATGGTTACATTGTTCTCGATATTTGCCCTTTTTTTCCTGCATTGCTTATTTGGCATACAGCAGTCTTGTTTGTTTATTATTTTATTTTGATTCTACATCTTAAATACCTCTTAAATCTGTTCATTCGCTTACGTCTCATTGCCACATGCTTAGTTTAGTCTCTTTCCTGTACTACCAGGAAAATTTTACATTGCTTAAGATCTTAGGTCTCTTGGTGGGATCTTGAAATGCTACAATGAAGAATCAGCAAAAAAAAATTTTTTCAGACATTCACGGCTGTGCTTTTCTTCCTTTGGTTTCTGTACTTTTTCTAGATTTTCATTCATACATAATATTTTTATCTGTTACATATCACAGCTCAGATTTTTTTACACTATATTGTAATTTCCTTGAGAACAGAACCATAGGAAAATTATATATCAGAATGGTACTAGTCATATAAGAGGCCTTCAATTAATTATCTAAATAATTATGCCTCCTGTGTAATAATCCTAAATCCTGAAAAAATAGTTTAGATAAAATATGTAGATTAAAATATTTATAATTCAGTTATTCACAGTAGGAAAATAAGTATCCAATATTTCTAACAAGAGAGTAGTAACTAATTAATTTATGGTAAATATCCTATATATTTGTAAGCATATTTTAGTGCTTCTAGAAAACTCATTTCTGATGATTGATTAATTTTTCTCTAATTCCTAGTAGTACACATAAGTACAATAAAGATTTAATAAGTGCTTTTTGATGTCATAAAGATGTTTGTATCTTCAAGGCAAATAAAATGCCTTTACAAAATCATATATTTAATAGGATCATATATATATATATAAAACAAGTAAATAAGATCACCACAAAAATATACATAAAAAATAACTTGAAATAAATACATCAATGCATGGTTTTTGTCATTGAGTGATTAGAATGTGCTTGGATTTTGATTATTCCTATTTTTTAAATTATTTCTAAAGTATTCCAGGATGAACAGAAGTAAATTTATCATGAGAGTATAAAGTACAGTCAAATTATTACATACTAGGAGATATCTAACCAGTGCCACAATATGGCCAATGATCTCATTTTCAAAAGAATTTTTACAAGGCTTAAATTTTCATCAAGTGCAAAGGAGGGAAAATACATTTTTAAGATGCCTTCAGACTTTGAGTTCAGAGATAAATTTCTTGCAAGCTTTTTTTTTCTTCTTCCAAGTGTTTGACTTCAGGCTACTCTATATAGTATAAGACTCCAAAATGATTTGAAATCACTTGCCAGAAAGAGCATAAGAGGGAGGCAGAGTCAAGATGGCAGTGTGTGAATATGCAGAGTTCGTGTCTCCCCGCAACCAGGGTGCCTGCTGGACGCTGGTGGGGGACCTCAGCACCCAAGGAGATGGGAGAAACCCCCAAGTGACCGGGTAGGATGTGGAGGGACAGGACCAGCACCCCTGAAGGGTGGCTGAGATGGGGGAGAGGTTCCCACGCCTGTAGGGACCCTTGGGGCTCGGATCAGGGGGAGTGTGCCTAGCATTTCCCCTGCCCAATCACCCGGGAAGGCTGCCTGGCTCTCGGGCCAGGTTCTGTGCCCTCAGAGGCCCCCTCTGGGCTGCACTGGTCCTGGGGGCATAGGAGGGTGGCCAAGGGAGAACAGGAAAGGCAGATGGGAGGACCTTCCAAGGTGCGGACGACATTTGACTCGCCCACTTGGCCCAGAGGCCTGCTGGGCTCCCAGGCCGGGTCCCCTGCCCTCTGAGACCAGAGGCACTGCCTGGGCTCATTCTGTTGCGATGAGCCCCACCCCCTAACCCCCCAGGGCCTTTTCCAGCCCTGTGGGTCCTAAGCATAGGCCCCACCCACCACCTAAATGCCCAGCCCTGTCTAAGCCCCACCCCCAGAACCAAGGCCTTTTCCGCCTTTTTTTTCCCTCTTTTTTACTATTGTCATTCTGTTTCACCTTCCAGTTGTTGTTTCATATATATTTTTATTTTTATATTCTTTATAACATATCTGTTAGTTTCCTAGTCTAATTTTATTTTTTACTCTTTGTTATTCTCCTTTTTTTCTTTTTTTTTTTGCCATCCCACGTGGCTTGCAAGATCTTGGATCATGAGCTGGGGGTCAGGCTGCAAGTCCTGCAGTGGGAGCTCTGAGTCCAAACCACTGGACTAACAGAGAACCTCAGACTCTAGGGAATACTCATGAGAGTGAGGTCTACCGGAGATCCTCGTCTCAGCACCAAGACCCAGCTCTATCCAACAGTCTACAAACTCCAGTGCTTGAAGCCTCAGGCCAAACAAACAGTAAGACAGAAACACAATCCCACCCATCAAAAAAATTAAAAAAGAAAAAAAGATGAGGTGGCAAAAAAAATATGTCACAGAAGAAGGAGCAAGGTAAAAACCTACAAGACCAAATAAATGAAGAGGAACTAGGCAATCTACCTGAAAAAGAATTCAGAGTAATGATAGTAAAGATGATCCAGAATCTTGGAAATAGAATGGAGGCATGGACTGAGAAAATACAAGAAATGTTTAACAAAGATCTAGAAGAACTAAAGAACAAACAAACAGATAAACAACACAATAACTAAAATGAAAAATACACTAGAAGGAATCAATAACAATAACTGAGGCAGAAGAAAGAATAAGTGAGCTGGAAAACAGAATGGTGGAAATAACTGCCAAAGAGCAGGAGAAAGAAAAAAGAATGAAAAGAATTGAAGACAATCTCAGAGACCTCTGGGACAACACTAAATGAACCAACATTCTAATTATATGGCTCCCAGAAGAAGAAGAGAAAAAGAAAGGGTCTGAGAAAATACTTGAAGAGATTATAGTTGAAAAGTTCCCTAATATGGGAAAGGAAAATAGTCACCTAAGTCCAGGAAGTGCAGAGAGTCCCCTACAGGATAAATAAACCCTAGGAGAAACACACCAAGACAAATATTAATCAAACTAACAAAAATTAAATTCAAAGAAAAAATATTAAAAGCAGCAAGGGAAAAGCAAAAAATAACACACAAAGGAATCCCCATAAGGTTATCAGCTGATTTTTCAGGAGAAACTCTGCAGGCCAGAAGGGAGTGGCAGGATATACTTAAAGTGATGAAAGAGAAAAAGCTACAACCAAGAATCCCAGCAAGAATCTCATTCAGATTCGACAGAGAAATCAAAAGCTTTTCAGACAAGCAAAACCTAAGAGAATTCAGCACCACCAAACCAGCTTTACAACAATTGCTAAAGGAACTTCTCTAGGTGGGAAACACAAGAGAAGGAAATGACCCACAAAAACAAACACAAAAATATTAAGAAAATGGTAATAGGAACATACATATTGATAATAACCTTGAATGTAAATGGATTAAATGCCCCAACCAAAAGAAACAGACTGGCTGAATGGATACAAAAACAAGACCCATATATATGCTGTCTACAAGAGACCCATTTCAGATCTAGGGGCACATACAGACTGAAAGTGAAGGGATGGAAAAAGACATTCTATGCAAATAAAAATCAAAAGAAAGCTGGAGTAGCAATACTCGTATCAGATGAAATAGACTTTAAAATAAAGATTGTTACAAGAGATAAAAAAGACTACATAATGATCAAGGGATCAATCCAAGAAGAAGATATTATAAATGTTTATGCACCCAGCATAACACCTCAATGCATAAGGCAAATGCTAACAACCATGAAAGGGGAAATCGACAGTAACACAGTAATAGTAGGGGACTTTAACACCCCACTTACACCAATGGACAGACCATCCAGACAGAAAATACATAAGGAAACACAAGCTTTAAATGACACAACAGACCAGATAGATTTAATTGATATTTATAGGACATTCCACCCAAAAGTGGCAGAATACATTTTCTTCTCAAGTGCACATGGAACATTCTCCAGGATAGATCACATCTTGGATCACAAATCCAGTCTTGGAAAATTTAAGAAAATTGAAATCATATCAAGCATCTTTTCTGACCCCAGGGCTATGAAATTGGAAATCAATTACAGGAAAAAAAACTGTAAAAAACACAAATACATGGAAGCTAAACAGTGCACTTCTAAATAACCAAGAGATCACTGGAAAAATCAAACTAGAAATTAAAAAATACATAGAAACAAATGACAATGAAAACATGATGACCCAAAAGCTATGGGACATAGCAAAAGCAGTGCTAAGAGGGAAATTTATAGCAATTGAATCTCACCTCAGGAATCAACATAACTCAAATAAACAATCTAACCCTATACCTAAAGCAACTAGAGAAAGAAGAACAAAGAAAACTCAAAGTCAGTAGAAGGAAAGGAATCATGAAGATCAGAGCAGAAATAAATGATATAGGAATGAAGAAAACAATAACAAAGATCAATAAAACTAAAAGTTGGTTCTCTGAGAAGATAAACAAAATTGATAAACCCTGAGCCAGATTCACCAAGAAAAAAAGGGAGAGGATACAAGCAATAGTATTACAAATGAAAAAGGAGAAATTGCAACTGACACCGCAGAAATGCAAAGGATTATAAGAGACTACTACAAACAATATGACAATAAAATGGACAACCACGAAGAAATGGAGAAATTCTTGAAAAGGTACAATATTCCAAGACTGAGCCAGGAAGAATTCGAAAATATAAACAGACCTATCACAAGTAATGAAATTGAAACTGTAATTAAAAATTTTCCAACAAACAAAAGTCCAGGACCAGATGGCTTCACAGGTGAATTCTATCAAACATTTAGAGAAGACCTAACACCAATCCTTCTCAAACTCTTCCAAAAAATTGCAGAGGGAGGAACACTCCCAAATTCGTTCTACGAAGCCACCATCACCCTGATACCAAAACCAGAAAAAGACATCACAAAAAAAGAAAATTATAGACCAATATCACTGATGTACATAGATGCAAAAATCCTCAACAAAATACTAGCAAACAGAATCCAACAACATATCAAAAGGATCACACATCATGATCAATTGGGATTTATCCCAGGAATGCAAGGATTCTTCAGTATATGCAAATCAATCAATGTGATACACCGTATTAACAAATTAAGGAATAAAAACCCCATGATCATCTCAATAGATGCAGAAAAAGCTTTTGACAAAATTCAACACCGATTTATGATAAAAAAAAACTCTCCAGAAAATGGGCATAGAGCAAACCTACCTCAACATAACAAAGGCCATATATGACAAACCCACAGCAAACATCATACTCAGTAGTGAAAAGCTGAAAGCACTTCCACTAAGATCAGGAACAAGACAAAGTTGCCCACTCTCACCACTCTTATTCAACATAGTTTTGGAAGTTTTAGCCACAGCAATCAGAGAAGAAAAGGAAATAAAAGGAATCCAAATCGGAAAAGAAGAAGTAAAGCTGTCACTGTTTGCAGATGACATGATACTATACATAGATAATCCTAAAGATGTCACCAGAAAACTACTAGAACTAATCAATGAATTTGGTAAGGTTGCAGGATACAAAATTAATGCACAGAAATCTCAGGCATTCCTATACACAAACAACAAAAAAAAGAAAGAGAAATTAAGGAAACAATTACATTTACCATCACAACAAAAAGCTTCAGGCTCCCTGACTTCAAACTACACTGCAAAGCTACAGTAATCAAGACAGTATGATACTGGCACAAAAATAGATACATAGATCAATCGTACAGGATGGAAAGCCCAGAGATAAACCCACTTACATATGGTCACCTAATTTACGACAACAGAGGAAAGCACATACAATGGAGAAGAGACATCCTCTTCAATAAGTGGTGCTGGGAAAACTGGACAGCTACATGTAAAAGAATGAACTTAGAACACTCCCTAACACCATACACAAAAATAAACTCCAAATGGATTAAAGACCTAAATGTAAGACAGGACACTATAAAACTCTTAGAGGAAAACATAGGAAAGACATTCTTTGACATAAACCACAGCAAGATCCTTTTTGACCCACCTCCTAGAGTAATGAAAATAAACAAATGGTACCTAATTAAACTTAAAAGCTTTTGCCCAGCAAAGGAAACCATAAACAAGATGAAAAGACAACCCTCAGAATGGGAGAATATATTTGCAGATGAAACAACAGACAAAGGATTAATCTCCAAAATATACAAACAGCTCATGGATCTCAATATCAAAAAAACAAACAACCCAATTAAAAAATGGGCAGAAGACCTAAACAGACATTTCACCAAAGAAGACATACAGATGGCCAGGAGGCACATGAAAAGATGCTTAACATCACTAATTATTAGAGGAATGCAAATCAAAAGTACAATGAGGTATCACCTCACACTGATCAGAATGGCCATTATCAAAAAATCTAGAAACAATAAATGCTGGAGATGGTGTGGTGAAAAGGGAACCATCTTGCACTGTTGGTGGGAATGTAAGTTGATACAGCCACTATGGAGAACAGTATGGAGGTTCCTTAAAAAACTAAAAATAGAACTACCATATGACCCAGCTATTCCACAACTGGGCATATACCCTGAGAAAAGTATAATTCAAAAAGAGACATGTACCACAATGTTCATTGCAGCTCTATTTACAATAGCCAGGACATAGAAGCAACCTAAATGTCCATCGACAAATGAATGCATAAAGAAGATATGGCACATATATACAATGGAATATTACTCGGCCATAAAACTAAATTGAGTTATTTGTAGTGAGGTGAATGGACCTAGAGCCTGTCATACAGAGTGAAGTAAGTCAGAAAGAGAGAACAAATACTGTATGCTAACACATATATATGGAATCTAAAAAAAAAAAATGGTACTGTTGAACATAGTGGCAGGGCAGATATAGAGAGTGGACTTGAGGACATGGGTTTGGGGGTAAGGGGAAGCTGGGGTGAAGTGAGAGTAGCACTGACATGTATACACTACCATATGTAAAATAGGTAGTTAGAGGGAAGCAGCTGCGTAGCACAGGGAGATCAGCTCTCTGCTTTGTGATGACCTAGAGGGGTGGGATAGGGAGAGGGGGAGGGAGGCTTAAGAGGGTGGAGATATGGGGATGTATGTATGCATATGGCTGATTCACTTTGTTGTACAACAGAAACTACCACAGCATTGTGAAGCAGTTATACTCCAATAAAGATGTATAAAAAGAAAAAGAAAGAGCATGAGACCTTCTATAAAACTCTTGAAACCTGTATATCAAAAAATAATTTGATATAGTATTTTAAGCTTTGACTACATTGCCTCTGTATTTCTAGGCACAAGTAGAGTACTCTCCCACTTTCAGTGATGTGTAGGAAAGGAAAATATTAAAGCTTACGGGAGGGAAAGGAATCCAAAAATTCCAAATTTTTCCTCTCCTTCCTTCCATTCTTACTTTTTTTTTTGTCCTGGTCTTTGCTTCTTCCACTTACTATGTACACATTTTTACTAAAAAGGACTGTGGTGAACAAACCCTAAGGTTATTCCTAAGAAGTTACATCTCTATATAATTCCCTCTCCTTGAATACTGGAAGAACCTATGAATCGCTTCTAATGTATGTAATATGGCAAAATGAACGGATTTGCAGATATAGTTAAAGTCTCTCATCAGTTGTTTTTGAGTTAATCGAAAGAGAGGTTGCCCTGAGGGTGGGCGTGGGGCTGGCAGTTTTTTAAACAAGGCCCAGGCCTTGCCTCTAGTTAGAGAATCAAAATAACAGAAACATTTTAGCTTCATTATTGTCTTTTTTTTTTTTTTTTTTTTTTGGGTTTGGGGCCTCTCCCTTTTTTGGCC